>NW_006408880.1:2045255-2045908 GCF_000296735.1 Chrysochloris asiatica
GTATAGGGTTTCCAAGGAGTGGCTGGTGAGCTTGAATTGCTGACCTTGTGGTTCAAAGTGACATTGCAGTCCAGCACATTAACCCTCAGTGCCACTCCAGGACTCCCTACACACACACACATACATACACACACACACACACATATATTCATTTAATTCTATATATAGTAACCCTATAGGTCAGAATAGAACTGCCCTTTTGGGCTTTCAAGACTGTAAGTCTTTACATGAGCAGATCTTTCTTCCCAAGATTGGCTGGTGGATTAGTTAGCAGTCCAGTGTGTAACCCATTCCACCACCAGTGCTCCTTAATTATAATATATAGATATAATTATATCAGGTGCCATTGAATCTGTTCCAACTCCTAGCAACTCTGTGTTAAAGAGTAGAAAAGAAGACTGGGTGGAGGAAGATCTGAGAGGAGACAGCTGCACATCTCAGCCCCCTTCAAGGACATCTTGAAGTGAACACAATAAGAGTTACCCAAGAGAGGTCTGGATTCACTGTCAAGAGACCTGGGTTCTAATATATGTGTAAAAACAGTGATTTTACTCTCTCTGATCTTCAGTTTTTTCTTCTGTAAAAGATGATTTCTAAGGAGCTGTGGTGTTACTGCTCCAGACTGCAAAGCCATTTGGACTGCAAGGTTGGCG
>NW_006408880.1:2048433-2049775 GCF_000296735.1 Chrysochloris asiatica
AAGAGCTAGAATTATTATTACTACTACATTCTCTGCCATTCTCCAGCTGCTTTGGCTAGATTTGAAGACTGTTATATAAATGGCACATCTCTGAAGCTCCTCGGTTTTCTTTGACCTTCTAGGATGTTCTCACATTATCCCAACATTATCAGGGGCTGCCTCAGTCCTAGAAACAACTGTTCCAGAGACTTAGTTTGTTCCCTCCAATTTTCCTTTAGAGTTTGTAGCCCTGCTATCAACAGGCTCATTTCCATTATGAGCTCCACAATCTCACCATCCTATGCTCCGTGACCTTGAAGTTTCTTCTGGTGACAAAGAGCCAAATGGGTCAGATTAACAAATTACTGGTGAAAAGTCAGACAGCAAAAATACAGCCCCTGGCCTTCAACAGTACATATTGTATTAACTTGGTTTTTTTTCTTCTTTCAACTAGCATTTATTAAGCATCTATATGGATAAGTCAGATTGACAAATTACTGCTTAAATTGAGGCATTGCAAATGTGTTGCTATTAATTACTATGGAGCACATTCCAACTCAAAATGACCTCACAAAACTGCTTTCGGATTTTTGAGGCTATGACCTTTCAGAAGCAGATTGCCAGCCTATCTTCTAAGGTGCCTCTATGTGAGAACCTCTTGAAAATGTATATAATGCATAATTCACTCAACTTAGATTTATTAAGCATGAAACAAACTTAGTTTCTGGCCTTATCTAGTTTGTACTATATGGTACCTCGATAATAGTATAATATCATGAGTGTTGAAGTGGGAGAAATTTAGGGAGAATCTAGAAAGAACAGCTAATAAATACAAAGTTAGGACTCCTAGAAGACGAGGCCTCAAAAGAAGAGGACTAGAAATGAACAGGAGCTTACCACCCAAAGATTAGGGTTTGAGGAAAAGGTGTAACATGTAAGAGGGGGGAGTGTTACAGATGGAAGGACAGCACGTCAATAGAACTAGATGGGGACCTCCTTGAGGACCTGAAATAATGGTTTTCAGCAAGAGGAGTGGGATAGGAGGAGGAGTTTAAATTTGAACTTGAGGGTAAAGGATGTTCATTGAGGACATGAGTAACTACAAGATAGTATTTGGATTTTAGAAAGATTTCTCTGGCACAACAGGAGATTGTGTGGAGAGGACCACAGAGGAGACAGATGTACATTCCTATCATTGAAGACCACTGTGTGAAGATGATGAAGTTGAGCCAAGAGAGAGCTCTGGATTCATTGTCAAGAGATCTGGGTTTTATGTGAGTAGATATATGCATACTAATGTTCATCAAAGCACTATTCACAATAACAAAAAAGATGGCAACAGCCTAAGTGTCCATCAACAGAA
>NW_006408880.1:2051030-2052007 GCF_000296735.1 Chrysochloris asiatica
AGCCATGGTATTTTCAATAATCTCATATGGATGTGAAAGCTGGACAGTGAATAAGGAAGATCGTAGAAGAATTGATGCCTTTGAATTATGGAGTTGGAGAAGAATGCTAAAAGTGCCATGGGCTGCCAAAAGAACCAATAGATCTGTTTTGGAAGAAGTGCAACCAGAGTGCTTCTTAGAGGTTGTGTTTTTCTAAGAAATGTATCCATTTCTTCTAGATTTTCAAATTTGTTGGAATACAGTTTTTCATAGTATTCTGGCATTTCCATTTTTTTTTCTGTTCCACTGTGTCATCACCCATATCATATCTTCTTCATGTTATTTGAATCTTCTCATTCTTTTGTTAGATTTGCCAATGATTTGTCCATTTCTTTGAAAGGATTAATAACTTTCTGTCTTGCTGATTCTCTCTATTGTTTTTCTGATTTGGTTTCATTATTTGTGTTCTAATATTTATTATTTTTTTTCTTCTGTTGGCTGCTCTGTTTCTGTTTTTGGAGATGTCGGGTTAAGGTGTTGATTTTGATTCTTTCTTCCTTTTGGATTTGCATGTTTATTTCTACAAGTTGCCATCTAAGCACTGCTTTTGTTGTGTGCCAAGGTTTTAGTATGTTGCTTTTTCATACCCATTTAATTAAAATGATTTTTTCAATTTAAATTTTTATGTTTTCTATTATCCAGTAGCTTTTAAGCAGGGTGTTACTCAATTTCCATGTTTTTGATTTTTTTCCCCTTGCACTTCTTATTATTCATTTCTAATGTTATAGCATTGTTGTAGACCACACTGACCCGGTTAGGAGTTCGGGGCCACGTGGGCCCGAGTGTGGTGGACCGTATAGGCCGCAGGCTCTGAGGACCAGACTCTGGCCACCTAGCAGACTTAGCAAACTGTCCCTCATCTGATTGTTTAGTTGTGCTTGTTAATAATTTCATACGTGAGCCCTGGATGTCCACAGAGAAATGCAATATTCCCCTAA
>NW_006408880.1:2053523-2054428 GCF_000296735.1 Chrysochloris asiatica
TCTGAATGTTTGTTGTCAAGTCAGTTACGACTCATAGCATCCCTGTATAGGGTTTCTGAGGAGTAGCTGGTGAGTTTGAACTGCCATCTTTGAGATTCAAACTGACCTTGCATCCAGTGCATTATCCTGCAGCACCATACCAGGATTCCATTGAAAACCTTATGAATAGTAGTGGAACACTGTCACATAGCACCAGAATACTAAATATTGAAGATAATGAATAGCACAAGAATACTGCTAGAAGATGAATCCCTCAAATTGGAGGGCACTCAAAATAAGACTGGAGAAGAGCTGCCTCCTCAAAGTGAACTCACTATGATGGCATAGAGCTGACTTTCAAGATCTTCATTTGTTCACAGGATACAACTCAAAATGGGGTAAAACAGCTATAAATATCTATTAATAATCAGAACGTGGAATGTATGAAGTATGAATCTAGGAAAATTGGAAGTTTTCAAAAAATGAAATGGAATACATAAAGATTGATATCCTAGGCATTAGTGAGTTGAGATTGAATCTAACAATCATATAGTTTACTGTGCCAAGAATGGCAAAGTGAAGAGGAATGGCATAAAATTTATCATCATAAAGAACATTTCAAGATCTATATTGAAGTGTAATGCTATCTGTGATAGAATAATATCCATATGCCTACAAGGAAGACCCACCACTCCTCTGTCAGTTTGTCATACTGTGTTGACTTATGAGTTTCTGTGATTCTGGAAGCTATGCCATCAGTATTTTAAATACCTGTCACTCATGGTAGACAGGTTGCAAATGCACTTCCAGATGAAGACAGACTAGGAAGAGGGAGTGACGAACTACTTCTGAATATTTAGTCACTGAAAAACACTAAAGACCAAAGACCAGAAGAGTTGTGGGATGACATCAAGAACATCATACAG
>NW_006408880.1:2055664-2064430 GCF_000296735.1 Chrysochloris asiatica
AAGTTCATACAGGAAGAAAGCAAAAGGTCATTAAGAAGGTGAGAAAGAAGGAAAAGATCAAAATGGATATCAGAAGAGACTCTGAAACTTGCTCTCCAGTGTAGAGATACTAAACCAAATGGAAGAAATGAAGAGGTCCAAGAGCTGAACAGAAAATTTCAACGGTCAGCTCAAGAAGACAAAAGTCAAATATTACAAAATTTTGCAAAGATCTGGAGTCAGAAAACCAAAAGGGAAGAACATACTCAGCATTTTTCAAATGGGAATGGTTGATGTTCAACCATTCAAGATGTAGCATATGATCAAGAGCAAACAATACTGAAGAAAGAAGTCAAAGGTGCATTGAAGGAATTGGCAAAGAACAAGGCTCCAGGAATTGATGGAATAAAAATTGAAATAATTCAAGAAAATGAGGCAACAGTGGAGACACTCACTCCTCTATACCAAGAAATTTGGAAGACATCTATCTGACCAACTTATTGAAAAAAGATCCGTATTTGTGCCCTTTCCAAAGAGAGGTAAACCAATGGAATGCAGAAACCATTGGACAATATCTTTGATATCCCATGCGAGTAAAGTTTTACTGAAGGTAATACAGAAACGGCTGCAAGCATACATTGACAGAGAACTTCCAAAGTTTCAAGCTGAATTCAGAAGAGGATGTGGAATGAAGGATATCATTGCTGATGGCCAATGAATCTTGCCTGAAAGCAGAGAATACCAGAATGATGTTTACCTGTGCTTTATTGATTATGCAAAGGCTTTTGATTGTGTGGATCATGACAAGCTATAGACAACACTGTGAAGTCTGAGTATTCCTGAACACTTAATTGTGCTTATGAGGAATCTGTACATAGACCAAGAAGCAGTTTTTCGAACAGAACATGGGAACACTGAATGGTTTAAAATTAAGACAGGTGTGCAACAGGGATGTATTCTTTCACCATACTTATTCAACATATATGCTGAGCATATAATCTGAGAAGCTGGGTTATATGAAGAAAAATGTGTCATCAGGACTGGAGGAAGACTCATCAACAACCTGTGATATGCAGATGATACAACCTTGCTGACTGAAAGTGAAGAGGACTTAAAGGATTTACTGATGAAGATCAAAGAGTACAGCCTTCGGTATGGATTGCATCTCAATGTCAAGAAAACAAAAATCATCACCACTGAACCAATAAACATCATTCTTATCAATGGAGAAAAGATTGAAGTTGTCGAAGACTTCATTCTTCTTGGATCAACTATCAACACTTATGGAAGCAGCAGTCAAGAAATCAGACAACGTATTGCATTAGGCAAATTTGCTGCACAAGACCTTTTTAAAGTGCTGAAGAGCAAAGATGTCAGCTTGAGGACTAAGGTGCGCCTGACAGAAGCTATGGTATTTTGAATAACCTCATATGCATGTAAAAGCTGGACAGTGAATAAGGAATACCGTAGAAGAATTGATGCATTTGAATTATGATATTGGAGGAGAATATTGAAAGTCTGCCCAAATTACCAACAGATCTGTGTTGGAAGAAGTGCAGCCAGGATGGCCAAACTTCGTCTTCATACTTCAGACATACTATCAGGAGAGATCAGTCACTGGAGAAGGATATCATGTTTGATAAGGTGGAAGTTCAAAGAAAAAGAGAAAGAGCGCCAGCGAGATGGAATGGCAAAGTGGCAGCATCAATGGGCTCAAGTGTGGCAACAATTGTGAGTTTGACCCAGGACCTGACAATATTTTGTAGTGTTGTACATAGGATTGCTATGAACCAGTACTGACTCTATGGCATCTAACAACATTAAGGAAGACCGGTTAATATGATTATTATTCAAATTTACGCACGAACTAATAAAGCTGGTGATGATGAAATTGAAGAATTCTACCAACATCTTCAATGTAAACTTGATCAAACATGCAATCAAGATGTAGTGATAATTACTGGTAAGTGGAATGCAAAGATTGGAAACCAAGAGGAAGATCAGTTATTGGAAAATATGACCTTGGTGAAACAAAAGATGCTGGAGATCTCATGACAGAATTTTGTAAGACCACTGACTTGTTCATTTCAAATACCTTTTTAAAGCAACATAAAAGATGACTATACACATGGAATTCACCAGATGGCATACATAGAAATCAAATTCACTACATCTGTGGAAAAATTCGGTAGTAAAACTCTATATCATCAGCCAAAACAAGGCCAGGGGCCGACTTTGAAACATATCAATCGCTCATATGCAAGTTCAGGCTAAAGCTGAAGAAGATTAAAACAAATTTATAAGAAATGCAAACTAGATTCAGAAAAGGATGTGAGACCATGAATTTTCATTGCTGATGTCAGATGGATCTTGGCTGAAAGTATAGAATATCAGAAATATGTTTATTTGTGTTTAATTGACTATGCAAAGGCCTTGGATTGTGTGGCTCATGAAAAACTATGGATAACATTGTAAAGAATGGGAATTCCAGAATCCTTAATTGTGTTCATGAGAAATCTGTACACAGACCAAGAGGGCAAGAAACTTGTGAATGGTTTCAAATCAAGAAAAGTCTGCACCATGTTTGTATCCTTTCCCCATACTTATTCAATCTGTATGCTGAGCAAATAATCCAAGAAGCTGGATTATATGAAGAAGAACATGGCATCAGTATTAAAGGAAGACTCATTAACAACCTGAAATATGCAGATAATACAACCTTTCTTGCTCAAAGTGAAGAGGATTTGAAGCACTTTCTTATGGAAGATCAAAGACTTCAGTATGGATCACATCTCAACATAAAGAAAGAAAAATCTTCATAACTGGACCAGTAAACAGCATCATAATAAACACAGAAAAGATTGAAGTTGTCAAGGATTTCCTTTTATTTCGATCCATAATCATGGAAGCAGCATTCAAGAAATCAAATGAGATATTGCATTAGGTAAATCTGCTGCAAAAAAACTCCTTAAATTGTTAAAGAGCAAAGATGTCACTTTGACTGCTAAGGTACATCTACACAAGCCATGGTATTTTCAGTTGCCTCATATGCATGTGAAAATAGGACAGTGGATAAGAAAGACTGGAGAAGAATTGATGCATTTAAATTGTGGTGCTGGTGAAAAATATTGAAAGTACATGCATGATCAGAAGTACAAACAAATCTATCTTGAAAGAAGTAAATCCAGAATGCTCCTAAGGAGCGAGGATGATGAGAGTTTTTGTCATATACTTTGGACATGTTATCAGGAGGTGTCAGTCCCTGGAAAAGGACTTTATGCTTGTTAATGTAGAGGGTCATTGAAAAAGAGGAAGACCTCCACTGAGATTGACTGACATGGTGGCTGCAACAATGAGCTCAAATCATAGCAATAATTTTAAGTGTTTCATTCTGTTGTCCCTAATGTTACTAGAAATTGGAACCTACATGGTAGTACCTAACAATAACAACAACAGTGACAACAGCACCCAAGGTGGTACACTAACCTGCCAACCTAAAGACTGGAGGTTGAAGTTCATCCAGGGGCATCTTAGAAGAAAGACCTGGTACTTTATTTCCAAAAAAATCAACCACTGAATGTATTATGGAGCACAGTTCTACACATTGGGTCTCAATGAGTCATAATCTACTGAACAACTGATATGTTGTTGTTGTTAAGTGCTGTCGAGTTGGTTCCAACCCATAGCGACCCTGTATAGGGTTTCTGAGGAGCTGCTGGTGAGCTTGAACCACCGACCTTGCAATTTAAATGGCTTTGCAGTCTGGCACATTAATCCACAGTGCCACACCAGGACTCGTACAGGTACTGATATATGTACTGTGTTAATGTAAGCAGCTGCTTCTTTTATCTCTCTATCTCTTTTCTATTCCTCTTTTCTCTCTCTGTCTCTGTTTTTCTCTTTATAATTGATTTTATATTAAAAGTTATGAAGCTAGATATGTCTTGCTTGTTTGGTTTTGGTTCTTTTTTGTATACTCTTTTAACTGTGTTCAATACTTATACTACTTATTGACAGTGATTATCTGAGGATTCTTATGTGGGAAAAGCTAGAGCTAACTTTTCATCACACTGGTGTGGCACTGTGATAAAAGCACTCGACCACCCAACCTCTCTGGAAAACAACATGGCACTTCCTCAGAAGGCTGGAAATAGAAATACCTTACGATCCAGCAATTCCTCTCTTGATATTTACCCACAAGAAATACGAGCCATAACACGAGTAGCTATGTGCATAGAAGCACAATTTACAATAGCAAAAACATGGAGACAGTCTAAGTGCCCATCAACTGAAGAATGGATAAACAAACTGTGGTAAATACACACAATGGAATATTATGCTACCTTGAACAACAAGGAAGCTATAAGCTACCACATAACATGGATGAACCTTGAAGACATTATGTTGAGTGAAATTAGTCAGTCACAGAAGGAAAAATACTGGGTAGGACCATTATTGTAAAGGACTAAGAGAAAGAACATATACTAAAGGTTGGGGGAGGGCATTCTTTGCTGGTTGCTGGGATGTGGGGGTGGGGTGAGGGGAGGGAAGGGAAGGTGAAGCACAGGGTAGGAAATAGATGCAGGATAGTTTGGGTGCTGGGGAGGGGGCAATGCACAAGAAGGGGAATGGAAGAACAAGGCAGATGGGAGAACAATTAGGCAGGTTTGCATGGAGTAAGTGGGACAGAGGTAAATAATGATGTATTCACAACCTTGGAACAACAAGGCTCTGGGATATAGTGATTGAGGCATGGTTGGAATGGTCAAAAGGGGGAAAACAATGTTAAGATGTTTGGCTGTCGTTTGAATCTTGATTTCCTTTGTATACCATTATAAAATACACACTTGAGGGGGAGAGACAGGAATAGCCAGATATGCACTCTGACTGTTGACCACATTGGTCACTGATAAGGGGAATTAAGGGAAAAACTACAATGAAGTTGTGAGCTAAGTCCTACCAAGTTCAATAGACTCCTGTGAACCTGGACCTGTGAACATGGGTGGAGATCTGGTTGGCCAGCAGTATGGCAAAACCTGGGGACTCCTGGGCCCAGAGTCAGTGACATAGCTACAGTGGACTAGAGTGGAGAGTGAAGAATCCAGCTGGTAAGCAGAGGGCATATGCACAAGAACACCCACACTTGCAGATAATATCCACTTGACCTGGCTTCAGTGGCTGGATGATCAGAAATCAACTAGAAGAAGAGAGGGGAAAAAAAGAGTAATCTGACACAATTTGATGAACTTGATCTACACCTATGGATGCAGTAGCTCAAAAGAGGGAACAAATCTTTACAGTGAGGATTATTCTCACCCCCTTGATACACAGGGTAGATAGGGATGGGCAACTTGGATATTGGCTACCCAAAATTGGGGGAGGGAGGGCAAGACATGGCTGGCTTACAAACTTTCAAGAGGGAGCTTAGATCCAGAGGGTGAAGAGGAAGGTAGAATCTCCACCGAGTAGCATCCAATTTGTCTGGGCAGGGGCTGATGAAAGGATATGGGGATAGCACTCATGTGGCACAGTAGTGAATTATCAGGACTGACTGTAAGGGTTGGAAATGTAAAGGTAGATGTTTTGTAGCAAAAGGAGGGGAGTAGTTGACTTTGCAGTCCAGGAGCGGAGATCCCTGGGACAATCAAGGAGAAAAGCGGAATGCAAGACCCTACCCAGAGAAACAGTAATGCCAGAGATGGAGGCAGAGACAATAACATGGAGAGATGGAGTGGCTGGGGACTCTAGACCCAGAGAGGGAGAGGAGCTGTGTGCTGAGGATCAGGGGCAGGCTTACAGGATATTCCCTTTGGTTGGTTGACGATGCATGGAGGGGATTGTAATCATGGCAATGAAAGCATTGCAATGATTTGATGAGTGTAACACTAACAATCTTCCTGTAAACCTTCACTCACTTCACAATAAAAAGTTTTTTTTTGTTTTTTGTTTTTTTTTTTTTTAAAAAGCACTTGACCAAAACGTTGGTTTGAACCTCAAGGCTGGCAGTTCAAGCTTACGTGCTGCTCCTCAGAAACCTTGCATTGGGTTGCTATGAGTCAGAACCAACTTGATGGCACTCAACAACAACAGAAACAACAAGCGCTAGCAAGTTGTTTCTCCCTCTCTCCCTTCAGCAAAAGAACTTCTGAATTCTATGCTGTTTGATTCTAGTCTTTATATGCCCCCAGTGAGATTCTTACTTTCTGGCTATGACTTGCTTTAACCCAACATTGCTGGGCTGCCCAGAATAACTTACAAATGAATCTATATCCTGCCCTTCCTTCTCTCCTTCAAATCATTGCTAAAACCTACTAGGATCTGCAAAAGCTCATTGTATTAATGTTCTCCTAATGTTTCTTATCCTCAGCCAAACTGGACTTACCCACACATTTCAATTGCAGTCTCTTTAAGGCTAGGATTTCATTTCATGTTCTTATTTTTGTCCACTACATTTTAGCAGCTCAAAAGGGCCACGCAGCCCTGGTACCCCATGAATAAATGAAAGGGTACACTGTAATAATGACAGTAGTGCATGCATTCCTCTACCTGCCAGCATAGTGAGCCATTCTTTTGACTATTTTGCAAAATCGTAATTACTCTCTAGAGGTTTCTTCCCACCTACCTGATTCTGAGCCCAGTGAATTATAAACATATTTTATTTAAAAAATTCATTTTTATTACTACAGTCAGCTCCTATCACAATAGTTAAAGCACTGTTTGCAGGTTTATAACTTGGCTATAAAATTTTGCTTCAGGCAAAATTTCAGTCTAATGACACTGGGCACAAAATGTCATTATTAGAAAAAAAAAAATTTAAACACCAAAGAAAGAAAAAAAATTGAATTACAAAAAAGAAAAAAAAAATTCACTCTTATTTTGTAACAAAGAAATATTCCTCTCCTATCCCAACAATAATAACAACAAAATACTAAATCTCAGCAATCACATTTTTAAAGTAAACTAGATAGGACTTCTTCTTAATGTTCCTTAATGGGGTGCTATTGGCCTTTTAGGTGGGGCAGTTTTCTTTTACAGGTCTGTCTTATGCAAAGCGAGCATATATTTAATATTCAGGGTGCCCCTGTTCTTGCTACCTGTCCCCCTCCCTACATGCTCAACCTAGAGGGGCTGGGTTTGCAACAGAAATTGCACTTTGTGCCTTCTCTGTTTCACTCATATGCTTAAGGAAGGCTGTGGTCTACTGGCTTGGAATGACTTTAAAAAGAATGAAGTGCTGCACTATGTAAGATACAACTTTGACCTATTTGCCTGGTCAGCTATAGGTAAAAGTATACAATTGAAGAATGGTACAAAAGGTTAATGCACTTCATTGCTAACTGAAAGGTTGGAGGTTTGAGTATACCCAGATATGCATTGGAAAAAAGGTCTGGTGATCTGCTTGAGGAAAACTAGCCACTGAAAACTCTAGGGAAAACAAGTTCTACTCTGATACACATGGGTACCCCATGACTCCATAGCAACTTATTTTTACTCTCAGGAGTCTTCTATATTCTGTGTTTCTTCTCTTTGCCCTCACCATTTTTAAGGGTGTCTCCTACAAATCAGTAGCTTTTCGAATGACTGATTTATTCCTAGTAGTCTCCCCTTGGACACCAGCTGTTTCTCCTGGCATCCAGGACCTTATTTTCTTTCAACCAATTTGTCATACATCTTAGCAAGATTATTACTTCAAAGATGTAACCATTGATTTGCACAGGTCCTGACAACTCAGAATGGACAAAGATGAGGCTCCACACCCAATTCATCAAGGAAATATCCACTTATATTTTTCTTTTAACCTGTTTATGATATTTTGTTGTTAAGTGCTGTCGAGTTGATTCCAACCCATAAGTGACCCTGTATAGGGTTTCCAAGGAGCAGCTGGTGAGCTTGAACCACTAATCTTGTAGTACAAATGACTTTGCAGCCTGACACATTAGCCCACAGTGCCACACCAGGACACCAATGATATTTTAAGTAAAGTTTATTCTGGTGTGTGGTTTGAGTGAGAATCAAATTTTATTATTATTTTTTTAATAGCCACATCTTTAACCATTTGATGAAATATCTATCCATTTTTGTTGACTGGTGACTCTTATTAGGTGCTTATTTATACTGGACTTGGATTCAGGGCAGTCTGTAAGAGCATGGAGTCCTGGTGTGGTGCTGTGGGTTAATGCACTGGACTGCAAAGTCAGTTTTAACTGCAAGGTCGGCAGTTCAAGCTCACAAGTCTCTACTTATAAACCTATAACAGGGTCGCTATGGGTCAGAACTGACTCGATGGCATTTAACAACAAACAACAGCATTTAAGAGCATATCAAGGTCTTTCTTGAAGTACAATGCTATCTGTGATCAGATAATATCCATATACTTGCTAGGAAGACAAGATCACTATTATTCAAATTTATATTCCAACCACTGAAGTCAAAGATAATGAAACTGAAGAATTCAAGCAATCAAAATGCAATGATAATTACTGGTGAATAGAATGTGAAAGTTGGAAACAAAAAGGATGAATCAGCAGTTGGAAAATATAGGGTTTTGTTTTTTTTTTCATAAATGTTTTATTGTGAATTATGTGATAGTTTACATGGGAGAACATTAGTTTTACAGTCATTCTATCGTATATCGTCTCATTGCCAGGGTTACAATCCCCTTCATGCAATCCTTCCCCGTACCCTCTAGGTCTTCAGCACACAGTCGCTCTTCCTCTCTGGATCTAAAGTCTCCAGCTGCTCCATCGCTCCACGTCATCATCTCTGGCTCCATTTTAGGCATCACTG
>NW_006408880.1:2087685-2088847 GCF_000296735.1 Chrysochloris asiatica
TGGTGAGGAATTTCATTTTCTTTACATTATACTTCAAGATATATCTTGAAATGTTCTTTTTGATGATGAATGTGATACCATACTTCTTCAATTTCTCATTTCTGGCATAGAAAACCATGAAAATGTCAAATTAAAATGGGCCAATACCAGTCAATTTCAGCTCACTAATGTTTGTGTTCCATTTCATTTTTGACAGCTTCCAATTTTTCTAGATTCATATCTCAAACATTCTATGTTCTATTATTAATGGATGTTTGCAGCTGTTTCTCCTCATTTTGACTCTTGCCTTCTCAGCAAATGAAGGTCCCCCAAACTTTACTCTATTCACATCATCACAGTCAACTTTACTTTGAGGAGGTAGCTCTTCCATAGTCGTATTTTGAGTGCCTTTTAACCTGAGGGGCTTATATTCCAGCACATATTCTTACACTATTGCTATTTATCACGTTTCAGTATTCAATATTCTTTTTTTTTTTTTTTCTCATTAAACTTTGTTTTAATGGGTCTCAAAATTCTGTGACAAATTTTTGGTCAAGTTGTTTCCATTGAAAAAGTACTGATTTAAAAAACTAATAACTTAAGGGGAACTTCCAGTTCGGGGCTGCAGTCAGGGGAGCCAGGTAGGGAAACCTCTGGCTTGAAGGGAGGGGAATCTCACCAAGGAAGCGTTCATATTAGCAAACCCACAGCTTCCGAATTATCATAAGATCTAAGACTTCAGTTTCCCAAACTCACATTTTGGGGAAAATCACACTAATAAGGAAAATACGACATCTGAAAACTCTCACAGTGGGACCACTTCGGCAATTACCCAACCCCGGCAGAGTTTTGAGGGCGGGGCTAAAGCTGGCCCATTCAGAAAGCGGTGTTTCCAACAAAAAACAAAACAAAACAAAAACAAAAAACGATAAAAAGCCACAGGGAACTACACATCCCTCCCTGTCCCAGCTTGAGATCTCAGCTCAGACACTAGGCATGACAGTTTACCCATGGCACAGAGAGAGGGTGACTTTTGATGTCATCGACCTACCGGCTCAAATTTGAAGCCCTTGGAACTTCCAGCTACTTTTCTAGCAAGTTGTGGCTGCTTTTGCCAGACCTGTCTGGCGGCAATAGGATCAATAGAAAGCAACCTGTAAATCCGCAGCAAAATAGGACTCAA
>NW_006408880.1:2090229-2091758 GCF_000296735.1 Chrysochloris asiatica
AAAGACAAGGAAAGAATACTAAAAGCAGCCAGAGAGAAGAGAAATATAACTTATAAAGGCAAGCAAATTGGATTAAGCTCTGACTATTTAGAACAAACCATACAGGCGATAAGGCAATGGGGTGACATATACAAAGCCCTGCAAGAAAAAAAAAAAACCTGTTAACCAAGAATCGTCTATCCAGAAAAACTATCAATCAAATACGATGTTGTGATCAAAACATTCCAAAACATAAACAGAATCTGAGAGATTTTATCAAAACTAACCCAGCACTTCAAAAAATCCTAAAGGGAGTTCTGCGGATGGAGAATCAACAAGAACAGACAACAAACAAAGATTGACAGGTATGGCAACTCCACCTGGAACACAGCCAACAGATAGTAGAGCCCAGAACAGAACGATACTAGAGCAACAAACTCAAAGGAGCGGAGAGATCAACTGAAGGCCAAAAAGATATCAATGTCAAAGAAGGGACAAATGTAGCAACAGAAGCCCAGGTGGTGGGGATGCCAGGGAAATTACAGATTACAATGGAGTATCTTAAATGCAGAGAAAAGTTAGTAGACTACAAGGTAAACCCAAAGAAGGTTAACACTCACACAACATATAATAAAAATGAATTCCCAAGCAGAACAAGCGAACATAGAAACTAGGAAGAAACCAATAAGAAACAACTCAAAGAACACAAATCCAACACAAGAAGGAAAGCAGATCCAAAGAACGAACAGCACCGCCAAAAAAGAAACATAATGACAGCAATCAATTCATACCTACCGATAATTACATTGAATGTCAATGGATAGAATGCACCAGTGAAGAGACAAAGAGTGGCAGAATGGATAAGAAAACAAGATCCATCAATATGCTGCCTGCAAGAGACACACCTTACATACAAAGACAAAAAACAGACTAAAAGTTAAAGGATGGAAAAAAAATTTTACCAAGCCAACTGCAACAATAAACAAGCAGGAGTGGCAATACTAATCTCCGACAAAGTAGACTTCAAGATAAAAACCAACATAAGAGACAAAGAGGGACACTATCTCATGATCAAATGGTCAATTGAGCAAGATGACATAACCATAATAAACATATATTCTCCCAATGCCAGAGTACCAAGATACATGAAGCAAACCTTAAATGGAATTGAAGAAAGAAATAGATAAATCCACAATTACACATGCAATGCAATCCCAATCCAGATTCCAACAACATTCTTCAAAGAGATGTAAAGGACAATTACTAATTTTATATGGAAAGGAAAGGGACGCAGGATAAGCAAAACACTGCTTAAAAGGAAGAACAAGGTTAAACTTTACTACATGACTATGGTGGTCAAAACAGCCTGGTACTGGTATAATGAAAGAGACATTGATCAATGGAACAGAATCGAGAATCCAGATATTAACTCAACCACATATAGCCAAATGATTTTCAACAAAGTGCCTAGGCACATTGCATGGGGAAGAGACAGTCTAACAAATGGTGCTGGCAGAACTGGAAAGCGATATGTAAAAGACTGAAACAAG
>NW_006408880.1:2092313-2093390 GCF_000296735.1 Chrysochloris asiatica
GAGACGAAGCTTAGCCATCTTGGCCTCCAAGGAGAACTCTGGCTGGGAATAGTCACAGGTTAGTTAGGGTGCTGGGAAGGGGGACAATACACTAAAGGGGAATAGAAGAACAAAGCAGAGGGGAGAACAAGTAGGCAGGTTCGCATGGGCTAAGTGGAACAGAGGTAAATAATAATGTACATATAACCTTGAAGCAGCAGGGCAAGAGGCTTCACTGAGTGAGACATGGTTTGAATAGGGAAAAGGGGGGGGAGGATAAAGTTAAGATGCTTGTTGGTCTACTGAATCTTGGTATTCCTTGCATTACATTATAAAATAGATACTGGAAAGGGAGAGAAAGGAAAAGCCAGAAATATCACCATAGAAAACTTGTAAGTCCGTCTTCTGCCTATAACTGATTGGAATACCTAAATTGGGGATACAACGTGCCCAGTGAAGGAGGCTGCCTGTGGAGCCTCTGCATTACATAAGACTATAGGTGGAATCTTGAACAGCATCCAAAACCTTTAGAGGTGGGAAATTTCCCTGAGGGGATGGGCAGACCAGCCTGGAGCAGCTAGAAGAACAGAAGACACCACTTGAAAGACTGACAGGAAAATCACAAAACAGACTGACGAATGACTACAAGAACAAGTTGCCCACCCAGGGGACATTAAGGCAGGGTGTTGGGTCCCCTCAGAGTAAACCCTGTTCCAAGACTAAGACTCAATGGGAATACATGCTCTGATGGGCGACCACATTCACCGCCGACAAGGGGAACTGAGGGAAAACCAGCTATAAGGCTGTGAGCTAAGCCCTACAATGGTCAATAGACTCCTGTGAACCCAGGTGGAAACCTGGTTGGCCAGCAGTGTGGCAAGACCTGGGGACTCTTGTGCCCAGAGTCAGTGACATAGCCATGGAGGACTGGAGTGGAGGGTGACGTGTCCAGTGGATAAGAAGAGAGGGCATATCCACAAGAGCATCCACACATGCAGATAATAACCATTTGGCCTAGCCTCAACGACTGAGTGATCAGAGCTCACCTAGAAGAAGAGGAAAAAAAAAAAAAAGAGTAACCTGATACAATTAGATGAA
>NW_006408880.1:2095335-2096706 GCF_000296735.1 Chrysochloris asiatica
TTCCTCATCAGCGATGGTCTTTGGTCCTTTCTTGTCAGACTTGGAGGGAAAGTCTTCACAGGGCAGTAAGTCCTCAAAGTCATTCTATACACCTTTTGGCTTTTGGGCGAACCTGGGTGCACGGAAGCCTCTCTCCTCGAGGCTCCCAATCACACTGAAGTTCATGGCATAGTTAGGCCTCGGCAGCGGGTAGGTTTTGGCAGGGGGTGGATTAGCTTGTGGGGACCAGGGCAGAAGACTGCCTTGTCTGCCAGGAGGCACCACCCTTGGGAGGTGGGGTCATCTTGGGAATGAAACCACCACAAGGGAACCTGCAGGGCAAACCTGAGCCAAGGTCAACAAGGTCAGAAAAGGGATCCAGGTTCTGGAACTTGCTCCTGCTGGTGGAGGGGCCAGGCGGGGTTGCTGGATGACCTCCAGAAGAGAAGAAGGGGCCTTCTGTGGCAGGCTTGGGGGCTGGCAGGGACCCTGGTGTGTCAGCCCAGGCGTCCCATCCTCCCAAGTGGTCCGGGTGGCTGGAGGACGCTGTCATCCTGCTGGTTTCTGCAGGGAAGTCAGCCAGGTACAGGAAATTTGCACTGCAGGATGGGGAGGGGCGCCATGTGTGCTGGGGAAGGAGGCTGTGAGCCACGGGGCTGCGGGGTCCGGGTGAAGAAAGTCTCAGAAGAGGTCAGAGTTGGCGCAGGTGTGAGTGTCTGAGCCAGTTGCCATCAGCAAAGGGTCAAATGGGTTCGCAGCGGGGGCTGGCCATTCATGAGGGATGCTATGAGCTCCAAGGAGGGTGCTGGGGCTGGCCAAGAGCAGAGGCCAGGTCAGCCATGGGCCCCTCGGAGGAGTGGTGGAGGGCATGAAGAGTCAGCTGAGTAGGTCCCTGTTGCTGGAGGAGTCCCCGCCTCGCTGCAAGGGGGTTGCTTACCCAGGCCCCCGCTCCCAGTGCAGCCCCAACATGTCCACGCTGTCCTCTGGTGCAGGATTGGTCTCATTATGCCACCGTCAGACCTCCACTGTACCTGCTGCCCCAGGGGCCTGCGGACCGGGCCCTTGGGCCCCCAGAAGGGGCGGCCCTCAGCGCTTGGCAGTATTTCTGAAGCCTCCTTTCTGCCCCAAGAGCTCTGTGATGGGTGATTCAGGATTCACATTTCTGGCAGCAGCAATTCCCTGGAGCTGGTTGACCAGCTCTGTAATAGACAACCGCTCCTCTGGGTTGACCTTCAGCATGGAACGGATGAGGTCGTGAAAGACGGTGTACCGAATGTCATTCTGAGGAATGGTGTATTTCCCATTAATGATTCGAAGCTTTGCTCCATCTTCAAATGGATGCTGCCGGAAGCACAGAAGGTACAAGATGCAGCCCAGGGCCCAGATATCCTG
>NW_006408880.1:2098496-2100626 GCF_000296735.1 Chrysochloris asiatica
ACAGGCACTGGACTGTTAGTTGCACGGTCAGTGGCAGGACCTCACCAGCTGCTCTTCAAAGACCCTATACAGGGTCACTGTGAGTAAGAACTGACTCTATGGCACTTAACAACAACAACTCCTGATTAGTAGATTGGTTCTTTTTTTCTGATCTTGAATTTTGTTCTTTCTTTTCCTTCCTTCTCTGTCCTGTGCCTTCAATTTTGATCCTAATCAGAGTGGTCAGTAGTGGCAGTCAGGCACCATCTAGTTCTTCTGGTCTCAGAATAGTCTGCCATTTGTTCCTTACTACCTAAGAGTGTCTTGTCTATGTGGGGCATAAGTATTCAAAAATAGAAATTTTAACATCACATTATACACTTCCTGTGGTGGTACTATAGGATCAGCACTGGAAAGCTAACCACAAGGTTGGTGGTTCAAACTCACCAGGCACACCTTGGAAATCCTATACAGATTGATGGCACTTAACATCAGCAATAGCATATAGCTTTACAACTCTGATTTTGAAGAGGTAGTGGTTACGAATCATGCTGCGAAACACAAGGTCAGCAGTTTGAAACTACCAGTTGCTCCCCGGGAGAAAGATGAGACTTTCTGCTCCTGTAAAGCTTTGCAGCCTTGGAAACCCTGTTCAGGGTCACTATGGGTTGGAACCAACTCAACGCCACTTAACAACAACAACATACAAATTGATTTGGGAAAAATTGATATGTTAATAATACTGAATTTTCTAATCATGAATATTTTCCCTTGGTAAGTTTAATACATTTCTCCACATAAAGTTGCACATCTTTTATTACATTTTTTTCCTAGGAACTTGATTTTTTGATGTTATTTTACATGTTTTCTTTTTAAAATTATATTTTCTATTTGGTACTGGAATATAAAAGTACAATTGATTTTATACACTGATTTCTGTATCTTATAGGGACAGGGTGGCTATAAGTTGGAACCAACTCCACGGCACATAACCAACCATACATACCATGATATTAATGGTGAATAATGAAAGTTTTATTTGTTCCTTTCCCAGTTTTACCCATTTTTCTCTTCTTGTCTTACTATACTACCTTGAATCTACAGTACCATGTTACATAGAAATAGTGGTAACAGATGTTATTGTATTATTTCTAATTTCAAAAAGGAAATTTTTAATATTTCACTTCTAGGGTATTTGCTACAAAGTTTTAGAAATATTCCCTATGATATTCAATAAGATCCCTTACATTCCAACTTTGCAATGAGTTTATAGAGACTAGGGAGAAAGAGTAGAGACCCAAACAGTTCCCATTTGCCTACCTATAACAAGATGCTCCATAGGGACACTCAGGCCGCTTATCAACCTCATCATCTTGGCGCACGGCTTGGACCCCTCCTTAATCACTATCCCCAGGGTGGCTGAAGTGTTGAAAATGGACAGGATTCTTCCTAGCAGGGTGACAAATATACTGTCAGGAAAAACAATAGGATACAATAGATTTTTATAGGATATAGCAAGAAACCTAACAATGCCCATCTGATTATTCTAGAATGTGAACCAATACACTACCTTGCTAAATACAAAGTTTATAACATCTAGTCAATACCGAACTCATGTGGTAACAACGGATTTCTAGTGACTCTGGGGATTCACACTTTGAGAACTGATGCTTTAAAATAATAGATGAGTTTTGTTTTTTTTGTGTGTGTACAAAAGGAAATATATAGTGCATACATTATATGGGTCTGACTTATTATATTTGTAAAATCAATCTATGTTGTTACATGTAAAAGTAGTTTATTTTCACTATTGTGTAATATTCCATTCTTTAAAGTAGCTATAATTCATTTATCAGTTCTATTGTTGATGAATTTTGGAGTTTATTTCAGTTATTGACTATTGTTAATGAAAATGCCATGAACATTCTTTGGGTGTATATATGTGTGCATTTTCCAGAGTATACAATGAATAAATGATCATAGTGCAAAAAAAAAAACAAAAAAAAACCCAAAAAACTAATAACTTAAAACTGACACACAAAAAAAGAAACAAATGGTCCACATGATATTCCTTTCCTTCTGAAAGTTTTACCATGCATTGTTATCAGTCTTTTACTATTAAACTTAAATGGCCAATTGAGACAAACAGTT
>NW_006408880.1:2101566-2102913 GCF_000296735.1 Chrysochloris asiatica
GATTTCCTCATATCTCTTCTGGCTGTAGGGTGGCTCAGTGGCATCCATTTTATTAACAGCAACAATTAGCTATTTCACACCTAGTGTATAAGCATGCTCACGGGTCTGCCCATTCTTAGAGATACCAGCTTCAAATTCTCCAACACCAGTAGCAACAATTAGGACAGCACAGTCAGCCTGTGAGGTTCCTGAAATCATGTTTTTGATAAAATCTCTGTGTCCGGGGGCATCAATGATGGTCACATAGTACTTGCTGGTCTCAAATTTCCACAGGGAGGTATCAGTGGTGATGCCTCGCTCACATTCAGCTTTCAGTTTACCCAAGACCCAGGCATACTTGAAGGAGCCCTTCCCCATCTCAGCAGCTTCCTTCTCAAATTTTTCGATGGTTCTTTTGTCAATTCCACCACATTTGTAGATCAGGTGATCAGTGGGGTTGACTTGCCGGAGTCAATCTCTCCAATAATGACAATGTTGATATGGGTCTTTTCCTTTCCCATTTTGGTGTAGGTTTTGTGATGGTTTTCACCAACACCTGTATTCTGGTGGCAAACCTGTTGCAAAAAAGCTCAATATTCAATATTCTAATACTATGTGACACTGTTTCACATCAGTTCATAAGGTTTTTAGTGGCTAAACATTCAGAAGTAGTCTGACTTTTGCTCTTCTGATTTTTTCAATCTGTCTTAGTCTGGAAGCTCAGCTGAAACCTGTCCACCATGGGTGACCCTTCTGGCAATCAAAATATTGGTGGCACAGCTTCCAGCATGCAAGCCACCACAGTGTGACATACTAAGAGATGAATGTTGGTATAACTCTTTAGTGGTTGCTCGAGCTTCTCTACATTCAAGAGCAAGTTTCAGAGTCTCTTCTCACATCCCTTTTGGTCTTTTTTTTCTTTCCTGTATGGCATTCTTGACGTCATCACACAATTCTTCTGGTCTTTAGTCATTAGTGTGTGACACATCCAATCTGTTCTTGAGATCATCTCTAAATTCAGGTGAGATATACTCAGGTCATATTTGGAGTGGCAGGAGATCTTGGAGTAGCAAGATTCGGAGTCCTGGTGTGGTGCTGCGGGTCATTGCGCCAGAATCCAAGGCTGTTTAACTGCAAGGAGCGGAAAGCCTCATCTCTCTCAGGCAGAGGCCTGTGGATTTGAGCTGCTGACCGCAGGGTTCACAGCCAGATTTTTAATCACTACACTACCAGGCCTTCCACCTTCAAGATGGCGGATCGGGTAGATGTGTAGTGAGGAGCTCGGTCAACAACAACATGGAATACCAGGCCAAGAGGACTCATGAGATGGTGTTGGAACTCTGTAACAAATATAAAGGTATGTTTGGA
>NW_006408880.1:2122875-2123294 GCF_000296735.1 Chrysochloris asiatica
ACTCCCTGACTTCAAATTTTATTGTACAGCTACCATGGTCAAAACAGCTTGATACTGGTACAATGAAAGATACATTGATCAATGGTACAGAATCTACAATCCAGAAATTAACCCATCCACATACAGCCAACTGATTTTTATCAGGTATCTAAATATATTATGTGGGGAGGTGAGAGTCTCTTCAACAGATGATGCTGGCAGAACTGGAAAGTGCTATGCAAAAGATTGAAACAAGACCTTTACTTCAAGCCTTATACAAAAACCAACTCAGCATGGATCAAAGACCTAAATGTGAATCCCCAAATTATAAAGGCCATCAATGAAAAAATAGAGACAAATATGAGAACAATAATTCAGAGAATACACAGCCTATCAAACATTTTCAAAACTACACAAACAAAAGTAGTCAAAATAGATAA
>NW_006408880.1:2124184-2125340 GCF_000296735.1 Chrysochloris asiatica
AGGTGGAGGGGAGGGAATAGACACAGGATAGTTTGGGTGCTGGGGAGGAAGGCAATGAGAGAACAAGCTGGATAGGAGAACAATTAGGCAGGTTTGCATGGGCTAAGTGGGATAGAGGTAAATAATGATGTATGCACAACCTTGGAATAACAGGGCTTTGGAATACAGGGATTGAGACATGGTTGGAATGGGGAAAAGGGGAGAAATAATGTTAAGATGCTTGGCTGTCTTTTGAACCTGGTTTCCCTTGCATACCATTATAAAAGTGACACTTGAGGGGGAGAGAAAGGAATAGCCAGAAATATCACCTTAGAAAGCTTGTAAGTCCATTCTCTGCCTATAATGATTGTTGTTGTTGTTAAGTGCCATTGAGTCAGATTCGACCCATAGCGACCCTGTATAGGGTTTCTGAGGAGTAGCTGGTGAGTTTGAAATGCCGGCCTTGCAGTTCAAATGGCTTTTCAGTCTGGCGCATTAACCCATAGTGCCACACCAGGACTCCATATAACTGATTGGAATAACTAAAATTCACTACAACGTGCACTGGGCTACAACGTGCCCAGTGAAGGAGACTTACTGTAGAGTCTCTGCATTATATAACAAGTAGAATCCTGAACACCATCCAGAATCTTCTGAGGTGGGAAATTTCCACTTGAAAGGACAAGCAGATCAGCCTGGAGCAGCTAGAAGAATAGAAGATACTTCTTGAAAGAAAGACTGACAGGAAAAATACAAAAAAAATGATCACAGTCCAAAGGATTACTACAAGAAAAAGCAAGTTGCTAGCCCAGGAGACATCAAGGCAAACGATTGGGTCCCCTCAGGGCAAACCACCTTCCAAGACTAAGACTCAATGGGAATACAAGAGAAGACATACTCTCTGATTGGTGACCACGTCCATCACTGTTAAGGGGAGTGAGGGAAAAACAGCAATGAACCTGTGAGCTAAGCCCTATAATGTTCACTAGACTCCTGTGAATTGGGTGGAGACATGGATGCCCAGCATTGCGGCAAGACCTGGGGACTCTTGGGCCCAGAGTCAGTGACAAACCACAGAGGAGTAGAGTGGAGAGTGAAGCATCCAGCTGATAAGAAGAGAGGGCATATGCACAAGAACACCCACACTTGCAGATAATACCCACTTGACCTGGCTTCA
>NW_006408880.1:2125825-2140382 GCF_000296735.1 Chrysochloris asiatica
GAGTAGAGGTCCCTGGGATCATCAAGAGAGAAGAGCGGTGTGCGGTAACTTACCCAGAGAAACAATGATGCCAGAGACGGAGACAGAGACAATGACATGGAAAGATGGAGCAGCTGGGGCTCTGGACCCAGAGAGGGAGAGGGGCTGTATGCTGACAACCAGGGGGCAGGCTTGCAGGGTATATACCCTTTGGTTGTCTGATGATGCATGGAGGGTTTGTTACCATGGCCATGAAACGATATACGATATGAATGTAAAGCTAATGTCTTCCCATGTAAACTATCACACAATTTACAATAAAACATTAAAAAAGAAGAACATACAGTTTGAGAACCAAGCAGAGCTAAGAACTATTTTGGCCCAAAAGTTAAAGCTAAGAATCTTGCATAGATATTAATTTATAATCTCCTAGAATTCTCAAGGTGCTGTTGAATGTCACTTATATTTCTGGCCTCTCTGTCTATGGATAACTAACATACGTTTAAAGCAGCTAAGCATCTTCACAGTTGAGGAGGGGTAGGAGTGGTCTTGAATCTTTGGTATATCGTTTCAAACAGTTAATTCTAAAATATAGATGTTAATAATTTATTGTTACTTCCCCCACCCTCATGAATCTACGATCTTTCTAGAAAGAAGTATAGCCAAAATTCTCTTTAGGAGGTTTTCTCTCATGTACTTTGGAAATGTCATCAAAAGGGACTAATCCATGAAGAAGGGCATCATACTTGGTAAAGAAGAGGATCAGATAAAGACTAAGACCTTCAATGAAGTGGATTGACACAGTGACTTTAACTATGGGTTTAAACATAGCAATGATTGTGAGAATGGCACAGGACCAGGCAGGGTTTCTTTGTGTTGTATGTAGGGTTGTTTTTAGTCGACACTAACTTGACAGTACAGCAACAAACTGTACATTTTCCCCATGGTTAATCTTCAGGTCAGTTAATTCACTCCTGAATAATAACCAAGAGTTGAGTGCACTATAGAAATCAATAAGTTAATACTCATCTGAGGAGGGTAAAGAAATGGCAACCTCCAAAAGATAAAGCTGTCAACATCTGTAGTATTTTCATTCCTAGAGGGAAATGGCACCTGTGCGTTTAGGTGTAGAATCATGATATCTGAATGTGTGTATTCAAATTCTGAGATAGATTGGCACAGTGGCAATAGCAATGGGTTTAAACTTATTGACAATTGTGATGATGGCGCCAGATCTAGCCCTCTCTCATTATGTTGTGAACCTTCCACTAAATAAAGAGGGGTGTGTGCTATGGTTGTATCCTTTTGCTACATTTATTCAATCTGTATGCTGAATACATAATCTAAAAAGCTGAATTATATGAAGAATGAGACATAAAGATTAGAGGAAGACTCATTAGCAACCTGCAATATGCAGATAGCAAACCTTGCTTGTTGAAAGCAAAAAGAACATGAAATACTGATTAAAATACAGATTTCAATCTTCAATATGGATTCTACCTCAGTGTAAAGAAAACAAAAATCCTCACAATGGGATCAATGGGACCAATAAATAACATCATGATAAACACAAAAAAAGACTAAAGCCAAAGACAATCAATGTTCATGGAAACAGCAGTCAAAAAATTAAACAACCTATTGCATTGGATAGATCTGCTGCAAGGCCTTTTTAAAGTGTTAAAGAACAAAGATGTCAGTTTGAGGGCTAAGGTATGCCTGACTCAAACCATGGTATTTTCAATTGCCTCATATACATTAGAAAGTTGGACTATAAATAAGGAAGACCATAGAAGAATCTATGCATTTGAATTGTGGTGTTGAAGAAGAATATTGAAAATATCATGGACTGCCAGAAGAACAGAAAAATCATCTTGGCTAGATTGCTCCGTAGAAGCAAGGGTGGTGAGACTTGGTCAGTTGTAATTTGGACATGTTGTCAGGAGGGACCAGTCCCTAGAGAAGAACAACATGCTTGGTACAGTGAAGGGTCAGAGAAAAAGAAAAAGATCTCCTAATGAGTTGGATTAATACAGTGGCAGCAACAATGGGCTCAAACATAGCAATTATGAGGATGGTAAAGACCAGTGTTTTGTTTGTTGTGCCTAGGGTTGCTGGGTCAGAACTGACTCAACTGTGCCTAACAATAACAGCAGTATGAGTAATTTCAGAATAAGCATATTTAGTTTCTTGGTGTCCATAATTATTTAAATGGTACTGATACATAAAAGTAAGATGATGCCTTGTTACACTTTTCAGAATCATTACAATGTCAAGAGCAGAGTGCTAATAAAAATGTAACCCACATGGTATGCTGAAGGGCAAATAGGGAGGAGAAGAAGAAGGATGAATAAAGCTATCGAGAAGATCTTTAGAGTAAAAATTTCTATAATGATTGGTAGTTTCAAATGCTCCATATAAAGCTTAGTTTTTAGAATTCTAGGGATTACATTTAATGATTTCTTAATAATGTCAAACTAGAAAATGTTGGAAGTCCTTTGTCAGAAATGGAAGTTAGCAAAAGGGATAAATAGATATTTACATCTTTACTTTGTATAAAAGGCATAATTCTCCAGCTCTGGTAGTGAAGTGGTTACGAATCGGGCTGCGAGCCTCAAGGTCAGCAGTTCGAAACTACCAGCTGTTCTGCGGGAGAAAGATGAGGCTTTCTGCTCCCTTAAAGATTTACAGCCTCGGAAACCCTGTACAGGGTCGCTATGAGTTGGAACCGACTCCACGGCACAGAACAACAACCACATACTTAACTGTGTAAGAAACATAATATGTGTTTATTTTTCTAATTCAGAGACCAAGACCTCATTTTACTAATCTGGTAGAAGAGTCCACAGAGTTGGCACTTCCTCTATCTACCTTACGTGGTTTAAAATCCAATGACCCCCAGTCACTAGACCACTAGAGATTGTCCTTTGGTCCTAGATCTATACTGGCCACCAATATGTTCAATCTGTATTTATTCTATGGTCTACCTTACCCATTGTTCAACTTTCATATGCATATAAGACAATTGAAAATACCTTGGCTCAAATCAGGCACACTTTGGTCCTCAAAGTGACATCTTTGTTCTTTAACACTTTAAATGAATATTTGTTGTTTGTTTCATATTTTTTTCAATGGGGGGGGGGGTCCAATCCTCAGGGTCTCTCAAAGGCAAATGGTTTAGATTCATCTGTGTTGAGCTTGAGACAATAATAATCTTTGGGGCCTATTTGGTAAGGGATTACCTTCTCCCTGCAGTCTTCTGTCTTCCTGGAGCACTGTGAAGGAACTGTGTATGGGTCCCTGTTACTAATACAACTTTCAAATTGCCATGCCATGTTCTTCTCAGTCTTGAGGAATCTTTCTCCACCCTCTCTTTTGGAAGTCATGTGTCCGTTATAACTGTATGCACTGTCAAACAACAGAAAAACTATGCATTTGACTAATGCAACAAATCAGGGCTAGCATGACTGATCAATGACATCATCAAGAATCCAGGCTCTGTTTATCTGCCTGCTCTGCTAGGATCTCAAAACAGCTGCCATACCTCCAAGAACTACATTGTAACATTTGAGGGAAACAAAGAAACCAATAACTGAATATTCCGTGACAGCGAATGGGTTCTTTTGTTCTGGTAAAGAACATTGTGAACAGCAGCTGTAATTTGTGTTACCATCTGAGTAATTTTACAATGGTGCATAGTCATTCTCCAAATTTTATCTGATTTTTGCACTGGCCAAATTAATGAGTTAAGTAACAATGTGGTAAGAATTACCATTTCTACTCTTTCTAGGTCTTTGAAGGTGATATTAATTGCTGCAATTATCCCATGTACTCAATTTTACTTTTATTTACTATCTCAGTAGGAGGTGAAGTTCCTCTTAACTTTTCTTACTATTATAGGCATTACCCAATAGATGAGAATGCTAATGAAAGGTTTCTTCTGGTTGACACGTATTAATGTTCTAAATGTATATTCAGGAGCTGGTAAAATAACTACACTGTGGGTCTGCGACTAACTTAGTTCACTGTGAGTCCAACTTGAGCTAAAAACCCATCTGTTATATGCCATCCAGTCAGTGCTGACACATAACAATCCTGTATAGTGTTTCCAAGGAGCGACTAGTGGGTTTGAATCACTGACCTTGTGGTTAGCAGTCCATCTGTCATCTCATTAATGTAAGCCCAGTTTACATAGTGGGTCTCAGTGGCATTTTGGGTTCCCAGGAATTAGCATTAAGTCAGAGCTAGTGTCCAGTTATTTCTAAAAGGTTTGGCTAGTTCCTTTTTCCCAGTGCATGGTCATACAGCAAAAGGTAGAAAATCCCTTTGGAAAATGCTTATAGGAAGATATGCTTGTGGCAATGGTACAGGATCCTCTTCAAGAGGACCCAATCTTTCTTTAGTCAAAGAGCTCTGAGTCTGTGAATTGAGTTAACTCTGAAAACTGGGGAAAAAGTCGTGACTAATCAGTGCACAATCTGAATCAAGTTTTTGAATACTAGATTTATATTTTTACTGTTATACAGATCTAATTATTCCTTTCCACACAATGACAATTAGTCATTTCCCAAAGATCTTTGTAGGCTAAAATCATGTGAGTACTAGTATATTCCTAATGCCCTTTATTGAAGATATATAACTTTATTGTCTTTAAAAGTTGCTACTCTACAATTCCACCATCCCCAATCTAATCAGGGAACCCATTACAATGATGACATCCCTTGCAGTCATGTCTAGTCTACAAAGAAGATCAATTATGGGGTTTTCCAAGAACGTAGACACTCATGAATGCTTATCTGATTGTTAGTCAAGGGTCTTCTGGAAGTAGTTGGGGGGTGGGTGTGCATGATAAATCTAATTGAACCTTCTATTTCAGTAAGCCTTTGAATTACATCCTTTACTTCATGCAGTTCTGGAATCTCAGTATTATCAATTGTAGGCTATTTTAACTCCATGTTTCGGTTAACTAAACAAGTAAGATGTTAGAGCTATTTCCAACATAAGCTCATTATGTCAGTAAATTCAGCCTGATCTAGGTATATTCTGTCCTTCTTGTTAAAACACTCATAATTCACTCTCACTCATATCCCCCACCCAAATGCCCATATATATTTACAAATTATTCTGATTTTTTTTTCCTTTTTTGTAATGTTTTAGCTACTTTTTTCCAGGCCCCATTGAGTGTGTCTCCTGGGAGTATTCTGAGACTTGGTGGTTTTTCTGGGTCTGGGTCTGGGTCTGATAGCAACTAAGGGGGATGTGGTAGGTCTTGAGGAGACATATACCTCAGGTGAGGTTAGCACAATTTTAAGTAAGGGAAGACTCATTTAATCAAACTACTTGCACTAATGATGAAGGCTCTAGGGACTTGGGAGCTTAAGATTGTCAGTTTCATCAGGTAGAATGAGATGTCTCTATTGCAAGTTTCAAGAGTTAATTCATTCACCAATAGATGCCATAACTTTCACATGAGATCCTTGGAAAGACTATGAATTAGTCTGTTGTTGTCATTTAGTGAATTATATATTTGATGGTCAGCAATATCAATCTACGGCTATAAGAACTAAGAGATTCTTTAGGCAGGTAGAAGCTTTCTAGTTCTCAGGTTGTGACTTGAGCTTTGAGTTAAAGTATCTGTGTCTGTCATTTTCTCTGATGATATAGAGGAGAAAATATTTTAAGTGTTCAACTACACAAAAAACACATCTCATGTAACAGTCCTTACAGAACGTATTACTACCATAATGGTCAAGTGAGGCTATCACTTGGATTTTCACAGCACTTGCCTTTGTTGGCATTCCATCACAATCAGCCATAGTTGTCAGCTTGATAATGATGCCTTTGCATGTCATAGATTACTTTGATAAGTGCCAACAAGTGGGTTCCAACTCAGAGTAGCCTCATATAGGGTTGCTAAGAAGCGGCTGATACACTTGAACCTCCAACCTTGTGGTTCAAACTGACCTTGACGTCCAGCATATTAATTCACAGCACCACAACAGAACTCCATTACTAGTATCTGTCTTTTCTTGGCAAGGAACTTAGCACTACACTCAAGTACAATGACTTGACCAAACAAATCTCCAAATTTCATCTTCTCAGAGATATTTCTTAGAACCAGTTTCAGAACCAATTCCATATCAGTCAGGGTTCAATAAGGAGGCAGAAATAATACAGTAGCTTAGATAGGGAAAATTCAGTATAAAGAATTACTAACAGGGGACTGGAGTGATTGGTTAACACAAACAAGGTGAAAACAATGCTAAAGAATATAGGAATATACCAAACATTGTTAAAATTACACACAAAAAATAGATGATTGGGACATTCTAAAAATTAGAAACTTATGTGTATCAAACAATTTCACCAAAAGAGTGAAAAGAGAGCCCACAGAATGGGAAAAAAAATATTTTGCAATGATATCAGACAAGAGACTAATTTCTAAAATCTATAGGAAACTACAACACCTCTACAAGAAAAATACAAATAACCCAATTAAAATATGGGCACAGGACATGAACAGACACTTCACCAAGAAAGACATCCGGGCAGCCAGCAAACATATGAAGAAAGGTTCACTATCATTAGCCATTAGAGGGATGCAAACCAAAACAACAATGAGATATTATTTCACACCAGCAATAACAGCAAAGTCAAAAAAATGCAGAGGACAATATATGCTGGCAAAGATGTGGCAAGATGGGGACTCTCCTACATTGCTGGGGGTAATGCAAAATGGTCCAATCACATTGGTGCTTCCTCAGAGAGTTGGAAATAGAAATACCTTATGATCCAGCAATTCCTCTACTTGGTATATATCCACAAGAAATACAAGCCATAACACAAGTAGATATATGCACACCATGTTCATAGTAGCACTATTCACAATTGCAAAAAGATGGAGACAGCCTAAGTGTTCATCAGTGGAAGAATGGATAAACAAATTTTGGCACATATGCACAATGGAATATTATGCTACCTTGAAGAATAACAAGGAAGCTGTAAGCCACCACATAACATGGATGAAGCTTGAGGACATTATGCTGAGTGAAATTAGCCACAAAAGGACAAATATTGTATAAGATCATTATTGTAAAAGCTTAAGAGAAGATACTGATACTAAATGAGAAAAAAAAATTCTTTGTTGGTTACTGGCAGGGGTGGAGTGGGGTGCTTTGGGGGTGGTGGAGGGAGGCAATGGTAGAGCATAGGGTAGGGAGCAGACACATCATAGTTCAGGTGTTGGGGAGGGCAATACACAAGAAGGGGGAGAGGGTGGAAGAACAAGGTATATAGGGGAACACTGAGATAGGTTTGCATGGGCGAAATGGGACAGAGGTAAATAGAGATGTATGCTCAACCTTGGGTCAAGAGGACTCTGTGATACAGGGATTGAGGTATAGTCTGAAGAGGGGAAATAATACTAAGATGCCTAACTGTCCTATGAATATTAGTTTCCCTTGCCTACTATTGTAAGATAGACAATTGAGTGGGATAGAAAGGAATGTTGGGAAACATGATTACAGAAAGCTTGTAAGCCCATCTTTAGCCTATAACTGATTTGAATACCTAAAAGAGATTCTAGAACTTGTTCAGCGAAATAGGCCTCTTGTGGAGCTTTTGCAGTGTATAGGACCCTAGGTGGAATCCTGAGCCCCATCCAGAACTTTCCAAGGTGGGACATTCTCACTAGAAAGGACAAGCAGACCCACCTGGAACAGCTAGAGTGACAGATGATACATTTTCAAAGAAAGATCATTAAGAAAAACCCAAAACAAAAATGGCAGTATGATTGGCTACTACACGAATAAGCAAATTGTTTGCTGGAAAGCTGTCAAGGCAAGCAATCAAGTCCCTTTAGGACAAACCTCCCTCTAAGACTGAAACTCAAAGGGAACACATGAGCAAGCATGCAAGCTTGCTGGCAAACACATTGATCTACTGGTGAGTGGAAGAGGGGGAAAGACAGCAATGAAGAAATACGGTAAGTTCAACCATGTTCCATAGATTCCCATTGGCCTGGAGATGAGAGAGAGAAGAGGAAGGGCTGTTTGGTCCAAAGTGTGGTGAGACCTGGGGACATCTGAGCCCATGGACAAGGACATAGCCACAGAGGGCTAGAGCTGAGAGTGAAGCATCCAGCTGAGATGAACAAGAACATCCAGAGGAAATGAACAAGAACACCCAAACTTGCAGATAGTACCCATTTGACCTAGCCTCAATGGCTTGATTATCAGAATTCGACTAGAGGAAGATAAAAAAAGAAAACAATTTTTGATAAAGGAAATGAGTGTAAATTGCTACAATTTGATGAATTTAACCTATATTCATGGAGGTTGTTGTTGTTATGTGCCGTGGAGTCGGTTCCGACTCATAGTGACCCTGTACAGGGTTTCCGAGGCTGTAAATCTTTAGGGGAGCAGAAAGCCTCATCTTTCTCCTGTGGAACAGCTGGTAGTTTCGAACTGCTGACCTTGCAGTTCACAGCCTAATTCATAACCACTGCGGTAGGCACTCTAAATACCAACAGAGAGGGAAGGAGTCTTCACATCAAATATCAATACTATCCTGTCTGTATACAGGGTAGATAGGGATGGGCAACTTAGACACTGGCTACCTAAAATGACGGGGCCATAAAGGCACGAAGTAACTGGCTTACAAGGTTTCAATAGGGAGTGTAGTTTAAGAGTGTGTGGGGGAAGATAGAGTACCCACTGAATAGTTTTCATCTTATCTAGATGGGTCTGGTTAAAACAGATGGGGATAAGATTCTTATGATTCAATAGTGAGTAACCGTTATCATGACTAATTGCACTGTCACAATTGTAAAGGTAGAAATTTTGTAACAAAAACAGGGGAATAGTTATTCTAACAGTTCAGAAACAGAGGACCCTAGGACCATCAAAGGAGAAGAGCACAGGCAGAATATGGGACCTTATCCAGAGAAGCAGCAATACCAGAGATGGAGGTAGAGATGGAAACATGGAGAGAGGGAGCAGCTGAGGACTCTAGATTCATGGAAAGAGAGGGACTGAGAGCTGGCAGCCAGGAGGCAGACTTGCAGAATGTGCCCTTTGGTGGTGTAAATTATTATATATGCATTGCCTGAGTGTTAAAAAAGAAAAAGAGCTACAATGAATAGAGAGAAATATTGTTAACTGATGGTACACGGAGGGGATTATAATCATTGTAATGAAACACAGTATATGATTTGTTGAATGTAAAACTGATGATCTGCCCTGTAAACTTTCACTCAATTCACAATAAAAAACTTAAAAAAAGAAGAATACAGGAATAGGATATATTAGAGGCAACCACTATCGCTGAAGGTAAGATAGAGTACACAACAAAGCTGATATTCAGATCTCATTTTGAGAATGCAGCTGAGGTTCGTTCCTTAGATGACAGAGAAGTTTTCTGGAGTTTCATGCCTCAGAAAGCTCTGCCGAGCTACTTTAATAGGTTTTCAGGTAAGCTCTCCAAGAGGCGTGCCTAGACAAGGTCACTTATTGGAAATTCATTCTCTGAAGTGCCTGGGGATTTTTTTAATCAGAAGGTGCTTGTACTTCACTGTTAGCACTCCACTCTGGAGCTATTCAAAGGGCGGTACTCAGGAAAACTGCTTACTAGAAGGTGTTATGTGCTGCTGGACACCAAGTTCCATTACATGCTGCAAGAGCTGAATGCTGCTGAATCAATGTGCTGTGGAATCCAGGCACTGCAGAAACTGCATGCTATTGAAAATGAACTCTGTAAACAAATGCAAGCTCTACCAGCCTAAAGCGAGAATACCAGAACCAGGAAAAGAAACTCCTTTCTGACTCACTGTCCCCAGTAATGCCCTGTACTGAGGAAGGTTAACATCATGCCAGCTAGCCAAGAAGAATATTTACAGGACTCATCTCCATGTAGCAGAGAAGACAATGAAGGGCATATTTAGAGCTGACAGGAAATGCATTAATAATTGGTACACTGGCACATTCGGCCAGCAGGAAAGAGTATTAGCCAATTATTGAGGCCCTGAAGGAAAATCTATAGGAGGATGAGAGAGCAACACGCTTAACAAAAAGGTGTTTTGTTGTTGTTGTTGTTGGTGGTAGTGGTAGTAATGGGGAGGGTAAATTGGTTCTGACAGATTATAAAGCTAAGACCAGAATTCTCTATTGACCCAGATATGCTTGGTTGAGTATTTTTTCACCATAGTGGGGTTGTTACTCACATCTGTGCAGGTATCTGGACCAGTAAGGTTATCACTACTTAAGGAATAATGGTCTGAGTCACCATGCAGGTCCTGTTGTCAACAGCGACACACAATGTAGCAGTGAGATGCAGTGACATTATAAGCCTGGTCAGCCTTTCAAATTCTCCTTGTTCCTCATTTGGAAACTGTTTTGACTGTCCTTTAGACGAATAATTCCTTTGGGCAATTCAGAATATGGAAGCCTCAAGAGAGATTTACAAACTTCACTTTCAAAAGGTAAGAGAGATCTTCAGCAATTAATTGGAGAAATGACAATGATTTTGCACTCCATGTTAAAGGAAGTCATACCAATTACCTGAGGAAAGCATTTGATTGTGACAGCTTCTTCCTCAAATGGTGCTGCAATGCCACCACCAGCACTTCCTGCTCACCACAACTCTGCTGATCACTTGAGGTAGATTTGTTTCTTAACAAATCTATCATTTCAGACAACAAACCTGCTGTCAGTCAGTTGGTATGAAGTTATCTGGTGAACCCCATTGCATTGTTAGAATCATGTTCATTACCATGAGACAAATAATTAGGCTATAAGGAAGGTGAAGAAACTGAGCCTGAGACAACCATAGATTATTTTCTGGATAGTTAGTGGGTCTCTTGGGGATGTGGGAAATGGATGCATGTCCTTTGGCAGGCTCTTTGTGCATTTTACTTGTTATTTAATAAAATTATAGTCATTATGACTATTTTGGAGATAAAAAGGCTATATTTATAGAGGTTAATTAATTTACTCAAGGTCATGTATCTAGGAAGTAGCAAATCCTCTGAAGCAGATTTGCTTGAGTTTAAAGATCTCAAGTGCTTATAACTTACCCTGAGATATCAGTACTGTGGAGCAAAGCAAATGAGGAGTCTCCGGGTAGGGGATAGGAGTGGGTTGAGACAGTGCAAGATAAGCTAAAATGCTGTGACAAATGTACTGTCAAATATGTCATGGCTCAAACACAGTAGACACATCTCACTCACATCAAGGACAAAGTTGATACTTGTCATTAGCTGACATCTCTCCTGTATGTGGTGAGTTAGGGACCAAGATGTCTGTCTGTGGCTTCACTCCTTCCCAAAGCCCTGTCAGTGTCTCCACTGAGTCAGTGGAAGAAAAAGATAAAACACAGAAATGTGCTCATTTCTTAAAAGCTTTTGCCTAGAAGGGTTATGTGGCATTTTTGTATATTCTCTATGTGGGAGAATAGGTTACATGGAGACAGCTAGATGAAAGAATGTTCATGTCTAGACAGGCACTTTCTTGTAGTTATTGTTAGGTGCTTTTGAGCTCTTTCCAATTCTGCCTGGTCCTGCGCCAGCCTCACAATCGTTATGCATGAGCCCATTGCTGCTCCCATGGTAACAATCCATCCTGTTGGGGGTCTTCCTCTTTTTTGCTGACCCTCTACTTTACCAAGCATAATGTTCTTCTTCAGGGATTGGTCCCTCCTGATAATATGCCTGAAGTAGTATGAAAGATGAAGTATAGCCTTTTAAGGACAATTTTGTCTGTATTTTTTTCCAAAAAGATTAGTTTGTTCTTCTAGTATTCCATGGTACTTCTTCAACACCATAACTCCAATGCATCAATTCTTCTATGGTCATCCTTATTCACTGTCCAACTTTTACATTAATATGAGGCTATTGAAAATACTGAGGGCTTGGTCAGGTGCACCATAGTCATCAAACTGGCATCTTTATTCTTGAACAGTTTAAAGAATTTGTGTGCAGCAGATTTGTCTTCTTTTTGTCATCATTTGTTTTCTTGACTGCAGCTTCCATAAGTGTTGATAGTTGATCTAAGCAAAATGAAATTTTTGACAACTTCAATTTTTCTTCATTTATATTGATGTTATTTATTGGTTCAGTGGTAAGGATTTTTGTTCTCCTTACATTTAGGTGCAACCCATAAAGAAGACTGTGGTCTTTGATCTTCATTAGTAAGCACCATAAGTCCTTTTTGCTTTAGCAACCATGGTTGTATCATCCGCTTATCACAGGTTGTTAATGAGTCTTCCCTTAATACCGATGTCACATTCTTCATATAATCCAATTTCTCAGATTATTTGTTTAGCATATAGATTGAATAAGTATGGTAAAAGAATACAACCCTGACATGCACATTTCCTGATTTTAAACTATTCAGTCACCTTGTTCCATTTGACTGAGTTATGGTCTATGTACAAGTTCTTAATAAGCAAAATTAAGTATTCTGGAATACTCATTCTTTGCAATGTTATCCATAACTTGTCATAATCCACATAGTTGAAAGTCTTTGCATAGTCAATAAATCACAGGTAAACATCTTTATGGTATTCTCTGCTTTCAGTTAAGATCTATCTGATGTCAGCAACGATATCCCTCAATCGATGTCCTCTTCTGAATCTGGCTTGAACTTCTGACAGTTTATTGTCAATGTACTGTTGCATCCATTTTTTGAATTATTTTTAGCACAATTTTATTTCCATGTGATATTAATGTGATATTGACCAAAAATTTCTGCATTCCTTTGTGTCACCTATCTTTGAAATGGACACAAATATGGATTTCTTTCAATCAGTTATCCAGGTAGCTGTCTTCCAAATTTCTTGGCATGGAGGAATGAATGCCTCCAGTGTTGCATCAGTTTGTTGAAGGATTTCAATTTGTATTTCATCAATTCTATGAGCCTGGTTCTATGCCAGTGCCTTCAGTGCACCTTGGATTTCGTCCTTCATACCATTGGCTCTTTTTTTCATTCTTATTAACTTTTTAAAAAAATTTGAACACAATACTCAGGACATCAGAATGCAGACATAACATATGTTCTTTTGAAAAGCTACTGAACTACCCACAGGACATGTATGCCTGGTTGTTTTAACTCACCTCTCTTGATGAGCCTGTTGTGCTGTTACCAGGTCAAAATGACTATCCTTTGCTCACAAGTGTCCATAGGATTATTTATTTATTTATATTTATTGTGAACTGAATGATAGCTTACATGGGAGAACATTGGCTTTGCACCATCGTTTCACTGCAATGATTACAATCTCCTCTGTGCATCATAATTCAACAATATTTACTTCCATTTTCTCTGTTATTTTTGTTTTGTTGTTGTTGTTGTTTTGGGGTGGTGATGTATACAAAAATACTCAGGATTATATAATCATTTAAACAACCAAAGGGCACATTCTGGAAGCCTGCCTCCTGGCCACCAGCACTCAGTCCCTCTCTTTCCATGAGTCTAGAGTCCTCAGCTGCTCCCCTCCTCCATGTCCTCATCTCACCTTCCATCTCTGGTGTCACTGCTTCTCTAAATAGGGTCCCACATTCTACTTGTGCTCTTTTCCCTTGATGGTCCTAGGATCCTCTGTTCCTGGACTGCAAGATTAACTAGTCCTCCCTTTTTGTTATAAAACTTCTGCCTTTACAGTTATGACAGTCCCAATTAGTCATGATAACAATTACTCACTATTGAATCATAAGAATGTTATTCTCATCTCTTTTCACCAGACCTGTTTGGACAAGATAAAAACTATTCAGAGGACACTCTACCTTCCCCCGCACACTCTTACAGTAAACTACTTCCTCTTGAAAACTTGTAAGCCAGTCACTTTGTGCTTTTATGACCCCTTCATTTTAGGTAGACAATGTCTAAGTTGCCCGTCCCTGTATACAGAGGGGATAGTATTGATACTTGATGTGAAGGCTCCTTGGTATTTTAAGCTATTACATCTATAAGTATAGATCAAGTTCATCAAACTGCAGCAATTTACACTCACTTTCTTCATCAAAAATTGCTTTTTTATCGTCCTCTAGTCAAGTTCTGATTATCAAGTCATTGAGGCTAGGTCAAATGGGTACTATCTGCAAGTTTGTGTGTTCTTGTGCTTCTCCCCTCACTTCATATCAGTTGAATGCTTCACTCTCAGCTCTAGCCCAGGGCTATGCCATATCATTGGCTCTTAATTATATGTTGTCTCTTGAAATGGTTGAGCTTCCAAAATTTCTTTTTAGTATAGTGACTATGTATTCCTTCCATCTTCTTTTAATGCTTTCAGTATCATTCAATGGCAGAAGTCATGTCACCAAAGAGCAGAGCGGCGGAGGACCCTAAGCATGAAGGGCTCATTGTTAAGCAAGGCCACAATGAGCCTCCCCTTGGAAAGGCAAGGCCCCGAGGAGGAATCTCACGTGGGGGCTCTGCAGTTTCTGTCTCTTTGTTTTAATCAGCTTATTTTTAATTTTCTTGATTTTATAATAAAAGTTTTCAGTAGAATCTTAGTAGGAATTATATAAGAGATTTGAAACTTGTTTTTAGGCACCATTACACCACATTCAATCATGTGTAACTATTTG
>NW_006408880.1:2141083-2141893 GCF_000296735.1 Chrysochloris asiatica
ACTTTTGTGAGCCCCCTAATAAGTTTGTCGGGCTGGTCCATGACAATTCCATATTTTGCCCATAGATTCCATCAGTGTTTCAAGTCAAGGCTTGAATTTTTTCTTCAGTTCTCTCAGCTTGAAAAATACTGAGTGTGTTCTTCCCTTTTGTTTTTCTAACTCAGGTCTTTGTACATTTCATTTTATTTCTTGACTTTGTCTTCTCATGCTACTATGAAGTGTTCAGGCCTTTTACTCCCTCATTTATTCCATTTTCTTTAGCATCTCTACATTGGATAGCAAATTTCAGAGACTCTTCCGACATCCATTTTGGGCTTTTCCTTTTTTCTTGTTTTCTTAGTGACCTTTTGCTTTCTTCCTGTACTATGTTCTTGCTGTCATCCCACAACTTGTCTGGTCTTCAGTTATTAGTTTCTAATGCATGAAATCCATGTCTGGGATCTGTAAATTCAGGTGTCACATGCTCAAAGTCAATTTTTTGGCTTTTGTTGAATTGTTTTAATTTTCTTCAGCTTCAGGCTGAACTTTCATATGAGTAATTGATCATCTGTTCCACAACCTGCCCCTGACCTTCATTTGGCTGATGATATGGAGTTTTTCCATTGTCTCTTCCCACAGATATAATCTATTTTTCTGTGTATGCAGTTTGGTGAGGACCATGTGTATAGTAATCTTTTATATTGTTGAAAAATATATATTTGCAATGAAGAAGTCATTGGTTTTGTAAAATTCTATCATGTGATCTCCAGCATCATTTCTATCACCAAGCCATATTTTCGAACTACTGATCCTTCCTCTTTTTTTCCCCAA
>NW_006408880.1:2142118-2143574 GCF_000296735.1 Chrysochloris asiatica
AATACAATTCTTCCATTTCACTTTGGTGGTTGGTGTGTAAATTTGAATAATATTTGTATTAACTGGTCTTTCTTGTAGGTATAAGCATACTATCCTATCACAGACAGAGTTATACTGCAAGCTGAATCTAGAAATATTCTTTTTGAAGATGAATGTGGTGCCAGTCTTCTTCAATTTGTCACTCTAGGAATAGTAAGCCACTCTATTTTCAGATTCAAAATGGCCAATGCCTGTCCATTTCAATTAAAAAAATTCCAAGCATATCAATGTTTATGACTTCCAATTAATTTTTGACACCTTCCAATTTTCCTAGATTTATACTTCATATATACCATGTTCAAATAGTAATGGCTGATTGCAGCTTTTTTCCTCATTTTGAGTTGTGCACCATCAGCAAATGAAAGTCCTGAAAGATTTACTCCTCTGGTGTCATCACAGTCTTCTCTACTTTAAGGAGATAACCTTTCCTCAGTCATATTTTGAGTGTCTTCCAAACTGAGGGATTCATCTTCTGGTACTCTATCTGACAATCTTCTGGTGCTATTCATCATATTTCAATGTTCAGTATTCTGGTGCTGACAGTGTTCCACTGCTATTTACAAGGTTTTCAGTGGCTAAACATTCAAAAGTAGGCTGCCTCTCCTTAGTCCCATTCTATCTTAGTCTGGAAGTTCTGCTGAAACCTGTCCAGTAAAAGTGTATCCTGCTGGTATTTAAAATGCCAGTGATGTAGCTTCCAGCACTGCTGCAAATACACAAGCCATCACAGTATGACAAACTGACAGATGAGTGGTGAATATTCACTTTGCTCCACCCTATGCCTGTCCATGGCCTCTTCTGACAGTCATGCAATGAGAATGTGAAGGGCAGAGAGGGAGGGGTTGTGTATTGTGAATTCTTCCACTATAAGATGCACATACCATTTGGGGATGGTTTCCCAGGCCCTAGCACATTGCGTCGTACCATGTATGTGCTGCATTGCTTCTGCATCATTGATTGAATTCCAAACTTGACAGTCTATAAGATATTTATATTGTTTTTCTAAATATATATTATTTACTGTATCACCTATTAAATATTTACATAGGAACATTTTTCTAAAGACAATGTATTCAGAATATGATGTCTGTGACACTGCACATTGAACCCACCATTTATCTGACAGTTTGTCCTATTGTGGTGCTTGCTTATTGCTATGATGCTAGAAGTTTGTTGTTGTTATTATTGTTAGGTGCCATTGAGTCGGTACTGAGTCATAACAATCCTATGCCCAAGAGAATGAAACACAGACCGGTCCTGGGCCAACCTCATAATCGTTGCCACACTTAAGCCCATTGATGCTGCCACATTTCCAATCCATCTCACTGGGGGTCTTCTTCTTTTTCTCTGACCCTCCACCTTACTAAATATGATATCCTTCTCCAGGGACTGGTCCCTACTGACAATATGTCCAAAG
>NW_006408880.1:2158137-2163293 GCF_000296735.1 Chrysochloris asiatica
TTGTATTTAAGGAAGAAGTCCAGGCTTCACTGAAGGCACCACTGAAAAAGAAAGCTCCAAGAACTGACAGAATGCAATTTGTAATCTTTCAACAATCTGATGAAGTATTGGAAGTGCTTACTTGTCTATCTAGAAATTTGAAAGGCATATAGCTGACCAACCGATTACAAGAGAAGCATATCTGTGCCTATTCCAAAGAGAGAGGCCTAATGAAATGCATAAAACATGAAACAATACCCTTAAATCATATCCAAGTAAGATTTTATTAAAATAATTAAAAAATGGTTGCAACAGTACATCAGCTGAGAACTGCCAGAAATTCAGGCCGTGTTTAGAAGAGGAAGTGGAACTTGGCATGTCATTGCTGATGTCAGATGGTCCTTGGCTGAAAGCAGAGAACACCAGACAGTGGGTAACTTGTGCAGTATTGACTGTATGCAAAGGCTTTCTACTATGTGGATCATGACAAAATCATAGCATTGCTAAGAATGTGTGTTCCAGAACATTTAATTCTGCTCATAAGGAACCTGTACTTAGAATAAGAGGCAGTTGTTGCAATATATTCCAATATTCCAAGGGGATCCTGAATGGTTTGAAATCAGACAAGGTGTATGAAAGGGTTCTATACTTTCACCATACTTATTCAATCTGTATGCTGAGCAAATAATCCAAGAATCTCGATTATATGAAGAAGAATGTGACATCAGTATTGGAGTAAGGCTCATTAACAATCTGTGATATGAAAACGATACAGCCTTGCTTACTGGAAGTGAAGAGGACTTAAGATACAGGTGAAGATCAAAGATTACAGCCTTCATTATGTTTTGCATTTCAATCTAACAAAATCAAAATCCTCACTACTGCACTAATAAATAATATGTGATAAATAGAGAAGAAAAATGAAATTGTCCAAAATTTCAGTTTGGATTCACAATCAACATTTTTGGAAATAGCAGTCAAGCAATCAAACAACATACATACTAGGCTAATCTGCTGCAAATGACCTCTCTTAAGTGTTAAAGGACAAAGATACAAGTTTGAGGACTAAGTTGTGTCTTACCCAAGTATTTTCAATAGCTTCATAAGCTTGTGAAGTTGGACAGTGAATAAAGAGACTGTAAAAGAACTGATGAATTGGAATTATGGTGTTGGAGAAGAATATGAAAAGTACCATAGAATGCCAGAAGAACAAGCAAATCTGTGATGGATGAAGTACAGCCAGAATGCTCCTTAGAAGCCAGGAGGCAAGACTTTGTTTCTCATACTTCAGATACTTCAGGCATGTTATCAGACCAGTCCCTATAGAAAGACCTCATGCTTTGTAAATTGGAGGGTCAGCAAAGAAGAGGAACCTTCCCCCTTTTCCCCCCAATGAGATGGATTGACACAGTGGCAGCAGCCATGGACTCAAATGTAACATAGTTGTGAGGATGGAACAAAACCAGACAGTGTTTTGTTCTATTGTATATAAGTTTGCTATTATTCAGAACTGACTAGACAGGATCTAACAACAACAAATTCAGTTAGAGAGATAGAGGGTCTGCACACAGTAAGGCCATTAAGTAAGAGACTGCTATGATTGAATTATGTCCCCTAAAAATATGTGTTGTAATCCCAACTCCTATCATCTCATTTGGGGATGTTTTTCTTTGCTATGCTAATGAGACACTATTAATGTAAGATTTGTTTTAGTCAATCTCTTGAGATTTGAAAGGAGAGCCAATTGAGCAGATTTTAAAGGAGCAGATGAGGGAAGATATACACCAAATCATAGGAAGATCTCAGAGGAACAAAAGTTCAAAAGAGTCAAGGAACACCAACCCCCCCACCCCCAAAATAGAGATAGAAAACCTTCCTCCAGGATCAACACCTTATATTTGGACTTCTAACCTCTTTATTTAAGTGCCATCAAGTTGTTTACAACCCATAGCAACACTGTATATGATTTCCAAGGAGCAGCTGGTGAGCTTGAACCGCCGAGCTTGCCATTCAAACCGAATTTGCAGTCTAGCTAATTAACCCACAGCGCCTCACCAGGACTCCCTCTTAACTGTGAGAAAATACATTTCTGTTAAGTAAAGACACCCACTTGTGATACGTCTGTTAGAGTAGCATTGGTTAACTATGATAGAGTCTATGATGGCTATGCACATAGAATTTAATTTTTAACAATGATCATAGTATCACAATCATGTCTGGTGCTGAAAAATAACTGTCCTTAATTATTTTCAATGGGTAGGATCAGCTGGTCACACACAATGTGATCATTACTCCTAAAATGAGACCTAAACAGGCATATAAACAGCACACAGTTCTCTGAGCCTCACTTATGGGCAGGAAGGCCTGAGCCAAGCCAGATGGGCAGGGGTCCCAGGCACTGCTGGCACCATGACCATGGGAGTTCTGGTGTGGAAAGCATCTAAGAGCAGGGATTCAGAGACTCTGAGGACCCAAAGGACCTGAGAGGATTTCTAGAGACTGCCCCAGATGCATCATTTGAAAACAACCCTCCCAGAGAAGGACATTCTGTAACCTTGCTTGGTCACTTGCTGCATGTTTGTAAGTTGCCCAATGACACAATAATAAAGGGATTGTCTTGTAAAATGTTCTCATACTAGTGCTTCAAAAAAACCCAAACACTTTCTATATTCTGTAGCATTTAAAAGCATCATTGTGTTAAATGCTTGTGGAAATAAAGAGTTCCTTTGTATTTCCTTTTAAACTCAGGGAAAACTAGCCACATTTCCACAGCAATGGGGGATGCTGAGGAGAGAGGGCCTCTTGAATGCACTATGCAAATTTATGAAAACAACATGCAAATTAGTATAGTTCTAGAGTCTAAAAACAAACAAACAAATACATGATGGGAAACAGAGTGATTACTGTGTCTAGTGGAAAATTCCTGACCTTACTCATAGGGTTGTCCAGGAATGTGTGTGTGTGTGTGTGTGTGTGTGTGTGTAGGGTGAAAGAGAAGATGTAGGGCAACAATGTGACCTGAATGCACCAAGGAAATTAAAACTTCTACTTGTTTTGCTATTTTCTGACACCTAGGAGCTCCTTTCCCATCAGGAATAACGAATTATTATCTGGATAAAATGGGGTTACGTGTACATTAAAATTTTCAAGAAAGAGAGTTGTAATCTGGAAAGGTCATATTACAACAGGATAGGAGAAGAGCTCTCCTTAAACGCTAGCAAGAGGAGTATCTATCTGACCATGCTTTGAAGGACCTACCTCAGTCACTCTTTGGGCACTCTGTTTTTATTATTAAGTGGCATCCAGTCAGTTCTGACTCATAGTTACCCAGTTTAGGGTTTCTGAAGAGCAGCTGGTAGGTTTGAACTCCTGATCCTGTGGTTCACAGTCCAGTGCTGATCCTACAGTGCCACAGCAGGAGTTCCAGGCAATGTTCCATCCCAGGAACATTGTTCCATCCAAGTACAAACCAGGCCCGACCCTGCTTGGCTTCCAAGATCAGACAAGAGCGTTCACATTCAGGATGGTGTGGATGTAGACTTGAGCACTCTAATGGATGTCTATCTTGCCATCGGGTGAGGAATCTGCAGGATCAACAACACATGCCCCTCTTAGCTTCATTTCTCCCTTCCAGATTACATTGTGGAGAATGGTGATGATGGTGGTGTGCCATGGAGTCAGTTCGGACTCATAGTTACCCTTCATGCAGTTTCCAAGGCTGTAAATGTTTACCAAAGCAGAAAGCCTCATATTTCTCTTTCAGAATGGATGGTAGTTTTGAACTGCTGATCTTAAGGTTAGCAGCCCAACTTGTAGCCACTATGTTACATGAGTTCCTTACAATGTGGATACCCAGTGACAAAAATCTCTGCTCAAATGGTTGTAGGACAACAATGTCCAGGACCTTCACAGATCTCCTCACTGTGTCCATTCTCTGGAGGTCTGATTGGGCAAGTAGTATGAACAGAGCTTAGATAAGTTGACAGTGCTGTTCATACATGCTGTTCACATGAATGCAGGATGGAGATCCTGGGGCTTTTCCCAGGCCACTGATTTCTGGAGTTGTTGTTCAGACTCATAGGGTTTCCTAGTAGCAGATGGTGGATATGAACCACCAACTTTGCAGTTCAAACTGACCTTGAGGTACAGTGCATTGTCTTGCAGCACCATACCACAACTCTACTTTCTAGAGCAGGGCTCAGAAAAATCCAAGAACTATAAACTTGAACTTGGTCTGTTGGGTTGTTACTAAAGTATGCTTGTTTAGGAAGGAGTATGGATTGGACTCCAGTTTGCCAGACTGACCAATGTGACATTCAGACAGCTAGTCCACAGTAGGTGAGACACATTTAGTACTGGGACCCAGGCACCTCCACTGTTAGAAGCAGACCTAGCCAGGGGTTCTAGTCTTGGGTCAGCCTCTAATATATACATTATCTTGGGAAATTTTGATTCCTCTCTGGATTTAGGATTGCTCATCTGTGATCAGGATCAGGGTGAGGTTGGAGTGGAAGAGCACTAAGATGCCTCAAAAGACAGATATCTCAGAAAGGTAGAACATTTAGATCTAGTCTCCTGTATTTGGTGACCTGCATGGGTTGTGAGATTAAAAGGAGGATATATGCCACTAGGTCCAGGCAGGTTTTGTATTCAGAATTTCTTAACTGTGATGAGATTCAATGGTTTAAAATATGTAATATTCTTCAAGTACATTAATCTTGGAATATTAGTTTGCACACAATTGTAGGGTGTTGCACTAATTAATTTAATCTAATTTAATTGTGCATTCTTGGATTTACAGCTTTCTGATCCAGTATGCAAATTTATTCAAATGAATGCAAATAGGAATGCAAGTGTTTTAAATAATCCAGTAAAATAGGACTAGAGTACCATAACCCAGAACTCACAATTATCAATATTTATCCAACAATTAAACAATAACCAGGTGATACAGCTTATGAAAGAATTTTCACACATCTCCACTTAGAAAGCCCCTTGCATAGTGAAATCTGAGGCAAACTACTGAAAGGTAATAATTAGTAACTAGTTCCATCTTGCACTCTCAGGTCAGTCACCTTGTTGTTAGGTACCATTTAGTTGGTACCAACTCATAGCAACCCCATGCACAACAGAACAAAGCACTGCCAGGTCTTGGGCCAACCTCCCAATCACTGCTA
>NW_006408880.1:2163548-2175371 GCF_000296735.1 Chrysochloris asiatica
TTTTAATATTTTCCTCCAACACCATAACTCAAATGCATTCATTCTTCTATGATCTTCCTTATTTACTGTCCAACTTTTACAGGCATATGAGGTTACTGACGATACCATGCCTTAGGTTTTTGTTGGTGGTGGTGCCATCGAGTCAGTACCGACTCAAAGCGACACTATGCACAACAGAATGAAACGCTGCCTGATCCTGGGCTAACCTCACAATTGTTGCTCTGCTTGAGCTCATTGATGCTGTCACTTTGTCAATCCATCTCGTTGGGAGTCTCCCTCTTTTTCTCTGACCCTCCACCTTACCAAACATGATACTGCTCTCCAGTGACTGGTCCCTTCTGACAATATGTAAGAAGTATGAGAGACGAAGTCTGGCCATCCTGGCCTCCAAGGAGCACTCTGGCTGCACTTCTTCCAACACAGATCAGTTCGTTCTTTTGCTGGCCAATGGTACTTTCAATATTCTCCTCCAACACCATAACTCAAATACATCAATTCTTCTATGATCTTCCTTAGTCACTATCCAACTTTTGCATGCATATGAGGTTATTGAAAATACCATGGCTTGGGTCAAGCGTATTTTAGTCCTGAAGCTGACATCTTTGCTCTTGAGCACTTTAAACAGGTCTTGTGCAGCAAATTTTCCTATGCAATATGTTGTTTGATTACTTGGTGACTGTTTCCATGAGTAGTGAAGTCTTTGGCAACTTCAATCTTTTCTCCATTGATGTGGATGTTGTTTTTTGGCCCAGTGGTGATGATTTTTGTTTTCTTTACATTGAGGTGAAACCCATACCAAGGGCTGTGGACTTTGATCTTCGTCAGTAAGCATTTTAAGTCCTGGTAGCTTTCAGCAAGCAAGGTTGTATCATCTGAGTGTTGCAGGTCGTTAATGAGTCTTTCTCCAATCCTGATGCCATGTTTATCTTCATATGACCCAGTTTTGGGGATTATTTGTTCAGCATAGAAATTGGATATATATTGGGGAGGAATATAAACCTGTTGTCCACCTTTCCTAATTTAAAATCATTTGGTGTTCCCTTGTAATTTTTGAACAACTGCCTCTTGGTCTATGTACAGGTTCCTTATGACCACATTAAGTGTTCGGGAATGCTCATACTTCACAATGTTGTCCAGAGCTTGTGATGATTCACACAATTGAAAGCCTTTTGTGTAGTCAGTAAAGCACAGGTAAACATCCTTCTGGTATTCTCTACTTTTAGCCAAGATCCATCTAACATCAGCAATGATAGCCCTCATTCCATGTCCTCATATGAATCTGGTTTGAACCTCTGGAAGTTTTCTGTCAGTGCATATTTGCAGCTGTTTTTGGATTATTGTTAGCAAAACTTTACTTGCATGAGATATTGATTATATTATCTGATGATGTCCCCATTCCATTGGATCACCTGTCTTTGAAATGGGCACAAATGTGGATCTTTTTCAGTCAATTGGCAAGGTAGTTGTCCTCCAAATTTCTTGGCATTGAAGATTTCAATTTGTATTCCATCAATTCTTGGTGCTTTGTTCTTTGCCAATGCCTTCAATGCAACTTGGATTTCTTCCTTCAGGATCATTGTCTCTTAATCATATTTGACCTCTTGAAATCGTTGAACATCGACCATTTCTTTTTGGTACAGTGACTATGTATTCTCTCCATCTTCTTTTGGTGTTTTCTGCATTATTCATTATTTTGCCCAGAAAATCCTTCAATACTTCAAATCGAGTCTTGAAGTTTTTCTTCAGTTCCCTCAGCTTGAGAAATGCTGAGCATGTTCTTCCTTTTTTATTTTCTAACTCCAGGTCTTTGCACATTTCCTTATAATATTTGACTTTGTCTTCTTGAACTGATCTTTGAAACTTTCTGTTCAGCTCTTGTACCTCCTCATTTCTTCCATTTGATTTAGCATTTCTATGCTGGAGAGAATGTTTCAGAGTCTCTTCTGACATCCATTTTGGCCTTTTCCTTCTTTTTAGTCTTCTTAATGACCTTTTGCGTTCTTCCTTATAGTCTTAATTGGTCCCCAAACTTTTCTGAACTATTTTTAGTGTCGAGTGAATAAAATCTATTCTTCAGATGATCTCTAAACTCAAGGGGGATATATTCAAGGTCATCTTTTGGCCTTCATGAAATTGTTTTACTTTTCTTCAGATTCATTCTGAACTTGCATATGAGCAATTAATGGTCTGCTCCACAGTCTGCCTCTGGCCTTTGTTTGGCTGATGATATGGAGCTTTCCCACCATTTCTTTTTATAGATTTCAATTTGATTTCTGTATATTCCATCTGGTGAGATCCACATGTCTATTGTGTTGTTTAAAAAAGGTATTTGCAATGAAAAAGTTATTGGTCTTGCAAAATTCTATCAAGCTATCTCCAGCATTGTTTTTATCATGAAGGCCATGTTTTCAAACTACTAATCCTTTCTCTTTGTTTCCAACTGTGGCATTCCGATTGCCAGTAATTATCAATATATATATCACGATTGCATGTTTGATCAATTTCAGACTGAAAAAGTTGGTAGAAATTTTCAATTTCATCATCACTGGTTTTAGTGGTTGATGCATAAATTTGAATAATAGTTGTATTAACTGGTCTTCCTTGTAGTCATATGGATATTATCCTATCACAGACAGTGTGTACTTAAAGACAGAATTAGATATGTTCTTTTCTTTTCTTTCTTTCTTTTTTTTTTTCTGTTTTACTAATTGTTTTATAACCACAACTAACTAGTACAAAGAAGGCCCTGTACAAAACAACACAATGAAGGGTCAAAGATGGAGGTGGTTCCCTTAGCAAGGCTGAAGATTTCAGTCTCTGGTATTTAGAATTGAGGCTGCAGTCCTTGGTTTTGGATGGATCACTGGGTGTTTGGGCCCAGTCCATGCTTTAACCAGATTTGAACAGAAGAATGGCCACTTGGCCCAGGTAGAAGTAGATGAAGTGCTTAGTTTCATGTGTCACATAACTACCGAAATTTCTTCCCACGATGCGCGCCTGCATAGTGCACTCCACCGAGACCTCTTGCATCTCCTCAGACATGTCGGCATTTTTGATCACGGCCTTTCGGTTGCACATGGTTCCCAGGGAGCACACACAGGATGACTGCGGTGGTCTCTTAGGGGAGGGGTTAGAGTGGCTCAAGCCCGGTTAGCGGTACCATAGCTAGCGAAGCCGTGTCGCATCTTGATATGTTCTTTTGATGATGAATGTGATGCTATTCCTCTTCAATTTGTCACTTCCGGCATAGTAAACCATGTGATTTTTCAGATTCAGAATGGCCGTTATCAGTCCATTTCAGCTAATGAATGCCTAGGATATCAATGTTTATGTGTTCCATCTCATTTTCATACTTCATACATTTCATTTTACAATTATTAATGGCTGTTTACAGTTGGTTTTTTTCTTTTTTTTTTTTTGAGTTGTGCCCCATCAGCAAATGAAGGTCTCAAAGACTTTACTACATTCTCGATATCACGGTCAACTCTGCTTTGAGGAGGCAGATCGTCCCCAGACACATTTTGAGTGCCTTCCAACTTGTGGGACTCATCTTCTGACACTGTATCTAAGAATATTCTGGTGCTCTTCATCATATTTCAATATTTAATATCCTGGTGCAGACAGTGTTCCACTGCTATTCATGATATTTTCCGTGACTCAATATTTGGACATAGTCTTTTTTCCTTCCTATTCTGTCTTCATATGGAAGCTCAGATGAAACATGTCCATCATGAGTGACCCTGCTGATATTTAAAACACCCATGGCATGGTTCCAGAATCACAGCAACACACAAGCCACCACAATATAACAAATTAACAGACAAGTGGTGGTCAGTCCCCTTATGCCTATTCTTTGGTACTCCCTCATGAATAATTAACTGGCATGATAACCTGTAGCCTGCTTTCTTCTCAAGTTCCAGGTTAACCCACTGCTGTTGAGTCAATTCCAAGTCATAGAAATCCTACATAGGACAGAGTAGAACTGCCCCATGGAGTGTATGAGACTGCAAGTCTTAAAGGACAGATGGAACAGCTTAGGGTTTGAACCACAGACCTTTCAGATAGCAGCCCAGTGTATAACCTACTGTGCCTCCAGGTAAACAGCCCACACATCCCAACCTGCCTTAAGCCAAGAAAACTAGACTGGTTGCTAAGGAGTACATTCTGACTGCAAAGGCTTTTCAAGGTAATGGCTTTTCAGAAGCAAGTTGTTAATCCTTCCTTGGAAGGAATCTCTGGGTAGGTTTAAACCATCAACCTTTTGTTTAATGGTTGAGTGCTCAACTGTTTGCGATATCCAGGGATAACTCAGCTTGTCTTATGCTCTTTTATTTTCATTATGTATCTGGTTCTGAAAGTTGTACATCCCAGACTGATGAGGGTTGCCTGCCCAATTGATTCATTATCATACTTTACAATATGAAAAGGCGTTGGTGTGGTGTGTCTTCTAGTTCACTGGCAGGAATGTTGCAATAATAGACCATGGCCTAGGGACCCCCAGGGGTACTTCTCCCATCTCTGACTTCCTCTACAACTATCAAAAAGCTAAATTAAATAATTCTGAGAACTACTATCCGTTAAAAATGTACTTCAAGCCACAAATGTGAGCCAGAGTATAATTTTAAAATTTCTAGTTGCCATGTTTAAAAGATAGAAATTAGTAGGCAGTGGGGCAGATAGAAGAACAGAAGACGCTTCTTGAAAGAAAGACCAGCAGGAAAAATAAAAAACAATAACAGCAGTCTGATTGACTACTACAAGAACAAGCAAATTGTTCTCAGGGGAACCATCAAGGCAAGCAATCAAGTTCCCTCAGGGCAAGACCCCTTCCAAGACTGAAACTCAAAGGGAGTACATGAGCAGTCATGTAATTTTGCAGGTGACCACGTTGATCTAGCAATAAATGACAGTGGGGGAGAAAACAGCAATGAAGCTGTGAGCTGTATTGAGACCTGGTTGGCCAGCAGTATAGCAAGGCCTGGGGACTCCTGAACCCAGGGACAGGGACATAGCCACAGAGCACTAAAGCGGAGAGTGAAGCATCCAGCTGATATAAAGTGAGGGGAGATGCATAAGAACACCCATACTTGCAGATAGTACCCATTTGACCTAGCTTCAATGGCTGGATGTCCAGAACTCGACTAGAGGAAGAAACAAGAGGACAAAAAGTGTAATATGCTACAATTTGATGAACTTTACCTTTACTTATGGATGTAGTAGCTTAAAAGAGGGAACTAATCTTTACAGCAGGAATCATTCCCACCCCCTTAGTACACAGGGTTGACAGGGATGGGTAACTTAGACATTGGATACCCAAAATGGGGGGGCTACAAAGGCAAGAAGTGACTGTCTTACAAGCTTTCAAGAGGGAGCCTAGTTTCAGATGGTGTAGGGAAGGTAGACTCACCACTGAGTGGTTTCCAACCTGTCTAGAAGATGGGAATAAGACTCTTGTGGTTCAATAGTGAATAATTATTATCAGGACTGATTATGAATGTTGCAAATGTAAAGATAGACATTTTGTAACAGAAGGAGTGGAGTGGTTGATTTGGCAGTCCAGGAGCAGAGGATCCTGGGACCATCAAGGGAGAAGAGCGGAGTGTGGGACCCTACCCAGAGAAGAAGCAATGCCAGAGATGGAGGCAGAAATGATGATGTGGAGAGCTGAAGTGGCTGGGGACTCTAGACTCAAGGAGGGAGAGGGGCTGTGTGATGGCAGCCAGAGGACAGGCTTGCAGGGTATACCCTTTGGTTGTTTGAATGGTTATATATTCCTGAGTGGTTTGGTGTACATCAAAAACAAAAAAGACAAATGGAAGCAAATTGCTGTTGAATGAGGATACATGGAGGGCATGGAGGGGATTGTAATCATTGCAATGAAACAAAATATGATACGATGAATGTAAAGCTGATGCTTTCCCTTGTAAACTAACACTCAATTCACAATAAAAACTTCAAAAATGAATAAATAAAATAAATAAGCAGGCAGTCAATTCAATAATAGATTTTATTTAACTGATGGTATCTGAATTCTCCATTTGTAATCTATATACAAATTATCAATGAGACATTTTATATTTTTGTTTCTTTTCTAAGCTAAGCCTTTCCATCAGGTGCATCTTTTACACTTATAGCACATCTTATTTGGGACTGGCCGCATTCCAAGTGCTCAATAGTCACATGTGACTGACAGCTAATGTATAGGGCAGCAAAGATCCAGAATCTTCACCTATCCTGGCATTATGCTTACCAGTTGTAGGAGGCTGAAGGTGGGAAGCAGGGGAGAAACCTGTTTTTCTGTTTATCTTTGCAGTAATATGAATAAGCATCCCAACCTGGATGCCTACTTATGTAATTAATTAGCATTTATATAGCAGTTTATATTTGTAGAAGGCTTTATTGATATCATTGCCAGTAAATTTATCTCCTTGCATGTGATACTTTCATGTGTGCCTACCTGTGCTAATTACTGCTATAATTATTGAAGTTATTTAAAAACACAACTCATAGTTACCTCCAAGAACCCCAGCAACCACTTTAATAGCAACTATAAATTCCATCTAAGTTCTTTCTATTTCCCAAAGAGATGTTATATCTCCACCCAACTGTCCAAGTTCCCCATCTGCTTTGGAGTGAAAAGTGCATATAAAAGCAGTCTAGTAATTATCTTTTTTCCCTTGTCAGCTTAAATTTCATATGAATAAGATAGAAATTTAATGGCACATCTTCTAGTAACAACAACAGTCAAAAAATGCACAGCATTCCAACATGGAAAGGATAATTACAAATAATGACTACCATCATCAAATAATATTATCTAATATCAAATGCCATTTCCCATTCCCATTCAAAACTTCTTTCTGATAAACACAGGTATAATTGGTAGGAGACGAACAGAGTGCAGGCAGGCAGAGACCAGCATTCTGTACGCTGGCCAGCCAAGTTAGAGGATGCTCTCTTACTCTATGATCCTGGCTTTCTGAGGGCAAAAGTGGTCTGAGTCTGGGAAGAGCTCTAGAGGGAGGCAGGCAGAAGGAAGAGACTGCAGAGCTTGAATAAGCAGTTCTGGGGTAAAAGAAAGCAAAATTGTGTTATGGTTAGAAGATTTGAAAGAGCATTCCACTTTATTCTTTTCCCTCCCAATCTTCTCCCTCCTTCCCTGCAAATCAATGAGGGGGAAAAATTACAGTGCTCCAATTCATTCTGTTCGTCTGCTGCTCTCAGTGATTGGAAATGCCAGCAAAGGGAATGATATATATCATGTGATGAAAGGATAGCACAAAAATATTCACCAACAGCTATGAAATGCAGCTGCCTCCACAGCAGTATCAGGCAGCTCTTGAATAGAACATAGCAACACCACCCAAGAGACTTAAGACCAACTCCCTCTCTGAAGCAATTTTGTGAGCCCAATACTGGGGATTAGAGATGAACATGAGAGATTTTACGCCACAAATCACTGCATACCCAATGCTTCTACACCTACTTTGGTCTCCCTGGGGAAAATCATTAAGCCTCTTTCTGTCTCTCTTAAAAATGGGAGTTAAATTAGTAACTTACCACCAAAGAATGTTTTCTTAATTGCTTGTGTACAAATTGCTTGACATTATTAAATGAAAGGTATCAAGGAGAAAACAAGCTATTACCATGATTATTTTTGTTCTAATATAAAGTGGCAGACCAAAGTCTTTTCTGTCTCTGGATTATGTTTCAATTCAGTGATACTTCAGGGAATGGCTTTCTAAGACTCCATTTGCCGTTAGTAAGAGTAGCATTTCAAAGGTGAATCAGGAGAGGCTAGCATCCCAAGGTTGGTTGACGGTTGAGGTGAGACTGGAAGGAAATAGGAAATTCGGGAGAAGAGTTGAGTGGTGGCATTGTGCAGGGTTACAACAACATGAAAATATTCAACTCTTGCTAGGCACTGCTTCCTCACTCTGTATGCATCTCCCAGACTCCATTGAGAGGAACCTCAATTTTCTGTTGGGTGACAAAATGTGCATCTTTGAGTAATATGGTGTTTCAGTATCGTCACTACGAATGTGAGGTAAAGAGAAAGTGACACAATATGGTGATTAGACTAGAAGATGGAGTGGAATTAGAATAAAGCCTTGGAATGGTTTCTATGGAATTATTGTGATCAAAACATTTGCTCTGCTGGAGATAATAAGCTCATACTACAGGATGCTTTTGAATAATTAGACAAGTTCCATAGTGGGATGGCAAAGGAGAGGGAGTTTATCACTAGCTCACTCTCTCTGTTACACATAAAGCTGTTTATTCATTTTGCTAAAAATATTCCTTATGAGTTTCAGTATATTATTTTTGCTATTAATGTCTTAATGATAGTGACAGGAGAATGTTTAAATCCCACTTAGCTTGAGTCTCTATGTAGAAAAACTATTTCTCCTCCCATATGCAATTTTCTGTCCATTCATTAATTGTACTGCAGCTTTCCAAAGTTTATTTACTGCCTTCTAAATATGTGTCTTAATTTACACTTCTAGTCCCACTGGGAGTTTATAAAATGTAAAATCTTATATAATTCACCAATATTTTAATAACCAGGGCAGCTTCTGAATCCTAATTTTGCAGATGGCATGAAGTTCATTTTATAGTAGCTATTGAAAACTAATAAATGCCATCCACATCACTCAGCATTGTCAATAATCCACCAGATTGCTTGTTCAGGAATGCTGGGAAAGTATGAGCGGTTCCAACCCTACTCTGTTTAACCAGTCCCCAGCTATATACTACACAGCAGTCTTGCCTTATCGGCTGAAGCAATTCTATTCAGGTCAGTAATGAGGCGAGTCTTTTTGAACTTGTAATCTCTCAGCAGAGAGATACTCACAAGAGGGTAATTGCAGCACAGAGCACGTAGAGTAGGGAGGTGAGCTAGTCCTGCCCTCTGCTTATTCTATTTGCATTAGTTAAGTGCAAAGGGATAAGCTAGGAAAAGGAACAGCCTGCAGGTGAGCAGCCGAAGCTTCTGTCAAGTTTGATGGTGAGCTAACTGAGAAGTCATAAATCCCCTTTTTATTTTAGACTTACTTTTGAATTTCCTTTTTGGTAAAATATCCTTTTGATAAGGAGTTCTGATAGTGTAATGGGTAAGTGCTCATTGCAGACTGAAAGGTTGGGAGTTTGAACCTACCTACCACTTTTATGAGAAAGACCTGATGACCTGTTCCATGAGAAACTTAATGGGGTAGCTCTACTCAGTCGCATTGGGTCACTAAGAGTCTGGAGCAATTCATGGGCACCTAAAAACAACTTACCCTTTAAAAAAAAAAAAAAACAACAACTCATAAACTATATACTATGTAAGAGAAGTAAGGAAGTCAGAAACAGATTTGATGAGAGTATCACTTATCATTTTAGTCTTTATTTTACACTAAATATTTATCAAATCTTCATTGTGTTCAAGATATAAAGTTTTCCAAGTGATCCGTGCATTCAAGCAATTTACAGCCTAGAAGGGCATATTATAATAGTAGCAAGTCTGTTGATAGCTACCAAAGAGTCGATCCCAAACTCACAGCAATCCCATGTGATATGTAGTTGTTGTTGTTATGTGCCGTCGAGTCGGTTCCAACCCATAGAGTACAACTATTCCATAGGGCCTTCTTGGTTGTCATTTTTACAGAAGCAGGAAGGAGATTGCTAAGACTTTCTTCTGCAGAGCAATTGGGTGAATTTGAACCATCGACTTTTAGGCTAACAGCCAATGGCTAATTGCTACACAGTTGAAAGTAGTAGGTACCCTAAGTGAGTGGAGGTCAGAAAGTGGGGAGAGAGCATATTTCCAGCCTCAGAAAGGATGGGAAAGAAGGTAGAAATCCAGAAAAGTCTTTCAGGGGAGATGGCAATGGATCAGATGTCATGAACAGAATATTGTCAGTGGGCCTTAGAGCATAGGAGAAATTACTTAATGCCAACCAAAAAGTGGTGGAGCTAGAGACCTAGCAGCCACCTCTGACTCTTTGTGAAGTCTACTTTTTTTTTACCTTAAGGATGTCTTTGTTGCTTCCTTGAACTAGATTTCATCTGGATGCAAATTCAAAGGGAGCAAAAAGCTAAGCTACTTTTAGGCAGTCCCGGGAGATATCTGCTAAAGATTGGGCAGAGGGTGCATCAAGTCTGTTTGATGGAATGCTTTAGTTCAGAGAAATCAGAGAACATCTGGTCCCCAGAGCAACTTGGATTCAGAGCAAGTAAATAGTCCAATTAAGGGTGCTCTTCAGATTCACCCAAGCTATCTGGATTGGAATTATTGTGAGAGAAAATTGAATGTATGAGCCTTTTCTTTGCTAGTGTCCTTGGCTTTAAATAGTCTGAATCTTTTAAAGATGAGATGTTTTTACTCATCTATTATAATTTTTTCCATGTGAAGCTATCATATGCCCAGAAATAAAATCATATTGACCTTTGGTAACATTTAATCTTTTCAAGGGCTTCCTTCTGTTCTTCATCCCTCTCTCTCCTCTTTTTTCCTTCCCCCTCCCTCTTTTTCTCTCTCCCATTGGTACCACTCTTATCCACCAACCACCATGGTTTCCCTTTCTTTTGACTTTATGTAGAGAGATGTAATTTAAGTAGAAAGATACAAAGAAGTATCCCCTTGTGCCTTGGCATTAAAGTGGCAATCTTCTCCAATGACATTGGCACCTTTTCAGCCCAGACAGCAGCATCTCCCCACATTATACTTTCTCCTTCATCTTCTCACTCAATTTCACCAGGAGCACATTAGATAGTAGGATTAGGATGTGGTGTTGACAAATTATCAAGGCTAGGCTGGAAGATTATCCATCAAGCTATACTCTAGAGTTTGGAAAGTTTGAAGACTTGTTTTAGACCAACAACAGGAATCAGTGATTTGGTGGACTTTTTCATAGAAGGAAATATAAAATGTGAAAGTTGGAAGGGATAAGAAAGAACATCTGGTTCAACCACCCCATTATGAAGATAAGGAAACCTAGGCCCAGAAGCCACAGCTCAAGATAGCAGCTAGTTGTAGGTACAGCTAGGATGAGAACTCAGAAATGTTAGAAACAATAGCAGTGGTGAGTAGTCTGGATCATTCAGGTAAAGTCTTCAGATAGTGACTCTTTGTTATTAGTTGCAAAATGCTGAACTTTGTTTCCTTCTCAGGACTGGTAGAAACATGTGGTACTCAAACTAGCTGGCGTAAGCATGCTCTGCAGCACACAGTCTCATTAGATGATGTCCTTCCTGGGATGCTGTCAACTGACACAGCCTATGGCTACTCAGGCATCATGCATCTTGCTGTTGTGGATTTGTAGGAAGGGGCCTGAGCAAGTACTATGTACTTGACCTAGTAGATGGAGTCCCGAGAGGCCATCTGGTAGTTTGGGTGCTGTTCAACAATAATTGGCCCAGGGCCTGGAGTTGTCCTATCTCACCCCCACCCCCAAGAAAAAAGTCCCAAATTCACTACTCTTGAGTTGGTTCTGACTCATAGCAACCCTATAAAATGGAGTCAAATTGCCCCCTATGGTTTCAAAGGCTATAACTATTTACAGAATGCATTACTTTTATCCTAATACAAATTGTTTGAACAGAACATGGGAACACTGAATGGTTTAAAATTAAGAAAGGTTCGCAACAGGGTTGTATTCTTTCACCATATTTGTTCAACCTGTATGCTGAGCAAATAATCTGAGACGCTGGATTATATGAAGAAAAACGTGGCATCAGGGTTGGAGGAAGACTCATTAACAATCTGCAGATGATACAACCTTGATTGCTGAAAGTGAAGAAGACTTAAAATAGTTACTGATGAAGATCAAAGAGCACAGC
>NW_006408880.1:2175947-2181222 GCF_000296735.1 Chrysochloris asiatica
GAGATGGATTGACAAAGTGGCAGTATCAATGGGCTCAAGCATGGCAACAATAGTGAGGTTGGCCCAGGATCAGGCAATGTTTCGCTCTGCTGTGCATAAGGTTTCTCGCTGTGAGTTGGTACCGACTTGATGGCACCCAACAACAACAACAATACAAATTTATAAGTGTACAATATATGCAGTAAATATACAGTATTTAAAAAGGGGGAGGGATAACACTGCATATCTTTTAATTCTTGTGGGGCTATGTATACTTGCAAATACCTATTTTGAAATCATATAACACTTGATTAGTTTGATCACATATACTTAGGGGATCAGAGTGAGGATTAGAGTCAATGTGTGTGGGATCCTCTGTCAGTAATAGAACATATTCTAATAAAGGATTAGGCATGTGCATTCAACAAATAGCAGTCCTGGTGTGGTAATGTGGGTTAATGCACTGGATTGCAAGGTCACTTTGAATCGCAAGGTCTGCAGTTCAAGTTTACCAGCTGCTCCTCAGAAACCCTATAGAGGGTCACTATGGATTGGAATAGACTCAGCACTTAACAACAACAACATAACTAATGAAAGTCCTTACGGGATAGGGGGTTACGTGTTGAGCTGCTAAATGCAAGGTTAGTGGTTTAAACCAACCAGCTAGCTGCTCTGCAGGAGAATGAAGAGTTTGTCTGCTCCAGTAAAAATGTACTGTCTCAGAAACTCTTTCTAGGGTTGATATGATTTGAAATTGACTTGATGGCAGTTTTTTTGTGTTTATTCTTGTTTATTCAAGAGTGTGGACTATTTTACTCAGGGGAATCTGTATTAAATGGCAGGACTCCATTGAGGGTGTGGGGCAAGATTCTAGTCCTGGGAGATTAACAAGAGAAGGACAGAACCTCTAGATTTCTTGCCAATAGATGGTTTAGTGATGGTCTTGTCTTAAAGGTGCACAGGGATTAGGTTGAAGAACTGTCAGCACTAAGGAGAAGGCCCTGCACTAGAAACCTGGTCTTCGGACTGGGCCAGTATTGTAGGGGTAGAACTAGGCCAGTGTGGTAGGGTCACCCAGAGATCCTTGGAAATAACACATCATTTTGGGCCCTTCTGCAAGGAGGCTCATTGGAGACCATCAACCATGGGTGGGCCTGGGTTCCAGGCCTATGAAGAGAAGCCTTAATTCTAATATATCAGGAATGAGTGTAGGCTCAGGGGACAATGTGGAAGGACTGAGCCATGAGGAGTCTATACACCTCTATATAGACACATTGTTTGGGATCAATTATTCTTGGAGAAAGACTTGAGTAGTGGGGGTCTAGTGCAGTTGAGACTAAGGATAATGAATGTCCCAAGAGATTTCAGTAATGAAATGAGCAGTGTGTTTCATTTGTCCAGAGTGACATAAATTAGGCCAGTGATAAAGCACATGGAGGCTGAGCTTCAAGGAGTCAGTTATAACCTCATTCAAACCAAACTGTCAGTGGAGAAACTTTTTTCTTAAGGTAGCAACTTTTATTATATTTAAAATAATCATTCTGGATAACTAAAGAGTTGATAAATGAGCTCAATCTGCATAATGCCTTGTAAAAACATAGCTGTGGATAATTATAAGATTGCCCTGGGGGTTGTTGCTTTACTCAACTGAGAGGAGAAGGCAATGCCTTGTGAAATGGCAAGCCAGGGCTCTGCCAGATATGCAAAAGAAGGGATTTCATTTCACCCATTGCTTGCTTTGCTTTGTCACTGGGACTTCAGGGAACTCCCAAAGGAGAACCACAGTATTTTTGCCTCTAATTGAATGAATCCAGTCATTACCTTTAGAAATGCCAAAGGATTTCCTTTTTTATACACATACACATACAACGTCTCTACAAAAGGGATACTGATATATTTAAAATATTCAAGGGAAAAATAATTCAAAATCCACGAAAAGGATAGGAAGGAAGGAAGGAAGGAAGGAAGCAGGAAATTGAATGTAAATGGAATGGAGAGAAAAAGAATCCTAAAGAAAGGTAAAAGCATCCCAGGAAAGAATTTCATCTGTCCTCCACTGTTATGACTATGTGTTCGTCCTGTACTCAGTGTTCCCATGATATAGATCATTTTCTTAGCTTCTACAACCACTTGTTTGTCTTTTGTTGTGCTATGGTGACTTGTGTGTTGCTATGATGCTAGAAGGTATGCCAGTGGTATTTTAAACAATGGCAGGGCAAACAATGGTGGACAGGTTTCAGTGGAACTTCCAGACTAAGACAGATTAGGAAGGAGACACAGACCTCTTCTGAAAGGTTAGACATTGAAAACTTTATGAATAGCAGCAGAATGTTGTCGGATATAGTGCCAGAAGTTGAGTCCCTAAGTTTGGAAGGCTCTCAAAATACAATTGGAGAGGAAGAGTTGGCAGCTCTTAGGCAGACTTGCAGAATGTGCCTTTTGGTGATGTAAATTATTATATATGCCTGAGTGGTTTTTTTGATTGCTTTTGTTTTTAAAGAGCTAAAGTGAATTGAGAGAAATACTGTTAACTGATGGTACATGGAGGGGATTATAATTATTGTAATGAAACATGGTATATGATTTGTTCAATGTAAAACTGATGATCTGCCCTGTAAACTTTCACTCAATCCACAATAAACACCTTAAAAAAAATACAATTGGGGAATAGTTGCCTTCTCAAAGTAGAGTTGACTTTAATGACTTGAAAGAAGCAAAACTTTCAGGACCTTCATTTGCTGATGAATCACAGCTCAAAATGAGAAGAAACAGCTACAAACATGTATAAATAATCAGAACATGGTATGAAGTATGAATCAAGAGAAATTGGAAGTGTAAAAATTGAAGTGGAACTTATAAAGATCAATATCTAGGTATTAGTGAGTTGTATTGACCATTTTGAATCAGACAATCCTATGGTTTACTATTCCAGGAATGATAAATTTAAGAAGAGTAGTGCTACCTTCATTGTCAAAAACAAAACAAAAAAATTTCAGGATTTCTATTGAAGTACAAAGTGATCTGTGATAGGATAATAGCCATACATCTACAATGAAGACCAGTTAATGCCACTGTATTTCAAATTTGCACATTAATTAATCATTAAAGACAATGATGATGAAATCGATAAATCCTACCACCTTGGTACTGTAGAATAAGTACTGGACTGGTAACTGCAAGGTCGGCAGTTCAAACCCACCAGCCACTCTCAGAAACCCTATGCAGGTACACTATCAGTTGGAATTGACTCAATGGCACACAAGAACAACAATAACCAACTTCTTCAGACTGAAATTGATCAAATATGCAATCAAAATGCATTGATAATTATCAGTGATTGGAATTCAAAAGTTGGAAACAAAGAAGAAGAGTCAGTAGTTGGGAAATATGGTCTGGGTTTTATAAATGATGCTGAGATCGTGACAGAATTCTACAAGACCAAAGATTTCTTCATTGCAAATATCTTTTTTTTTCAACAATATAAACAGCAACTATACACATGAATTTCACTAGATGGAATACACAAGAAACAAATTGAAAACATATGTGGTAAGAAACAATTGAAAAGCTCAATATCATCAGCCAAAACATATGTAACTGGAAGAAATGATGAAGTAAAAGAGCTGAACAGAAAATTTAAAAGGGAAGCTCAAGAAAACATAGTAAAGAATTATAATGAATTATGTAAAAAAATGGAGTAAGAAAACCAGAAGGGAAGAACATATTAAGAATTTCTCAAGCTGAAAGAACTGAGGGGGGGAAAAAAAAAATCAAGCCTTGAGTTACAATACTGAAGGATACTATGGGCAATATATTGAATGATGTAGGAAACATCAAAAGAAGATGGAAAGAATCACTGTACCAAAAATTATTGGCAAATGTTCAACCATTTCAGGAGGTAGCATATGCTCAAGAATCGGTGGTATTGAAGGAAGGTGGCTAAGCTGCACTCAAAGCAATGGCAAAAAATAAGACCCCAGAATTTGAAGGAACATAACTTGAAATGTTTCAACAAACTGATGCAGTACTGAATGTACTCAGTCATCTATGCCAAGAAATTTGGAAGACAGTTACTTGGCCAAACAATTGGAAGAGATTCATAGCTGTGCCCATTCCAAAAAAAGTGATCCAAGAAAATGTGGAAATCATTGAAAAATAGCATTAATATCACATGCAAGTAAAATGTTGCTAAAGACAATTTAAAAAATGGTTGCAGCATTAAGAACTCTGACAGGGAGCTTGCCAGAAATTCAAGTCAGATTGTGAAGAGGACAAAGCAAAGAATACCAGAAAGCCGTTTACTTGTGTTTTATTGACTATGCAAAGGCTTGACATGTGGATCATAGCAAACCATGGGTAACATTGCAAAGAATGGAAATTTCAGAACACTTCATTGTGCTCATGAAAACCTATACATTGACCAAGAGGCAGTTGTGGGAATAAAATAAGGGATACTGAATGGTTTAAAACCAGGAAAAGTGTTTGTCAGTGTTGTGTCTTTTCACCAAATTTATTCAATCTGTATGCTTTGAAACTGGATTATATGATAAAGAACATGGCATCAGGATTGGAGGAAGACTCATCAACAACTTGTAATATGCATTTGACACAATCTTGTTTTCTGGAAGTGAAGAAGACTTAAAGTGTTTACTGATGAAGAATAAAGACCACAGTCTTGAGTAAGGATTGAATCTCAATGTAAAAAAAAAGAAAGAAAGAAAGACAATCTTCACAACTGGACCAATAAATAGCATCATGAATTAAGTTGTCAAAGATTTCATTTTACTTGGATCTACTACCAACACTTAATGGAGTGAGGTGTCAAGAAATCTTATGATAGTGCATTGGGCAAATCTGCTGCAAAAGACCTCTTTCAGATATTAAATATCACAGATATTTAATTTGAGTACTAAGGTGTGCCTGACTCAAGTCATGATCTTTTCAGTCACCTCATAGGCATGTGAAAGTTGGACAATGAATAAGGAACACTGTAGACAATTGATGCCTTGAATTATGGTGTTGGGGAAGAATACTGAAAGTACCATGGACTGCCAAAGGAACAAACAAATATTTCTTTGAAGAAGTACAGACAGAATGCTCCTTAGAAGCAAGGATGGCGAAACCTAATTTCATGTATTTTGAACATGTTGTCAGGAAGGATTTGTCTTTGAAGAAGTACATCATGCTTAAAATGGAGGAACAGAGAAAAAGAAAGGAAGACCCTCAACAAGATGGATTAACATAGTGTCAGTAACAACGAGCTCAAACATATTAACAGTTGTGAGGATAATGCATG
>NW_006408880.1:2203047-2203856 GCF_000296735.1 Chrysochloris asiatica
TAAATGTAATCAGAGAAACAAAAGAATTATACAAAGAAAACTACAAAACACTACTGCAAGAAACCAAAAGAGACTTACAAAGATGGAAGAATGTACCATGCTGCTGATTAGGAAGCCTTAACATTGTGAAAATGTCAATACTGCCCAAAGCAATTTACACATATAATACAATCCCAATTCAAATCCCAACGACATTCTTCAAAGAGATGGAAAACAAAATTACAAACTTTATATGGAAAGGAAAGAAACATAGGATAAGCAAAGCACTGCTTAAGAAGAAGAAAAAGGTTGGAGGCCTGTCACTTCCCGACTCAGAATTTACTACACGGCTACAGTGGTCAAAACAGCTCGGTACTGGTACAATGAAAGATACATAGATCAACAGAACAGAATTGAGAATCCAGAAATTAATTAACGCATCTACGTACAGCCAACTGATTTTTGACAAAACACCTAAATATATCGCATGGGGAGGTCATGCGAACAGATGGTGCTGGCAGATGGTGCTGGCAGAACTGGAAAACGATATGCAAAAGATTGAAACAAGACCTTTACCTCACACCTTATACAAAATCCAACTCAACATGGATTAAGGAACTAAATGTGAATTCCAGAATTATGAAGGCCATCAATGAAAAACTCAGGACAAACGTGAGGGCACTAATTCAAGGAATACACAGACTACAAAACATTTTGAAAACCACACAAACAAGACAAAAATAGATGAGTGGGACATACTAAAAATTAAAAACTTATGTGCATCAAAAGACTTCACCAGAAGAGTAAAAAGGGAACCCACAGAATGGGAA
>NW_006408880.1:2204411-2208886 GCF_000296735.1 Chrysochloris asiatica
TAACATGGATGAACCTTGAGGGCATTATGTTGAGTGAAATTAATCAGTCACAAAAAGAGAAATACTGCATAGGACCACTACTGTAAAAGACTAAGAAAAAGAACCCACTGTAATGGCAGGTGGGGGGGATTATTTGTTGATTGTTGGGACGTTGGGGGTGGGTGAGGGGAGTGAGGGGAAGGTTAAGCACAGGGTAGGGATTAGACACAGGATACTTTGTGTGCTGGGGAGGGGAGCAATATATAAGGAGGGAGAGGGGAATGGAAGAACAAAGCAGATGGGAGAACAATTAGGTCTCAATGGGCTAAGTGAGACAGAGGTAAATAATGATATATGCACAACCTTGGAACAACAGGGTTCTGGGATACAGAGATTGAGCCATGGTTGGAATGGGAAAAAGGGGGAATGGGAAAAATGTTAAGATGCTTGGTTGTCTTTTGAATCTTGGTTTCCCTTGCACTATATTATAAAATAGACACTGGAGGGGGAGAGAAAGGAATAGCCAGAAACACCACCATAGAAAGCTTGTAAGTCCGTCTTCTGCCTATAACTGATTGGAATACCTAAAATGGGGCTACAACGTGCCCAGTTAAAGAGGCTTCCTGCGGAGCCTTTGCAACACATAAGACTATAGTTGGAAGCCTGAACCACATCCAGATCTCCAGAGATGGGAAATTCCTACTTGAAAGGATAAGCAGACCAGCCTGGAGTGGCTAGAGGAACAGAAGACACTTCTTGAAAGAAAGACCTACAGGAAAAATATAAAGCAACATAGGCAGACCGACTGTTAACTACAAGAACAAGCAACTTGCTTGCCCAGGAAACTTAAAGGCAAGTGGTTGGGTCCCCTCAGTGCAAACCCCCTTCCAAGACTAAGACTCAATGGGAACACACGTTCTGATTGGTGACCACACTCGACACCGATAAGGGAAAGTGAGGGAAAAACAGCAATGAAGTGTTGTAGCTAAGCCCTACAATGTTTAATAAACTTCTGTGAACCCAGATGAAGACCTAGTTGGCCAGCAGTGTGGCAAGACCTGGGGACACTTGGGCCCAGAGTAAGTGACATAGCCACAGAGGACTAGAGTGGAGAGTGAAGCATCCAGTTGATAAGAAGAGAGGGCATATGCATAAGAACACCCACACTTGCAGACAATGCCCACTTGTACTGGCTTCAATGATTGGATGATCAGAGCTCAACCAGAAGTAAAAAGAAGAGGGAAAAAAGAAAAAAAAAACTATTCTCATACAATTTGATGCACTTGACCTATACCTATGGAAGCACTAGCTCAAAAGAGGGAACAAGTCCTTACAGCAAGAATCATTCCCACCCCTTCCACACACAAAGTAGACAGGGATGGGCAACTTGGACATTGGCTACCCAAAATGGGGGGTGGAGGGGCTACAAAGGCAAGAAGTGACTGGCTTACAAGCTTTCAAGAGGGAACCTAGATCCAGAGGGCCTGGAGGAAGGTAGAATCTCCAGTGAGTAGTATCCAATCTGTCTAGGCAGGGCTGATGCAATGAAATGCAGTTGGGTCTCTTGTGATACAATAGTGGATAATTGTTATCAGGACTGATTGTGAGGGTTGGAAATGTAAAAGTAGACATTTTGCAGCAAAAGGAGGGGAGTGATTGACTTTGCAGTCCAGGAATGGAGGTCCCTGGGACCATCAAAGGAGAAGAGCGGAGTGCTGGACCCTACCCAGAGAAACAATGATGCCAGAGATGGAGGCATAGACTATTACATGGAGAGATGGAGCAGCTGGGGACTTTAAATCCCAGAGAAGGAGAGGGGTTGTGTGCTGATGGCCAGGGGGCAGGCTTGCAGTGTATACACTTTGGTTGTCTGATGATGTATAGACGGGATTATAACCATGGCAATTAAACGATATATGATAGGATGAATGTAAAGCTAATGTTCTCCCATGTAAACTATCACATGATTCATAATAAAACATTAAAAAAATAAAAAGACAGCCAAGCATCTTAACATTATTCCCCTCTTTTACCTTTTACACATTCAAACCATGTCTCAATACCTGTATCCCAGAGTTGCTGTTCCAAGGTTGTGCATATATCATTATTTGCCTCTGTCCCACTTAGTCAATGCAATCCTGCCTAACTGTTCTCCCATCCATAAAGTACTTTTAAGGAAAAAAAGAGAATGGCTTTGGATGTCTCAGTTCTTTTTAAGCCTTTGAATTGTGGTGTTGAAGGAGAATACTAAAAGTGCCATGGACTGCCAAAAGAACCAATAGATCTGTTTTGGAAGAGGTACAGCTAGAGTGCTCCTTGGAGGTCAAGATGGCTAAACTTCGTCTCTTATACTTTGGACATATTGTCAGGAGGGAACAGTCGCTAGAGAAGGATGCCATGCTGGGTAAGATGGAGGGTCAGAGAAACAGAGGAAGACCCCCAATGAGATGGATCAGCCAGATGGCATCATTGATGGCATCAAGTGTGGCAGCGGTAGTGAGGTTGGCCCAGAATTGGACATTGTTTCGTTCTGCTGTGCATGGGGTCGCTATCAGTCGGTTCCGACTCTATGGCACCTGACAACAATAATTGCAAATTCAAGTTGTGGTTTTGGTTCTCTGGAGTACAGGGTTGTCATCTGTGGGTGGCACAACCCATGTTGGGCAGGAAAGAGGGACTCTTTATTCCAAGGTGACCATGTTTAGATTCTGACTTGGAAAGTGGAGACTGATTAGGTCATGGTGGTCCACTTCTCTCTTTTTTTAAAAGTTTATTTCTGTTTTATGTTGTCCAGTCATCTTTATTGGCTTCTTGCTTCTTGATGTCTATATTGTCATTCTCATCATCTTCAGCTTCTAGTTAGTTCAGTAGCTGCCTCAGCCTCCTCATCTCCATCCTCATTCTCACACCATCAACTTCTTCTTTCCTACTTTCTTCCTCTTCTTCTACTTCAATATCAGTCTTCTGTTCCCCATTTTTCTCTTTGGGGTTCCCACTGGCAGATGTGTCTTTTCCTTTCTGCCACTTCTCCCCAACCTCCTTCTCCCTGAAATCCTTGGAGATGATCTCAGAGCTGGTACCACAACTGCATCTGAAATGGTGAGACATGTAGATGATTTGATGTATCAGATTTAAACATACACACACAAACATATAAAATCTTGATTTCTGAGACATGAGTGATAAAACAGTTAGAGCCCACCACATCATGACTCATACATTCACCTAAAAGGAAGATTAGTTAATACTACTATTATTCAGATTTACGCACCCCACTAATGCCAGTTATGATGAAATTGAAGAATTCTACCAACTTCTTCAGACTGAAATTGATCAAACATGCAATCAAGACTAGACCCAGGAACAATGTAAAGATGGTTTTTTAGAGCAATCCAATTTCCTTTTAATAACAGAGTTCCCCTGAATTTTAGAAGGGCACATGTTTGCTGGGGTGGTAGGAGTGGGGGTTGAGAGGAGATTGGGCAAGATTACCTTTCCTAGCTTTCCTTAGTGCTGTATGGAGCTCAAAGGAGCTCTGGTGGTGCAGTGGTTGTGTTCTAGGCTACCAGCTGAAAATTCAAAATCGGACCAAACCCACCATCAACTCACCAGGATAACATGTGACAATCTCCATCCTTTAAGACTGCAGCTTTGGGAAACCTGTAGGGACAGCTCTATTCTGACCCAGAGGAAAACTATTATGAGTTAGAATACTCAATGGGAATAGTAATGTATGTAGAGTCATGTGACTAGCATCTTTATGGCTAGGATATAAATGAGCTGTGGAAACTAATGAACCAAAAGAATAACCATGAGGTAAGACTTGTCCAATGTGAGAGAAAAGAATATGTAGTTCTTGGATAAGAGTGCTGGGTCCAAAGTCAGAATGTCTAGTAGGTTTTTCAGTCACTTTGATCACAACAAGTTATATGACTTTAAACAAGTCATAACGTTGCTCCAGTCTTTGGGCAAATTACATAATTTCCCAAACATTTCAGTACCCTGTCAATACTGCATGGTGACAGTAGCAACTAATCTCGTTATCTCTTGTATTATTGTGAGGCTCCAATGCTATAGTTTCTGTAGTAGCTATAGCACAGCCATTTAAAAACTGTAGTAGGTTATTACCAGCACAATGAAAAACAAAATATGTATCTCATAAGTGAAACTTTTCTGTTTACAGTCTTTTAGAGACTTACCTCCAACACTCATTTGTCAGTTTGCTGAATTGTGGTGGCTTTCATGCTGTTGTGGTGCTGGAAGCTATGCCACCCGTATTTAAAATACTAGCAGGATCACTCATTGTTCATATGTTTCAGTGGAGCTTCCAGACTAAGACTACGAAGAAGGAGAGGCAGACCACTTCTGAATGGTTGTGTTGTTGTTGTTAGGTACCACTGAGTCAATACCGACTCATAATGACCTTATGCACAGCAGAACAAAACACTGCCCAATCCTGGGCCAACCTCACTATTGTTGCCACGCTTGAGCCCATT
>NW_006408880.1:2208986-2210871 GCF_000296735.1 Chrysochloris asiatica
TGATTTCTTAACTGTTGCTTCCCAGAGTGTTGATAGTTGATCCAAGAAGAATGAAGACTTTGACAACTTCAATCTTTTCTCCATTGATAAGAACGTTGTTTATTGGTCCAATGGTGAGAATTTTTGTTTTCTTGACATTGAGATGCAATCCATACTGAAGGCTGTGCTATTTGATCTTCATCAGTAAATGTTTTAAGTCCTCTTCACTTTCAGCAAGCAACGTTGTATCATCTCTGGTGGACGCCATCCTTCTCGGGAATGGAACAGCAAGAAGCCTTATGCATGAAAAGTTAATTGTTTAGCAAAGTGACAATGAATGTCCCCTTGGTTGGCAAAGCCACAAGGGATATTTCATGCAGGGGCCCCTCGGTTTCTAGCTTTTCCTTGGAAAAATAGTTTATTTCTGATTTCCTTATAAGAAGTTTTAGAAAAATGTGCATAATCATTAGATACTTTTTAGTAGTAACAAAATATAAAATATATTTTAAACAAACCTCACGTTATAATAGTTGCCTACTAATTTTCACACCATATTCAATTTTATGTAGTTATAAAAATTGTTTTTTACATTAACAATAAGTTTTAACATTAGAGATAACTGTGCTAGCTAAAGTTTTAGCAATTCAAGCTGAAGATTGTAAGAAACATTCCATGTAGTTTCAGTCAAGGACATTAAGGACTTTAGAAAGCAGCTTAGAAACAGTCAAGGGCAGTGGGACCTTAAGAACAGAAGTAAAAATTTGATTAGAGGTTTTGAGAAATTGTTAGTATAAGAGAATTACTGCTTTGTTCCTAACTATGAAACTTTAGGGTACTTTTATGTTCTTGTTTTTATTGTTAAATCAATTATATGTATGACCAGTTATAGTAAAAATTATGTTTTTGATGGTGAGTTGTAATTAATGAATCTATAGAAAGTAATAGATGTTGGTAAAGTAAGAAGTTAAGATGTAGAACTTTGTTTAAAATTAACCTGACATTTAAAGAGGAGTAGAGAAAAACAAATCAAGGCCAAACTAGACATTTTAGGGAGAATTAGAGAGAGATTGAGTCACTTAGAGAGGACAGACGTTATCGGAGTGGCTAGGGAGTGTAGAGACGCAGGAATGTTTGATGACCTTGTGTTCCTCTTGTACCTTTGATGTAAAAATATAATATTTGATTGATTTGTAACTGCTTGTACATGACTATTGTGAGATCATTCTGAATGGGATATAAGAAGCAACAATTTTTGAAGTAAAGAGAGAGTCATCATCACCATCATCTGCCTGAGACTCAAAACGATCCATTAACTTTGTGTGTTTTTTCACCGAATCCATACCTCCCTCTGAGCTCTCATAAATTGTCGAGGCTGTTCCCCAGCACATCTCCATATTGCATATTGCAGGTTGTGGTATCCAATCATGATGCCACGATTTTCTTTATATAATTCAGCTTCTCAGATTATTTGCTTAGCATACAGGTTGAGTAAGTATGATGAAAGAATACAACCCTGTCACACACCTTTCTTAATTTTAAACCATTCATTGTTCCCATGTTCTGTTCAGACAACTGCCTATTGGTCCAGGTACAGATTCCTCATGAGCACAATTAAGTGTTCCGGAATACTCACACTTTGCAACGTTGTCCATAGCTTGTCATGATTCACACAATCAAAAGTCTTTGTGTAGTCAATAAAGCACAGGTAAACGTCTTTCGGATATTCTCTGTTTTCAGCCAAGATCCATCAGACATCAGCAATACTATCCCTTGTTCCACGGCCTCTTCTGAATCCAGCTTGAATCTCTGGAAGTTCTCTGTTAATGTTTGCTTGCAGCCGTCTCTGTATTACTTTTAGTAAAGCTTTACTTGCATGGGATATCAAAGAGATTGTCCAATGATTTCC
>NW_006408880.1:2211093-2214824 GCF_000296735.1 Chrysochloris asiatica
TCTTTGGAATTGGCACAGATATGTATCTCTTCCAATCAGTCAGCCAGATAGTTGTCTTCCAAATTTCTTGGCATAGGTGATTGAGTGCCTCCTGTGCCATCTCACTATCTTGAAAGATTTCAATTTTCATTTCATCAATTCCTGGTGCCTTGTTCTTTGCTAATTCCTTCAATGAACCTTGAACTTCTTCCTTCAGCATCATTGGCTGTTGACCATATGCTACCTCTTGAAATGGTTGAACAGGAACCATTTTAAGGTACTGAAAACCTTGAGAATAGCAACTGAACATTGCCACATAGTGCTGTAACATGAAAACCTTATGAATAGCAGCAGAATATTAGTAGATATAGTGCTGGAAGATGAGTTCCTCAGGTTGGAAGGTACTCAAAATGAGACTGGGATAGAGTTGCCTCCCCAAAGTAGAGCTGACCATAATGATGTGAATGGAGCAAAAACTTTCAGGACCTTCATTTCCTGATGTGGTACAACCCCAAATGACAAAAATAGCTGCAAACATCCATTAATAATTAGAATATGGACTGTACAAAAATGAATCTAAGAAAACTGGAAATTGTCAAAAATGAAATGGAATGCATGAAGATTAATATTCTAGGAATTAATGAACTGAAATGGACCATATTTGGACAATCATATAGTTTGCTGTACCATGAATATCAAATTGAATAGGAATGGGGTCATATTCATAATCAAAAAGAACATCTCAAGATCTTTCTTGAAGAACAATGCTGTCTGTGATAGAATATTTTGTTATTGTTAAGTGCCATCAAGTCAATTCTGACTCATAGAAACCATGTATAGGGTTTCTGAGGAGTGGATGGTGAGTTTGGACCCCAGACTTTGTGGTTCAAACCAGCCTTGAGGTTGAATGCTTATCCTATAAGCCAGGCTTATCCTGCTACACCAGAACTCATATATACATTCACCTAAAAGGAAGACCAGTTAATGCCACTATTATTCAAATTTATGTACCCACCACAAATGCCAGTTATGTTTACATTGAAGAATTCTACAAACTTCTTCAGACTGAAACTGATCATACATGCAATCAAAATGCATTGAAAATTACTAGTGATTGGGATGTGAAAGTTGTTAAAAAAAAGATGAAAGACCAGTAGTTGGAAAATATGGCCTTGGTAATAGAAATTATGCTGAAGAACTCATGCTAGAGTTTGCAAGGACAACTACTTCTTTATGCAAGTACTTTTTAAAACAACATAAAAGGCAACTATACACACAGACCTAAACAGATGGAATACACAGAAATCAAACTGACTACATCTATGGGGAGAGACGGTGGGAAAACTCCATCTCATTAGTCAAAACAAGGCCAGAGGCAGCTTTTAGAACAGACCATCAGTTGCTCTTATGCAAATTTAGGCTGAAGCTGAAGAAAATTAAAGCAACTCCACCAAAATATGACCTTAAATATATCCCCTTAAATTTAGAGACCATTCCAAGAACAGATTTGATGCATTACACACTAATGATCAAAGATTAGAAGAGTTATGATGACATAAAGAACATCATACAAAAGGAAAAGCAAAAGATAATTAAAAAGACAGAAAAGATGGAAGAGACCCTAATGGATATTAGAAGAGACTCTGAAATGTGTTCTTGAGTATAGATAATCTAAGGTAACAGAAAGAAATGATAAAGTAAAAGAACTGACAGAAAATTTCAAAGGGATGCTCAAGAAAACAAAGCCTAGTATTATAATGAAACGTTCATTATTGGAAAGCCAAAAGGGTAGAGCATGCTCAGCATTTCTCAAGCTGAAAGAACTGAAGAAGAAAAAAAATTAAGCTTTAACATGAAATATTGAAGGATTCTGTGCACAATATGGAGTCCTGTTGGGACATTGTAGTGTAAACACTGGACTACTAACCATAAAATTGGCAGCTCAAACACGCCAGCTGCTCCTTGCAAACCCTATGCAAGTTTGTTATGATTTGAAACTGACTCAACAGCACTTAACAACAACATGGGAAATGAATGATGCAGAAAGCATCAAAAGAAGGTAGAAGGAATACACAGAGTCACTTTACCAAATAGAAATAGTTGATGTTCATCCTTTTCAAGAGTAGCATAGGATCGAGTATTGGTAGTACTGAAGGCGGAAGACCAACAAACTGTTTCAAAGGCATTGGCAAAAAACAAGGCTCTAGGAATTGTCAGAATACAAGTTGAAATCTTTCAATAAATTGATGCAGCCCTGGAGGCGCTCACTCATCCTTGCCTAAAAATTTGGAAGACAACTACTTGGCCAGCTGATTGGAAGAAATCTATATTTGTGCTCATTTCAAAGAAAGGTGACCCAGAGGAATGTGGGAACTGTTGAACAATACCATTAATATCACATGCAAGTAAAATTTTAGTTAAGGTAATTCTCAAATGGTTGCAAGCATCCATAAATAGAAAATGGTCAAGAATTTAAACCAGATTCATAAGAGAATGTGTAACTAGGCTATCATTGCTGACAGCAGATGGATCTTCATTGAAAGCAGAGAATATCAGAAAGAGGTTTACTTGTGCTTTATTGAGTGTGCAAAGGCTTTCAACTTTGTGGATCATGAGAAATTATGGATAATGTTATGAAGAATGTGTATTCCAGAATACTTAATTGTGCTTATGAAGAACCTCTACACAGATCAAGAGGCAATTGCTTGAACAGAACAAAGGGATACTAAATGTTTAAACTCAGGAAAAGTGTGCTTGTAACCAGGGTTGTATCCTTTCACCATATTTATTCTGTATGCTGAGCATATAATCTGAAAAATTGGAATATTTTAAAACAAACATGGTACAAGTAAAACTCTTGGCATCAGAATTGGAGGAAGATTCATTGAAACCACAATCAATACTCGTGGAAGCAGCTATCAAGAAATCAAAGAACGTTTACATTAGGCAAATCTGCTGCACAAGACATCTTTAAATTATTCAAGAGCAAATATATCAGTTTAAGGATTAAAGTGTGCCTGTCCCAAGCCATAGTATTTTCAATCATCTCAAATGCATGTGAAAGTTGGACAATGAATAAGGAAGATCATAGAAGAATTGATTAATTTGAATTATAATGTTGGAGAAATATATTAAATGTAACATGGACTGCCAGAAGCACAAACCCTTCTTTGAAGAAGTGTAGCCAGAATGATCCTTATAAGTCAGGATGGCGATAGTTCTTCTCTCATAATTTAGACATGTTATTAGGAGGGACCAGACCTTGGAGAAGTACATCCTGCTTGGTAAAAATGGAGGATCAGCAAAAAAGCAAAGAGTTCCCAATCACATGGATTAACACAGTGGCAGCCACAATAGGCTCAAGTATTACAGCAATAATTAATTTTTCTAATATTGAGCAGTGTTTCATTCTGTGGTTCATAAGGTCATTATGAATCAAAACTGACTCTAAGGCACCTAACAACAACAACAACAGAGACTTGCTTGTTCTAGAGTAATTTTATCAGCAAAAGAAATCATTTGGTTTCAAGCCCCTAAAAATGTCTAAATTGTTAGTGGTCTTCTAGTGGCCTTATTCTTCTTCTCATAAAGGAAGTTTCCACTGTCATCGACAACAGATAAATATTCCTTTGACAAATTTCATGAATAAATCTTCATGAAATATAGCATGAATACCAATGATTGTCATGGTGGATGTTTGTGTACTTGTATTTGTGAAGTTGAAATTGAAGATGCTTACGGTTGTGAATGGA
>NW_006408880.1:2220674-2227566 GCF_000296735.1 Chrysochloris asiatica
ATCATTAAATACTTTAGTATTGAATACCAGAAAATGCTTCAGTAAGGAAAACCAAGGCTTGATTTTTTTTCTTCAGTTCCTTCAGCTTGAGAAATGCTGAGTGTGTTGTTCCTTTTTGGTTTTCTGACACAGAATTGTTGTTGTTATGTGCCATGGAGTCAGTTCTGACTCATAGAGACCCTGTACAGGGTTTTTGAGGCTGTAAATCTTTACAGGAACAGAAAACCTTGTCTTTCTCCTGTGGAATAGTTGGTAGTTTCGAACTGCTGACCTTGAGGTTTGCAGCCTGATTTGTAACCACTACACTACCAGAGCTCCTTTGGGCATATTCTGTAAGTGTCATTTTATTAAAACCAGAGCATCTGATAAATTGTTGACTTGCTTTGTTGAAAATTGCATTGTTTAGAATATAAAGAAATGAGGAAGTTTTCTATTTGTTTCTCAAATTCTGCCCAGTGAAGAGGCTGGTGATAGGATAGAATGACAAAAACCTTGGCAAAATTTGACTGCATCATATTTAAATTAGTGATAGCAAAAAAGTTTCAGTAGCATGGTATAGTCAGTGATAATATCTAGAATTTATCAAAGCAAATTTGTATAAATTCATAGAAATAAAATAAGTAACCTAGTAGTAGTTGTGTATAGCTACTACTAGATTCTGGATATCTACTACTAGACTGTGTAAGGAACTCTGGTAGTGTAGTGGTTATATGAGTCTGTCTGCTAAACTCAAGTTCAGCTGTTCAAAACTACCAGCCATTACACAGGAGAAAGATGAGGCTTTCTGCTCCTGTAAAGATTTATAGCCTCAGAAACTCTATGTAGGGTCACTATGAGTTGGAACAAACTCCACTCAACCACCACCACTAGACTATGTAGATATGGATATCTTCTACAATCTTGGTGTGGTGCTGTAGGAAAAGCACTGTAGGAAAAGCTAACAACACGGTCAGTGGTTCAAACATACTAGCCTATACAGGGTTGCTATGAGTCAGAACTTAGTCAATGGCACTTAACAACACAACAGTAGTAGATTAATTCCAGAGTGTCCACCTCAGCCCTAATCCATTTTTCTAGGAACTATATTCATCAGAATGTTCCCAGGAAGCTAGGGTGGCTAGATTTCATTTCTCATACTTCAGACATATTGTCAGGAGGGCCCAGTCCCTGGAGAAGGATATCATGTTTTGTAAAATGGAGGGTCAGAAAAAAAGAGTATGACCCTCAATGAGATGGATTGGCACAGTGGCAGCAACAATGTATTCAGATATAGCAATGATTGTGAGATTGGTGCAGGATTGGGCAGGGTTTCATTGTATTGTACATAGGGTTGCTATGAGTCAGTATCGACTCAATGACACTGAAAACATCAACAACAACATCCATTAATGATAACGATCCCAACTGAAGAGATCAGCCTTTGCAACCATGTTTGTACCCTTTATCCTAGATCATGCAGCCATGTTTGCACCCTTTACCTTGTAATAGGAACAATCTCTGATCCAAAGCTAGCCAAATGACCAGCTGTAATTTTTTAGTTGATACACATTAGAGTTGAAAGATCTCATGGAATCAGAGGTGGTTTCATTCCCTGTATCACTGAAGATTCCATGTTTTACATACTGTTGCAAATGGGGAATTAAATGTAATAATGTTATTCTAATCTTTTCACTAAACTCTTAAATTATGCCATTTGCTGATATCAAGGTATTTTATTTTATTGTGAAAACTCTGGATGTAAACTAACCCTTTTCCTTTTATGTCTTCTTAGAACAGCCTGAAGACTTCTCCAGTGAGAACTTTGACCTCTTGGTGTGGCTGTGTAAAGGAGTTTCCAGTGCTTTTGATTGGTCTACTTCATGCTTCATTACAAGCATTGCATAACTGCTATCTAAAAGGCATCTCTTCATGGCAATATACAGCTGTTTCTGTTATCATATGGTTGACAGCCCTATTTGCTCTATATTTTATAAAAACTGACATTAGAAGAAGTAGAGTCAACTTGACCTTTCAATTGTCTAAATAAAAGAGAATCAAGTCTGACTTCAATCCTTTTACTCTTCTTCCCTCACTCATTCTCTCCCTTTCTTCTTACTAACTTTTCATACATTAATTTGGTCCAGGACTCCAAAAGAGACACCCAGTGGCTTGGGAAGGGCATTTTAAAGGAACAAGTGGACAAGCAGAGAATTAAAAACTTGAGATTGTTTACCAGGTAGAAGTAAAATGAAATATGTTACCTTGCTTCTAGCAGGCCCAATTCCTTGTAAGAATGTGAAGAAGCTCAGGGACGTAAACACAAAAATTTGAGTGTGCTTAGCAGGTTTCTTAAGGTGCTGGTTCAATGGGAGAAGGCACTTGGATATGGTTTACTAGTTGGAAAATCCTACAGCCAACTCCCACTGCCACTTACAGCACCATAGACATGATTCTAAGCCTTGACACCACTCTCCTCCAACCCAGTTCATTCAAGTACATGCATTGTATGTTAGTGAGTCCCAAAGGCTGTGAATACTAAAGGAACCCATGCCCAAGCAAGGGTGGTCAGCTTAGACCCAAACCCTAGAACTGCACACTTGTGACCAACATAATGAGCCACTGGATGGCACTGTGGGTCCATGCAAATGTGTATGGAGGGACATTTATCTTTCTTTTTAAAAGGCAGTTTAGACTTGACAGGTAATTTGGCACATTTTGAGTTGAAATGTTCCAAATGATTTGGCAAATATTTCAATTACCTCTGAAAATAGGCACACCTGCTGTTCTGGCATGCAAGAGGGTGAAAGACGGTAGTTTCCCCCATCCATCTTGTTGTTGTTAATTTCAGAACCTAAACAAGAGGTTGGTCAAGAATACATAGGCCAACTCCATGTTGTGTGGTACCACGTTTTTATGGAAGAGAAAACGTTGCCTAAAGCGAACGTATTTCATCTCACGATGTCATCCACACTGCCGGTAGCTGGCTCATCTGGTTCATGACCAGATCAAATTGGATCAGGTTGAAGATTCTCTACTGTTCTTCAACGAAAAGCTCATAGGACATTTTGCTTTCAAACTTTCCTGTTCTAAAGAATGTCCTGCAATCTTTGGTGAGTTTAATGACCGAAAAGCTATGTAGCATGCAAATATCTCATAAAGAACATCTGAGGTACCTCTTGGCCATCATAAAATCACTGCTTTACTATGGTGACATTCACCAGTGTTGGATTACCAAATTAGCAAGGTAAACACAGGATTATTGGTGTTTATTTACTAATCTGTAGTGAACAGTTTCACATTTCTTTACCACATCAAAAATTTTGCTCTAGGTATGATGGGCATCTGTCTTCTCCCAACCCCACAACACTCTCCTATAGTATCAAAATTTATTCAGATTTATAATCCCTGTCAGGGATTAAGTACCCAGACACCCTCGGAAACCCTGTACAGGGTCGCTATGGGTCGGAACCGACTCGAAGGCACTTAACAACAACAACAACAAGTGAGGTAAACAGAGACTTACTTGTGCTTACATACTAATCTAAGGAGCTCTGGTAGCATAGTGGTTACGAATCGGGCTGCGAACCTTAAGGTCAGCAGTTTGAAACTACCAGCTGTTCCACGGGAGAAAGATGAGGCTTTCTGCTCCCGTAAAGATTTATAGCCTCAGAAACCCTGTACAGGGTCGCTATGAGTTGGTTCTGGCTCCTTGGCACATAACCACCACCGCTGCTACTTACTAATCTGTAGCAAACCTGCATTCATATGTTTTTCACCACATATGTGAAACTGTTCACTACATATTAGGAAGCACAAGTAAGTCTGTGTTTACCTAGTTTACTGGCTGATTCATCCCTGACATTCACATATGGGTACTCTCATTCCCATGGGAAAACTTAGATGGCAAACTTCAAGTTAGATGAAGTTTCTGGTGTACTAATTAATGCCACCTTCCTATTATTTGCTACTCAAGAAAGCTTAATGGGGTGCAGATGTGTATAATATTGAATTTAATCTAATTTTTTAAATGGTAAAATATTTGCAAGCTCATTTGTTTTAGCTATCATATCTAAAAAATGGATTGAGACTACTACCTAAGTGGTCAAAACACATATGGGTACAGATTAGGAACAGATGGGTAGAGAGGACAGGTTCATAATTTTCTTCTGATTATTGTCTTATCATTTATTGACTAATAAAAAGCACATTAAATCCATTTCTCTTTTGAAAGGGAGATTGGTACTATGGAATGACTATGATTTTGAATTCTGAAATTTGGTTTTTAGTCCCAAAACCAGTTTGTGTGACATTAAAAAAAAATGGACTTGAATTGTTCCTCCCCGTTTTGTAAAAGAAGGTATACTGTTTTAACCCTAATACTTGTGAATGTGATCTTATTTGTAAATATGATCTTAGTAAATGCAATTAGTTAAATTAGCATAAGGTCATATTGGAATAGAGGAGATCCTAATTCAATGCAAATGGTGTCCTTATAAGAACAGAACAGACAGAGAGACAGACACAGAGGGAACTTGACCTTGTGAAGATGAACATGGAGACTAATGATGAAGCTACAAACCAAGGAATGCCAAGGATTTCTAAAAGTCACCAAAAGCTAGGAGAAAGGTATGGAACAGATTCTTACCTAGAACCTCAGAGGGACAATAGTTTGTCTAACAATTTGATTTTGAACTTTTAACTTTCAGAACTTTGAGAGATAAATTTTTGTTATGTTAAGCTACCCAATAGTTTTAGAGTACCCTATGAAGCTGGTACAATATCTAACATGCATTCATACATAGAAATGAGGAAGGCAATTTAGATGAGTTTGTATGACTATAAAGCATTGGGATTTTCTCTAGTTTAGACAGAGTCAAAAAATTAAATGCAGACTCAGAATATCATTAGACTTTGCTTCACCTCTCCCAGTGGCCTCCATATCTTTGGCGGTGGATCACTCTTAGATCTAAAACTGCTGCAACCCTTGATTCTCTGACCAGGAAACCGACCGCACTGGCCCCTTGAACCGCTGGCTCAGAGTCAGGAGTGGCTGGTGGCAAGCTCCGCTCAGAGGAAGAGAATGCGCTACCGCCATATTTGACAGTCCCTCTTCCTCTGAGTGGGGGCAGCCAGTTGCCACACCTACTTCTCCGGACTGGATTCGAAAGGAGAGGTTGAACCAGATAACTGCCCAGGACTTCTGGAACAGGTGAGGCCCTGGGGCGCGGGTTAAACCCAGTCAGGCCTGTCCCTACAGACAGAACTTGCAAGGTCTCACCTTGAGGCCTTAGTCAGAGACTTCCCTAAGTGGGTGTGATTGGTTGAGTGTGAGTGTGAATGTAGCTGAAGCATGGCTTGTTGGACTTCTGTAGTTCCATGGCTCCGGCTACAGAATACTTAGGCACTATGGGAAATTCTCATAGTGAGCCAAGTCTTAGAATGTATATTAATGAATTTTGAACAGGGAAGTCTTATGTACAGGAGTGTGTGGTGAGACTGAGTGTGTCTGGCAGCAGGCTGGTGGTGAATGTTATATAGCTTAGGGAGACAGTCTTCACTGCTAGTGTGGATTGGAGTCCTGGTTTGAAACTCTCCAAAGCTAAGAGGCATTTGTAAATCCTCGTGAGAAGAACAGCAAGATCTGGACGCGATCTGTCTGTTGTGAACACACCGCCATGAGACGCCCGCTGGCCATCTGGACAGGTGAGCCCGGGAGCACAGTAACTGAACATTCCAAGCAGTGCTGCCAAGAATCTTTTCTTGGGAGTCTTCAGCTCTGTGTTACTTGCAGTCACTATTGCCTTCACTTTTGAGATCCCCTTGCTTTATTCTGAGTGCGCTATTGGGGCATGGTAGGCAGGAAGTAATTCCCTAAAAGTGCACATTCGGTTTCTGTTAAGGTTAACCTCTGTATCTGAAATGGGAGTATAGGCCTCAATCTCAATGGAAAGCACAGTAAGGCATAATTCTAACTGGTTTCTATATGGGTACCCTCCTGTGACACCAAAGGAAATGGTGTTCTTGTGTATATGCCCTCTCTTCTTATCAGCTGGACACTTCATTCTCCACTCTAGTCCTCTGTGGCTATGTCCCTGACTCTGGGCCCAGGAATCCCCAGGTCTTGCCATACTGCTGGCCAACCATGTCTCCACGCAGGTTCACAGGAATCTGTTGAACATGGTTGGACATAGTTCCTAGTTTCATTGCTGTTTTTCCCTCACTTCCCCTTATCGTGACCAACGTGGTCACCAGTCAGATCGCATGTCTGCTCATGTATTCCCATTGAGTCTTAGTCTTGGAAGGGAGTTTGCCCTGAGGGGACCCGATCACTTGCCTTGATGTCTCCTGGGAGAACAACTTGAAACTCTGTAATGGCTAGTTTTCGCTGTGGGTCGGAATCGATTCGATGGCACTTCACAACAACAACAAATGGCTAGTGATTGTGAACATTTCTTGGTATGTTTGTTGGCTTCCTGGATTTCCTCCTTGGTGAAATGTCTGTTCATGTCCTGTGCCTATTTTTTAATTGGGTTATTTGTGTCTTTTGTAGCTGTGTTGTAGGTTCCTATATATTTGAGAAATGAGTCCCTGCCTGATGTGTCATTGTAAAATATTTTTTACTATTCTGTGGGTTCTTTTTTACTCTTCTGGTGAAGTCTTTTGATGCACATAAGTTTTTAATTTTTAGTATGTCCCAACCATCTATTTTTTCGACTTCCATTTGTGTCGCTTTAAAAATGTTTGGTAGTCTGTGTATTCCCTGAATTACAGCCTTCACATTTCTCCCTATTTTTTCATTGATGGACTTCATAATTCTGGGATTCACATTTAGGTCTTTAATCCCTATTGAGCTGGTTTTTGTATAAGGCATGAGGTAAAGGTCTTGTTTAAATCTTTTGCATATCTCTTTCCA
>NW_006408880.1:2231922-2234231 GCF_000296735.1 Chrysochloris asiatica
TCCTGGGATTCATTGAGCTTCTTGAATGTTTATATTTTCACTTCTTAGGATGCTAGCGGAATTTTCTTCCAGCAGTTCTTCAACTAATTCCTCTGTGGACTTGTGTGATTCTTCTTGTTCTGGAATGCCAATAATTCTTAAGTTATTCCTCTTCATGTTGTCCAACATGAATCTTAGACCTTCTTCAGATTTTTGTGTCCTTTTTTTCTGCTTGCTCTTGTATCTTTGTGGTATTGATAGATTTGTCTTCCAGCTCACTAGTTCTGCCTTCCATTTCTTCTATTCTACTCCTTTGCCCTTTCAATGTATTGTCTATTTCTGATATTCTATTATTGATCATTTGAATCTTTTTCTGTAGGTTTTGAATTGTTTCCAATGCTCTATCTTATTTGCTTGTTCCTGTAGCACTTTCCTGACTTCTTTCTTATTTTTCTCAACTCCATTATGAAGTATTTTTAAAAGATTTTATAATCATTTTTCTGAATTCCTTCTCAGTCTGCCTTCCTTCCAGAATGTAGTCGAGGTCTACCTCTAGGTCATTTGTCTCAGTTATTTTATCTTGTTTCTGGACATACGCTGATAGGGTCATCTGACTTTGCTTTTTGAACATTTTTAGTGGTTAGTTGCGGTCTTAATACTTCATTGAGTGTGTGTGTGTTTTGGTATTTTTTATGCTTTCTGATTGTCTCCAGGTAGGTGTGATTGGGATGTAGGCTTCCCTTTTCACTCTTCTTATTGCTTAACTCAGAGTAACTTTCACAGGTGTTTTCTGCGACCCTGGTGTATGGCAGTTGGTTTTGGTTCTTGCCTGGATTGTCGAGTTTTATAGGGTATGATTGTAGCTTGACTATATGGAAGCAATTGCTGTCTTTTCTTGGGTAATATAGGGATAGAAAGAGTCCACCAAAGGTAAAAGTAGGAACAAAAAACAACAAAACAGCAACAGCAAAACAACAAGAATAAAACCAAACAATAATAGCAAAAAAAAAAAAAACAACTAGATTGGTTACTGTAATCTATAATCACAGAAAAGGGAGAGGAAGGAGAGAATAATAATAATAATAATAATAATCTGTTGCCTAATATTGGTATGACCTTAATATCCTTTTTCAGCTTCTTGCCTTCAAGACCTCCTGGTAAATTTCAAGATGCCAGTGTTGGTTGTTATGCTGTACCACAGGATTTAATTTAATTTTTGGCCTGTTTTGTTTTTAAACTCTCTCTCCCTCTCCACACCCTTCTTTTGGTCTTTTCCCTATTAATAAATAGTTCAGGGCTGGCTGTTGCCGTTTTGAGCTGCTTACCCCTTTAAATGCTGAGAGTATCTGTGAACATGCATGGAAGAAGAGCCCTCCGGGGGTGGGTTTGGGGCGTGTCCACTCGCTCATGCACCCCCTCATGTCTCCAGAATGGAGGTGTGCAAACAGTGGGGGCCAATGAACAGATACCAACAAAAAAATCAAAGTGATGCAAAACCAACAAAGTATGTTGTCCACCTTTGCTCTGAGGTTTCCGTGGCATTATTCCTGCTTGCTCCCCAACTTTTTCTTGCCGTTTGGTCTCACCCAAGTTGTCGGCTCCGGGCTGCTGAGTCTGGCATATTCTAAAATATGAGATTTCTTACTTCTGCTGCAAGTTCTACTAGCTATAAGCCTTCAAACTTTTTAAATATTCCTAAATATGTGGTTCAGAATTTTGGAGCTGTGCCCTGAAACTGCTTCACCTGGTATTCTGTGGTGTTGCTGATGGAGATCTTCATTGCACCTCTTTCCTATCTGCCTTCAAGCCCCACCTCGCTGGTTTTGTTTTTGTAGACACCTTTTCTGGCTGGGGAGATATTTTCCCCCACCAGAGCTAAATAGTTCAGAAATAGTGAAAATCCTCTTGAAGGAGATTACCTCCAAGTTTGGGCTTCCAAAGTGGCCAGAGGACAATAGATCAGCTAACACCTACAGATGAAATGGAGATTGAATTCAGCATGGAGATTTGAGAAAATGAACCATACTCTAAAGAAACAAATGGCAAAGCTGTCAGGAAATTTATTTACATTGGGACTAGGTGTTGCCTTAGCCCTGTTTTGAATTGAGATATCCCTCAGAAGCAGGCTTAAATTGAGCCCTTATAAAATTATATATAGTAAACCTTCCCAGGCAGCTTCCCTCAACTTTCTACCTGATCTCAGCCAAGATTTAAAGGTGCAGCAGCATGCACAACATCTCCACCAAACATTTTCTATTCATTTGTAAAATTGTTCTTCTCAGGTCTGCTTCCTTTCCTACAGGTAACCTGACCCATCCAGCCTGGAGATC
>NW_006408880.1:2235391-2236771 GCF_000296735.1 Chrysochloris asiatica
TACAGGAACCACCAGATGTTGAGGCTCCAATTAGCGAAGTAATAGGATCCTCAAAGGGAGGAATGGACAGGTAAAGGTAAAACATTAACTTACTGCCTCCCCTCCCAGGAGACCAACTAGAATGTTAATTAGGTTACTGAGTGGGACCAATCTTCCCCACCCAGGAGACAAGCTAGAATGTTATCAGGTTACTGAGCGGGACCAATCTTCTGGTTTCCCTCCTGTCTTCAAACAGGTCTGCAATGTAGCCTCTCCCCGATTCTGACCCCATACAAGCCTATACTGACCTGTACTCAGGTATCAGAATCTGGAGAAGTTAGCTCCTCTGACCCAGCCAGATTAATAAACCTGACATTTTGCTTCACCTTTCCAAATGACCTCAGTTTCTTTCGTGATGGATCTAAAGCTGCTGTAACACTCTCAGATATAAAACTGCTATAACATTCTAACAAAACAATTGAGATCTAGTTGTAATTCTTCAATTCTTGTTTAATCAATATCAAAGCTATCTGCTACTGTCTTCCCCTTTTAAGTGGAATTGTCATGGTTTTCAGAAAGCTGATGGAGAAGGGCCCAGGAGCGTTTCTTTTCCTGCTAAGTAGCAAGACTTTATTTAACAGATCATTTCAGAACTGTAAGATAGTATCATTCAATCCTCTCATTAAACTGACTAAAGAATCTGATACTCAGATAAATTAGGTTTTGAAATTTGCTCTAAGAGCACTTGGGTAAGGATTAAGAAGATGGCTTTTGGGCCTGTCATATCTGGGGTTGAGTCCCAAATCTGTCACCACTTACTAGATGTGTGACCTTGAGAAATTCACATGATTTCCCTATTAATGAAGGGATTGCATGGTATTCACAAATGAGGATACTAATGGGGTCTTTCTTTCAGGGCTGCTGAGAAAATATACTTAGGTCAGAGATGCTTAGTACAGCCATGTTGTTGTTATCGTTAAGTGCTAGCGAGTTGGTTCCTACCCATAGTAACCCTGTATAGGGTTCCCAAGGAGAACTTGGTGAGCTTGAACCACCAATCTTGCAGTTCAAATGGCTTTGCAATCTGGTGCATTAACCCACAATGCAACACCATGCCCAAATTAGTTGTTGTCAAGTCCATTCCGACTCATAATGATTCTATGTGTGCTAACGTAGAACTGTGCTCCATAGGGTTTTCAATGGCAGTGATCTTTTGGAAATGGATCAACAGGTCTTTCTTCTAAGACAACTTTGGATAGATTTGAACTGCCAACCTTTTTAACAGCAACCAAGCGCTTAACTATTTATACCACCCAAGGACTCCACTGGGTATGCAGTAAGTAAATTTATAAAATTAATAAACCTTGTTGTTGTTGTTGTTGTTGTTGTCAGGTGCCATCG
>NW_006408880.1:2239401-2248867 GCF_000296735.1 Chrysochloris asiatica
GTTCAAACCAACCTTGTGGTCCAGTGCATTGACTTACAGCACCATACCAGGACTTGCTGAAGTGCATGGCTGGCTGGAGTTGTTCTGTGAGAAGATTGTTTTTCACAGTTGACTCAAATCTAAATCTCCTTTAAAGCACCTGTTTGGCTTGCTGATATGGAATCCATATTTTCTATGTAATAACCTGAGAGCTGCCTACCCACTGGCTGGCAGCTGTCTACCACTTCTTTCTTTTCTTCCCCTGTCTCTCTTTTTGAAGTCAGCTATGGGTTTAATAAAGCTGATTGTGGTTGGGGGCTGCCAGGTGGCTGATAGAAGCTAGAGTCAATCCTCTTTATAGTATAGTTAGCACTGACTCTATAGAAATGAAATGAGAAAGCAGTCTTTGCAGGGGAGAAAAAAGTAGGGGGTTGTGGTAAAGACAACTAGCTCTCCCCAAAGCCTCTGCAGTCTCTGGATATGTGCCGTAAAGATCTGTTTGGCTGCAACAGGCTTGCCAAGCAAGATTCTTGATCCCATCAAAGCCATTGGTTAGGTGTCTACCTTTGTTGTCACCCTTTAGCCCAGGCACTGTGAACTTTATCAAACATTCTGTTTGTAATAGTCAAAGTAGCTTAGAATGTTTGTTCTCTCTCTTGGGGACATTAAAAAAAAAAAAAAAAAAAAAAAAAAACCCAAATTCTCAGCCACCACTTTGCTTAAACTCACTTCCTAAGTTGGTTTTCTTCTCACTGGAGATGAACAACACAAGCCTGAATTAAGACCAGTGTAACAGCAAAGTTAATTGGAGTCTGAAAGGGTCAAGACACTTGCAGCCTGTCTTGATAAACCCCCATAGGGTTTGGAAATGAGTCTGATGGGAACCAAAATACTCTGTTTTCCATTGCCCCAGGGACCCACTTACCAGCTTTCTATGGTAATCCCTAGACTATAACTGAATACATAGTCTTAAATAAACAATATATTTAAGCTTCTACTTTACATACACTGTTGAAAGGGTTGTTATATGAAGAAATGCAAAAAAAAAAAAAAAATTAATTAACTACTCAGTAAGTTGTAAGATAGTAGGGAAATGAGTTTTATTTTTTCTTGCTGGAGCTGATATATTTAAATAAGACAATGTAGATATGTTGTGTGCCATTGAGTCAGTTGTAACTCACAGTGAAGCTGTATAGGGTTTCCAAGAGCACTAGTAGGCTTGAACCACCCACCTTGTGGTTAGCAATCCAGTGCTTGTCTTACAGCACTTAACAACAATATATCTATATCTATCTACCCATCTTATTTAAATATATATGTTGTTAATTGCCGTCAAGTCAGTTCCAACTCATAGTCACCCTGAGGAGTGACTAGTGAGTTTGAACCACCAACCTTGTAGTTCAAACAGACCTTGCAGTCCTGTGCTTATCTTATAGCACCACACAGGAGGTCAGAAATTATCCACACTGTGGTTATATTAAAACTTCTGTTGACTGAACTGTCTTACCAGTGCTTTCCGTTCAAGGTCACTACAGTGCAGGTGTGAATGTGGACATAAGCAAACAATATTTGAACAGATACTTGAAAGAAGGTAAAAGTCAAAAAAAAAAAAAAAAAAAATCTGAGGAGCTCTGGTAATATAAGGTATTATATTGGTCTGCCAACCTTAAGGTAGCAGTTCAAATCTACCAGTCACTCTGTGTGAGACAGATGAAATTTTATGTTCTTATATTTACAGCCTCAGAAACTCTATACAGGATCATTATGAGTCAGAAGTGTCTTGATAGCTCACCACCACTATATACCAGCTCTGGCAAGATAAAAAATAATTTATTGCCCAACTATTTTAATAATTATTTAAATAAGATATATGGATACATTTTGTATATATATGTATTATATATATGGATACATTTTGTATATATGTGTATTTTATATATATATATATGATTTAAAGATGCCAAAATGTTTTATTTAAATATGTCAAAACAAGATTACAGTATCTTATAACTTTGTTCAAACATGTCCTTTCTATATATATATTTTTTTCACCTTTTCTAAAACTTATTTTCCTAAAAAAACGTTGTTTCACACTAAGGAAATCTTTTAAGTTTCGAACAGTAAGAAATCTAATAAGGAATTTATTGCTTGCTATCACAACATGAATAGAACTACTGGCTTGTGCTTCTTGGTAATGGAAACAGAACTGTTAGTCTTAAGTCTATCAGCTGAATTTTGGCTCTGGATATAATGACACAAAGTCATTACTCCCTGAAGGGCCGTGGTCTTTGGGGGAATGAGTGTATAGTGGTTTCCGCTCCACATTTAACAGCTCAGAGTCTTCATCAGCCTGGCTGCAGTTACAATTAGAGTTAATTGTCACTAGTGCAACTGAGAACAGGGATTGAATGAGATAGGAGAGTGAACTACCTCTTCTTCTGATCGAGGTGGTCCCTAAGCAGCTAAGGACTGTTCTTCTCTAAAGCTGTTGAAAACTTGTTTTGGAAATTTAGTGAAAATGAATAAGAGGCATGAAAATATCTATTCATGTGTTCTATCACAAAGTCTTGCTGTGCACGCAGAGTAATGTTTTAATAGCAGGTGTCGTTTCAAATTATGTTTGATTAAAGTCCCATCTGTGTCAGTGCATAGAAGAGGGAATGGTAACTCAGCTACTCTACTTCCAATGAGAATCAAGTATCTCCTTTGAAGGGTACCACTGAGTTGAGTTTTTTCAAATGGTAGATTTATTTTTAAAATTGCTTACCCAGGCAACAAGAAGTCAATGCTTCTCCTTGAAAGAACTTCCATTGGAGAGCTTTTAAAACTGACTGCAGTTGGACATTTTGAAGGCACAATTTGTTCATTTCCATGTTTGTTGCAAGTTGTATTTAAGCTTCAAATGGGAAAGAGCATCCATGGTGTAGCCTTAAAATAAAAGGGGCAACTAAATATAAACAGTGGATAGAAATATCCCTAGACTACTTTCTTTATGTATTTTTAAAAGATGTTTCCTTTCCTTTAACTGTATCCTTTAACACCACAAGAGATCTTGGACAACTTCTCTTCTGATTGATGTTTCTAAATTGGTGACATGCAATTACCTTCTCCATATTCACATTGCTGAATAAGCTGAATTTTTAAATTATGTACTGGTTGAAATCTTCCCTAAGTATAAAATAGATGTTAAATGTCTTGAGAGTTGATTTTAAGATGTTAAATTCTTTGCTCTCCTGACAGGCAAAACTAGTCTTATTGGAAAACTCTTAAGAAAGGTTACCACCATGCTAAAAGTTACTGCCACTTTTGGATCTTTGGAACTATTTCATGATTGCATCTCATTTCCTTGTTCACGTATCATCAGGTGAAATCTAACCAATGGAAATTTCTGGCAATGTTCACAATCTGATAACTGGAGATTTAGAATTTGGAAGTATTCAGGTAGTAGATGGGATGGGATTCTATAATCTGGTGACAGACTTGGTGATCTCGTGTTTTACAGCCAGGCAGCCTGATTTTGCTGGATACATTCTAAAATGTTCTAATCCAAAACCTTGACAAACAGCAGAAATTTAGCCATTTAGCTTCTATTTGTTTGTGTTTAAACTAGCTTGTTGTGAAAAGTGAAACAATCATTTGGAGAGCTCTTTGGAAATGGCAAGAGCTCATATATCTTATCCTGACATGTCCAGTCAGGGTAGAATTGGCTGGGATTTGAGGGAAAAGTAGTGATAGCAATGATAGAAGCCATGTTCATTTCAACTTACGGAAACAGATACACAGAAAAGAATGAGCCATGGACTCAGCAGGTAAAAATCTACTGCAAAGTTGGTTTGAACAGCAAGGCTGACAGTTTAATATCACTGGCTGGTCCTTGGAAACCCTATTCAGGATTGCTATGGGTTGGAACCAATTCAACAGCATTTAACAACAACAACAAAGAAATATAGAAGTCATAGATTTGGTCAAGTTCACCCATGTAGGAAGGCCAGAGATCAGGTGGCTGACAAGGTAGCCCTGGAGCACTCAACATTTTAGTTGAGAACAAAAGGATAAATGAAGGAACCTGAGAAGCAGCAGCCATCAGGAAGGCAAAAATTAAGAAACTGTTGTGTTTAGTGTAAACAGTTAATACACTTGTTGCTAACCTAAAGGTTAGAGGTTCAAGTCTTCTCAGAAGAAAGCTCTAGTGACTTACTTTTCAAAAATCAGCCAATGAACACCCTATGGAGCACAATTCTACTCTGACACATTTGGGGTTGTCATGAGTTGGGATCATCTTGTTGGCAGCTGGCACTTGTTTAGTATCCCTGAAGAAAAGAAACAGTGTTTCAAGCAGCCAGTAGTGGTCTTTAGTGTCAATGCTGCAGAGAAGTAAGGTAAGGATGGAAACATCTAGTAGATGTGTCAATAATGGTAGTGTTAGTGGTGGAGAGCTGCAGAGTCAGTTCTGACATATAATGAGCCTACACAGGGTTTCCAGTAAATCTTTATGAGGGCAGACCACCTCATCTTTCTCTAGCAGAACAGCTGGTAGATTCAAACTGCTGACCTTGAGGTTAGCAGCCTGACTCGTAACCACTATGCTACAAGAGCTCCTGTGTGAATACTAGGGTCAGAAAAGTAAATTCCATTGCATAGTGGAACAATAGAGCAGAAGCCATACTGCAAAGCATCGAAACTAGTGGGAGGGAAACTAATTTGGCTGTGAAGATAGCGAAGAAGTATGTAGGTAATTTGAGTGGTATCTGGGATTAAAAATATTTAGATACTTCTTTATTAGATTCTGAGGAAAAGAGAGGTCTGAAATGATGGGTCCATCCTGTGTAGAATTGGATCCTGTGTAGGCTGAATGTACAGGAAGAAGCATCCATGATGATAGTATGAGGTCTTTGATAGATGGAGTAGTTAGTTATGGAGTGGTTAAGAACCACTGGCCAGATGGACAGATAAGTCCCTGAGGCACAAAGGAACACTTAACCACTGCCTGGTTTAGTTGTTGTTGTTAAGTGCTGGTGAGTCAGTGCCAACTCATAGCTATCCTGTATAGAGTTTTGGAAGAACAGCTGATGGGCTTGAACCACTAACCTCGAGGTTAGCAGCCCAATGCTTATCCTCTAGTGCCACACCAGGATGAGCTGAAGGGTAGAGAAAATAAGAATAATTGTAGATAAATTTGTAGGGAGGGAATAGAAAATGCTCTGATCCTATCTGATCATTCTTTTTTTTTCTACAAAGATAAGATGTGGTTTTCTGCTGAAAATAAGGAAACTGGAAACAATGTTTTTTTAAAGAGGTCAAAGTCTGCCAAAGCCACTAAGGAGACTAGGAGAAGGGACTTACTAGATAGGTGGAAAGTCAAGACTTTTACTTCAGTAATGTGTCTGTGACTGAGTAAGGAAATTTGATTGGAGATGTTGTTGTTGTTGTTAAGTGCCGTCGAGTCGGTTCCGACCCATAGCGACCCTGTACAGGGTTTCCGAGGGTGTAAATCTTTATGGGAGTAGAAAGCCTTATCTTTCTCCCGCGGAGCAGCTGGTAGTTTCAAACCGCTGACCTTAAGGTTCACAGCCCGATTGGAGATACTGGGACCAAATAACTCTAATTTGCTTCCCAGATAACAAAAGAGGAAAGCAGGTGAGAGACTCTGGAAAAGTCTATAACCTTTGGGAAGGGTGAGGAGGCAGCAGGTAAGGATAAAAAAATAGCTTAAGATGGTATTCAATATGCATGTTTTCTTCCAGCAAATCATGAGCTTCATCTTGTATTTAAAGAGTGGCATCATTTTCAATTTGTGGTCATTACTACACTCTGACTCTGTTAAAATTAGAACTGGTTTCATAATTTAACAAAGAAAATTGGAATGAGGGATATTATTGCTGATATCAGATGGCTCATGGCTAAAAGCAGCGAATACCAGAGAGATGTTTACCTACATTTTATTAACTATGCAAATCACATTGTAAAGAATGGGAATCCCAGAGAATTTAATGATGCTTGTGTAGAACCTGTACATAGACAAAGAGACAGTTCTTCTAATAGGACAAAAGGGTACTACATGGCTAAAAATCAGGAAAACTGTGTGTCAGAGATGTCTCCTTTCACCATGCTTATTCAATCTGTATGCTGAACATATAATCTGAAAATGTATACTGTATGAAGAAGAACGAAGCATCAGGTTAGGAGCTGTTTGCTGAGAGTAAAGGTGTCTTAAAGCACTTACTGATGAATATCAAAGACAGTAGTTTTCAATATGGATTACACCTCAACCTAAAGAAAATAAACAACCTTACAACAGGACTAATAAGCAACATCATGATAAAAAGAGAAAAGATTAAAGTTGTCAAATATTTAATTTACATGGATCCACAATCATTGTTTACCTAAGCAGCAGTCAAAAAGTCAGATGAAGTTGTGCATAAGGCAACTCTTCTGAAAATTGCTTCATATGCAAGTGAAAGCTGCATAACAAATAAGGAAGATCCAAGAAAGTTGATTTGAACTGCAAGGACCTTGGTTCAAGTTCACTAGCTGCTCCTCAGAAACCCTATACAGGGTCATTATGGGTTGGAAATGACTTGAAAGCACGCAGCAACAACAACAAGAATTGAAGAGTCCTGATGTGGTGCTGTGGGTTAATGCACTGAATTGCAAGGTCAGTTTGAACTGCAAGGTCATTGGTTCAAGCCTCCTTGGCAACCCTATACAGAGTTGCTATGGGGCGGAACTGATTTGAGGGCACTTAATAACAACAAGGAGCTCTGGTAGCGTAGTGGTTATGAATTGGGCTGTGAACCACAAGGTCAGCAGTTCGAAACTACCAGCTGTTCTGCGGGAGAAAGATGAGGCTTTCTGCTCCCGTAAAGATTTACAGCCTGGGAAACCCTGTACAGGGTCGCTTTGAGTCGGAATTGACTCTGAGGCACATAACAACAACAATAACAACAAGAATTGATTTAGGTGAATTATGGTGTTGGTTAAGAACATTGACTGTACCTTGGACTGCCAGAAGAATGAACAAATCTGTCTTGGAAGAACTACAATTTGAATATTCCTCAGAAGTGAGGATGGCGAGACTTCGTCTCACATACTTTGTACTTGTTATCAGGAGGGACTTGTTCTTGGAGAAGGACATTATGCTTGACAAAGTGAAAGGTTAGTGAAAAAGAGAAATACCCTCAACAAGATGGATTGATATGGTGGCTGCAATAATGGGCTCAAAGATAGCAACAATTGTGAAAATGACACGGGACTGGGCAGTGTTTTGTTTTGTTGTACATCGATTGATCGCTATGAGTCAGATACAAGTGGGGCAGTGGTTAAGTGCTCAGCTGCTAATTGAAAGGTTGAGAGTTCAAACCTACCAGCTGCTCCTCAGCAGAAAAACTTGACCATGTGCTTCCATAAAGATTCATAGCCTTGAAAATGCTATGTGGCAGTTCTGCTCTGTACCACAGGGTTACTATGTGTTTGGATTGACTTGACAGCAATGAGTTTATTGTTGTTGTCATTAAATGCTGTTGAGTCAGTACCGACTCATAGTTACACTGTATAGGGTTTCCAAGGAGCAGCTGGTGGGCTTGAACCCCTGACCTTGTAGTTTGCAATCCAATGCTTATCCTACAGTGCCATACCAGGACTCTGCAATGGACTTCTTGTTATTAAGTACTGTGGAGTTGGTTCCAAGTCATGGTTTAATCCCTCATTAAAAATAACTTTTACCAGTTTGATTCAATGATTAATTTAACTTGGTTATTCCATGATTCTTCAAAAGGGCTTAGCCACTTGGTAATTGTACTATTGAGGGAAGTTTTTATTTTATTTACTTTTTTTAATAAATCTGCATCTTTGCTAGAATTATTGTTTATTTTCAAGTTAGGTTATTTTTTATTTAGTCATGATAGAAGGATTTCTATTTGCTTCATCTGGGAGAAAGAGTAACTATGATGAGAATTCATTTTTTCTACAAGGTCTTTGTCATTTAACTAACACTTAGGCCCTTTTTGTATGCTCTTTCCAAAATGTAAGGGAGGTCAAAGTATCTTTAAAAGGAAAAGCAAAAAGAAAGATAAATAGAAATGTTTTCTTATTTCTCTCTTCTTTATACAAGGTTTGTATAAGAAACACATTCACATCAGTGGGGGAGGTAGTTTTTTACCTGTTTAAGTTCTCATTCTTGAGATAAAATAGGGAAAGTGGCATTGAAATAATCCATTCTTGAAAGCATCTTAACATTATAAGCAGAACAAAGTGGTACAAAATATATTCAACCTCACGGATTTCTCTAGATTGTAACCAGAATAGAAAATGGCAGAATGTATTAATTCCTAAGATAAAATTATAATGAGAACAGAAAATGGTGCGAGATGAATTAATGTAGTGGCAGGCTCCTGTCTGCAGAGCTCGGTGCTCTCTAAATACCACATTGCAGCACTTTGTAGTCAGCCTCTCTCTTGTAATCTATATTTTAAAGATGCTCTATAGATAAAGCTAGCCCATAGTCTCATCTCTGGGAGAACTGCCACAGTGCTTTGGACACTGAATAGCCCCTGGGATGTGGGGAATGGATTTACCTTGCAGGAACAAAGGAGATTTAAGTCAGATAGCAGGCAGATCTTTATTTCTGCAAACATAGAAGCTGACATGCTTCCTTCACTAGCAGATTGCCTGTAAGTCTGGCCACTCCAAGGAAAATTTAGTTGATGTGATTGTGGTTATAAAGCAAGAAATTTGCTCTTTGCAAAAACCACTTCATATTTTACAACATATAAAGAATGACTTGATACTTTCTGTTATTGCTGCTTAGCAGGGATGGATGCCTATGTTGTGGTGTGGAGAAATGGGTAGTGTCCAAAGATAGTGTCTGAAATGAGATGGTCTTTTATGGTATCTTTTCTCCATATTATAAGTATACGTATTAGTCCAAACTGAACCTACTGTCAATGATAGAATTGATTCCTACTCATAGCGACACTAAGGACATAGTGAAAACTGCTTCGTGGGGTTTCTGAGACTGCAAATCTTTATGGGAGCAGACAACTTCATCTTGCTCCCTCTGAGTGACTGGTGGGTTAGCAGCCAGATGCTTAATCCATTGTGCTACCAGTATCCTTTCACATATTAATAGACCCAGTGGACTAAGGAAGAGGGTTAGTAAATGCAGATAAATAGTATAGTGATGTACCTGCAGTGTCATTCAGGTGCAGATTTTTAGAAGCTTTTTGTATTGTTCAGGCAAATGTGTTCCAATAACCAGCAACTGAGACTCTTGCCCTTCAAAGGTGACTCCAGAGTTACAGTGGAAAACCTCCAGTGGCTACATTAGAACTTTGAAATGTTTACTAATTTCTTGTCCCATGTAGCTTCATATCCTCCCAAACTTGATCCTACTGCAAATTTTAATAAGTAAATCTGGCCTTTGAATCAGAATGGCTGTGCTGATTTGATCAACAACAATATTGTTTTCTCTCTCTCTCTCTCTCTCTCT
>NW_006408880.1:2250519-2263189 GCF_000296735.1 Chrysochloris asiatica
TAAAAAAATAGACACTGGAGGGGGAGAGAAAGGAATAGCGAAAAGCATCACCATAGAAAGCTTATAAGTCCGTCTTCTGCCTGTAACTGATTGGAATACCTAAAATGGGGCTACAACATGCCCAGTGAAGGAGGCTTCCTGTGGAGCCTCTGCAATACAAAAGACTATAGGTGGAAGCCTGAACCATATCCAGATCTCCAGAGATGGGGAATTCCCACTTGAAAGAACAATATTGTTTTTGTTTTGAATTTTCATTTTGGATTCAAATTTCTTCCTCTCTACATTAATACTATAGCACAGGACCTGGCTAAGTTTCCAAATGATGAATCAGAGTTTTTAGTAACATCAGGTCCACTGGGGACATGGAATGCTACAATTGTAAGATAATAAACTTCTCTTTATATATGTATATGTACATAGATATATTTCCCTGGTTTTGATTCTATAGAAAATCCAGCCTAAGACATGTGGTACTGAGAGTGAGCTTCTAAAGAAACACAATCATGAGGATGCTTTTTCTAAATTAGTTCTCCAGGCTGACTAATTTTAAAGGTACTGATACAGGGTGAAGTACTGGTGTGAAGTACTGAGGGCTAATGTGCTAGACTGCAAAGTTGACTTGAACCACAAGGTCAGTGGTTCAAGCTCATCAGTCACTCCTAGGAAACCTTATATAGGGTTGCTATGAGTCAAAACTGACTAGAAGGCACTTAACAACAACAATAGGGCAGAGGCATGTCTGACCTCCACTTCATAGGAATCAGCATTGGGTTGATTTTAAGTTTGGTCTTCTTTCCCTCTGTAGAGTCAGAGGAAGTCAGACATGGTCCCCATTTGGTTTAAACAGTTAGTTATGTGAGCAGGATTCATTGCAATGGCTTCAGACCTATGAAATTGTGAGGTTTCGTGGAAGGAAGAATGCAGGGGCATGGAATAAAATATTTCAGTGGAGGGGAGAGCAGCAGCTTCTGAAGTTGCCTGGAGCTGATGATCTGCTGGTCAAACCCTGCTGATGGAGAGCCAGAGCCTACTGGAATCCACCCTGCCTGAGGCCCAAGTCCATATGCATATGAATGAGGTTAGTTCAAAGGAGAAGAAAAGATTGAACTTGAGTGTTTTGAAAGGTTTCTGTGTTTGATTGAAATCCTGTTGTAGAGCTGTAGGATAAGCACTCCACTGCAAGGTTGGTTTGAATTGCAAGGTCAGAGGTTTAAACTCACCAGCGGCTCCTTGGAAACTCTATGGAGGATCACTATGGGTTGAAACTGGCTTGATGGCGCTTAACACAACAACAGCAAAGCATTAGTGTCCTACTTACCATGGCTGCTTGTGATTTCAGAAGCAATCTAGCTCTATATAATTAGTAAGAGAAAACTGTAACCAGAATAGGCTAAACACAAATGGTCTTATTAGGTGCCAGCCCTTTTTCTTTTCCTTTTCCACATATTTGCTGGCAAGACCGTTCTGTGACACAGCCACTTCAAGTAAATCTGGTGTTCGGCATCTTTCCTGGGACTAATTTTGGTGAGAGTTTCTGCCTACCCCTCACCTTTCTTGGATCCTGGTGTGGTGCCATGGGATAATGTGGTACTGGATCACAAGGTCAGTTTGAACTCAAAGTAAATTGTTCAAATTTACCAACCACTCCTTGGAAACTCTATACAGGGTCACTATGAGTTGGAACCAACTTCAAGGCACTTAATAATGACAAACAAAACCCTACAGCCAGGAATCCAGATTTTAATAATACATTGGAAATTAAATTAATTCTTTTTTCTAGTGGCACAGTGATTAAGTACACAATTGCTAACCAAAAGGTCACCAGTCACTTCTCAAGAGAAAGATGTGACGAATCTTCCATAAATGTTATTGTTAAGTGCCATCGAGCCAGTTTTGACTCATAGGGACCCTGTAGATGATTTCCAATGAGCAACTGGCGGATTTGAACCACCAACCTTGAGGTTAGCAATCCAGCACTTATCCTACACCACCATACCAGGATGCTCCATAAGGATTACAGCCTTGGAAACTGTATGGGGTAGTTCTAGTCAGTCCTATAGGGTTGCTCTGAGTCAGAGTCAACTTGACAGCAATGAGTTTATTTTTTCTAAATTGTCTGACTTGTTTCTTAAGTTTTTACCAATATTATTGTACCTCTGATATTAGATTAAAACACAGAGAAGCTCAAAGAGTAAAAACCCAAGATGGCTTTCCTGCTTTAAGTTTTGAAAAATAACAAAACCCATAAGCAAAGAATGTAAATGAACTCATACTGTGGAGTCCCAAGTGAATCAAATGGCAGCTCTTTCTGAAGAACTGAACCCAAAGTTTATTTTATCCACTGTGTGCATGGCTTGTATGTGAAACATTTGCATTTTCTTTTAAAATCATAAAATTTAATGACTATGGTTATTCATTAAAAAAGTACTATGCAGGTAGAATTCATTAGATTTCAAATAGATTTCTTTCTTTTTATATAAAATTACAATTTTGGGATTTGATATTGCCACCTTTCTTTCTTATCTTTTAGTCAATTTATAGTATTTTGTTCCTGTCTGTAGCATTGTAAGGTCAGGAAAACAAATTTTGAAAGTTTACCATGGACTGGGATTTCTATTTTCTGCAGGAATTTCAATTCTCCTTTGCTTTTCTGAATTTCATTAGACTAATTGTTATTGTTGTTGTTAAGTGTCATTGAGTCATTGAGTCAATTCCAGCTTATAGCAACCCTGTAAAGGGTTTCCCAGGAGTGGCTGGTGAGTTTGAGCTGCTGACCTTGCAGCTCAAACTGACCTTGCAATTCAGCGCATTATATTGCAGTGCCACACCAGAGCATTATATGAGAGATAGGAGGTTGATAAAACAAATTTGCCTGCCTGTATGAAACTTACGGTCTAGATTGTTGTTGCTATTAAGTGCTGTTGAGTCAGTTCCAACCCACAGCGACCCTGTATAGGGTTTCTAAGGAGTAGCTGGTGAGCTTGAACTGCCGACCTAGTGGTTCGAATGATTTTGCAGTCCAGCGCATTAACCCATAGCACCACACCAGGGCTCTTACAGTCTAGATGGGAAGGCAGAATTAAGAAATAGCTTTCTATATATAATAACTTTATATATAAGGAGCTACGACAATTTGCCACCATTCATTTGCCAGTTTGTCCTACTGTGGTGGCTTGAATGTTGTTATGATCTGGAAGCTATGCTACCAGTATTTTAAACGCCAGCACGGTCGTCCATAGTAGACAAGTTTTAGTGAGGCTTTCAGGCTAAGACAGACAGGAAAAACCTGGTGATTTACTTCCAAAAATTAGCCAGTGAAGGTTCTATGAATCAATACAGAACATTGTCTAATATAGTGCTGTAAGACATAATCCTCAAAATACAACTAGGGAGGAGCTACCTCCTGATAAACTCCTGGTGTGGCAATGTAGGATAAGAAATGGACTGCAAACCGTAGGTCCGTAGTTCAAACCCATCAGCTGCTCCTTGGAAACCCTGTAATTGGCCGCTCTGAGTTGGAATCGACTCTATGACACTGAACAACAACAATCTCCTCATAGTTAAGTCAATCTTAATGACACAGTTGGAGTAAAGCTGTTGGGACCTTAGTTTGCTTAACTGACATGATTCGAAATGAGAAATAACAGCTACAAGCATCATTCAAACATACCACTGATCATGAAGTTGGCCCAGGACAAGGTAACATTTTGTTCTGTTATAAGGCTGCCATGAGTCAGAGCCAACTCCACACAACTAACAAAAATAACAGTGTGACAATTTAATAGGAAAGGTTGAATATTTGTAATCAGAAATCAGTGTAGCTCTTAATCTTCTGTTGTAATACATGATACCTCCCTAATAGACTGAAGTAATAATTATTAACGTTAAAATAATAAAACATTAAGGTGAACATTTGTCACTCCTCTACATGGGAAAGATTTTCTATATATGAAAAGAAGAGACTATAATATAAAGAAAAACATAATTTAAATACTATTTGTTGCTATTGCTGTTGCTGTTGTTAGGTGCCATCGAGTCAGTACTGATTCACAGCAACTCCATGTACAACAGAACAAAACACTGTGCACCATACCGGGTCAGCTTCGCAATTGTTGCTACGCCTGAGCCCATTGCTGCTGTCACTGTGACAAGCCATATTGCTGTGGGTTTTCCTCTTTTTCTCCGATCCTCTACTTTACCAAACATGATAGCCTTTTCCTGGGACTGCTCCTTCCTGATAATATGTCCAAAGTTATGAGAGAAAAAGTCTGGCCATCCTGGTTTACAAGGAGCACACTGGCTGTACTTCTTGTTAATTTCTTCACTGCTGTTGTTTTAATATATATAAAAAGTTCATGGTTTTCCCTTTTTTTTGATTTGATGTGAAGATGTATTAATTTTCTTTGAGGTTACCCTGTAAATGATTCACTTCTTCCCCATTTTAAAAGTCTGTTTTATCTTCAAATCTACTTGACTTCCTAGCCATTTGGAAGTTCTGTAATTATACATTTCCCTCTTTTTGCTGTGTTATTGTCTTCATTATAAATTGATATATCTGATTCTCTATATTCAGTCTTGTTTTACTTTGGATACTTCTATATCTGGATTGACTTCTGGGTGGTATTGCTGTATATGCCAATCTCCAGTTATTGTCTGCTGTTATTGATTTTCAGTTCAAAGGACTCTGTTTAGTATTTTTTATAAAATTGGCCTGCTTTTTACAAATTCTCTTAATTTCTATTTATCTGGAAATGTTCTAATTTCACCATTGTATTTGAGGACAATTTTGCTGAGTATATTATTCTTGTCTGGCAATTTTTTTTCCTTTCAGAGTTTTGTATTTGTCTTCTCATTCCCTTCTTTTTTGCTTTGTTTCTGATGAAGAATAAAACTTTAATCTTATTGGTTCTCCTTTGTAGGTAACTCTTCTTTTTTCTTGAGCTGCTTTCAGGGTTCTTTACTTTTCTTTGATTTTGAAGAGTTTGATTGTGCTATGTTTTGGTAATTTTCTTTTGGGATCTATCCCATTTGTGGTTTGTTCAGCTTCTTGAATGTTTATCTTACCATCTTTCATGATGTTAGGGAAATTTTCTTCCAATAGCTCTTCAATGATCTTTTCTGTAGTTTTCTTTGTATCTTCCTGTTTTGGAATTCCAACCTCCTGTAAGTTATTCCTTGTCATGTTGTCCTATATGATTCTTAGGTTTTCTTTAGTCTTTTTGTTTTGATTGTTCTTTTAGCTTACTAGTATTGAGAGTCTTATCTTCAAGTTCACTGATTTGGGCTTCCGTTCATTAAAATCTATGCCTTTGTTTTTCCAGTGTATTGTCTTTCTGAAATCTTAGTATTAATCATCTGCATTTCTATTTGCAGGTTTTGTATTATCTCCATCCTTTATCTATTTTATTTAATGTTTCCTGTACTGTTTTCCTGAATTATTCCTGTTTTCCTCTACCTTTCTGTCAATCCTTTGGGTGTATTTTAATATCATTATCTTGAACTCCTTTTCAGGTAGTTATAATGCCTTTTTTTCCCTCAAAAATGTTTTCTAGCTTTGCATCTTGGTTACTTTTTTGAACCACTCTGTTGTTGTTTTCTTAGTGTGAACAGAAATTGTCTAGTGCTATTGAAACTTTGTCATGTTGTATTCATATTAAGTTTATGATTTTAATCTGTTGTATTCTTAGACACTCATCAACTGCTTCCTGGTGGGTGTGATCAGAATAGTTGTGCCCCTTTCTCTGTTCACTCTTCAAGCTGTTCTGTTAAGGATGGATTTGGCTGATGTTGGTTGTTGACCTTGTGTTTAGCAGCTGGTATTGGGTCTTGATCAATGCATGATGCTATAGAGGGTATGGTTTTGGCTGGGCTGTAAGTTTGTAGTTGCTGTCTCCTGTCAGGTGAGGCAAGAAAAGGAAACACACACAAGACAGTGGGAAAACAAACACAAACTAGTAAACAACAGTGACAAAAAGAAAATAGTAAAGGAAAGAAAAAGCAGGCAACAGCTAGAAAAAGGATACAAAATCCAAAGAGAGAAAAGAGAGAGATGAACATAAAATTATAACAAGAGAATAATACAACAGAAAAAATTAAAAGAAAGAGAAAGACCTAAATACAATTAGGGAGAGGAATGAATAAAAGGAAGAGTAGAAAATAAAAACTAAATAAAGAGAATTAAAAAAGAATAAGAAGAAAGAAAGACATAGTAGCAGTTTGGAAAGAGAAGTAGCAAAAGAAAAAAAGAAGAGACAGTAAAAGGGGAGCTAGAAAAAAGAGAAAGCAAAAGAGATAAATGTGAGGGAGGAAAAATAAAGAAACAAAAGCAATGAAAGGGGGAAAACCCCCAAAAAACCCCAGGGCAGGTGCCAGACCCAGAGAGAAAGAATTCTGGGGTCTCCTGTCAGCCACAGACTTCAAGTTGTGGTGGGTAAGGGATGAGATAGTAACAATCAACCCAAGATGAATTTCCCATCAGACTAGACATTGGCTGTTCTGGACACCCAAGCCAGAAGTAGTTCAGGCAGACCTCAAAACAGCTGGAATATCAGGGTATTTCTGTCCCAGAGGAGAGCCAAAGATGACGGGTTTCTTTAGTCCAGGGCTGACCAGAACCAGCTCTGCAGGTCTGGAATAGTCTACACCTGATTGAGATGCCTGGGTTGGTGTTGCTAATTACCATAAGCTCTGAAACAACTTCAATAGCCCAGCAGGCAGGAGCTTCCCTGGGTATGTGGATTATGTGGATGGGGGCCAGCCACACCGCTAATCACCTGGGTAATGCAGATTATAAGAAGAAGAAGAAAAAAGGAATTTTCACCCTTTTCTGTTCATCAACAAGTGATAATACCTCTGCACCACCCAGCATCCTCTTACCTTCAAAGTCACCTATGAAAGTACAAGATAAGTACAAGATGATCACACCATGACTGTCCTGGCTACTGGCACAGATTATCCATTTTTTCTGTTTTGTTGTTTTGTTTTGTTTTGCCTCCTCCCACTTTCTTCCAAGTCACCTCAGGAAGTACTTGAACCTCTAAAATTTTAGTTAGCAATTGAGCCTGTTAACATTTGAATTACACTGGAGCCCTCAATTATTAAGTGTTACTTTTATAATATAATAATTTTTAAAACTCTTATAACCCCCAAGTTAAATTCTTTCCATCACAAGTAGTCTCCAATTTGCAATGAGGTTAAGTTCAAATGACTCTGTTAAAAGTTGGTTCTGACTTAAGACAAATACTTCATTTTCTTTTCTTTGCTTTTTTTTTCAGTTTTCTTTATTATTGTCTTTTATTATCAATATCTTTATAAATGTGATCTTTATTTGTCTTTGGGGATTGGAAAATTATATATAAACTAGCAGATATATTTTAATACATAAATATATAAATCACAAACATTTACTCCAATGATGAAGAAATGGATAACATTAGCATTTGTCAGTTGTGGTAATAACTCAATTTGTGGAAGGTTCTGGATCATCTAGATTATCCCAGGCAATAGGGATAGAGTTTCTAGTCAGAAAATTAATGTTATTATTGGATTTTGTGGTAATATCTCATTGCTTCTCAAATATTCTTAATAATGTTAGCAAAGCAACTGGTATTTGAGTCCATGTTTTCAAGCAACCGCAGCCCCTGATTTAGTTTGTTGTTGTTAAGTACCATCCAGTTGTTTCCAACTCTTAACCCTGTATAGGTTTCCAAAGCTGTAAATCTTTGCAGGAACAGAACTAAATCCAAATGGTAGTGTTTTGAACAGTAAATCATAAAATTGAATATTTACAAGTGAACATCAGTAAATTATATGCTGCAACCTTGTACATACACACACACAAAATAAGGTTGTAAGTGTGGTTCTCTAACTTGAATACATTGTAAACTGGGTACTACTTGTATACTAAAGTATGTTTTTTTCAACAAATGGTTTCACATACTACCTAAAACCAGAAATGATGAAATATCAGAAAAGGGCCATAGAATCTGCATTCCATTGAGAAAAGAAGTTATTCTGATAAATTGTACAGATGTATGCCCTTCACTTACTTTGTCCAATGACATTCCAGCCAGCTAACTTCCATTATTTAGAATGACAGGCTGTACTACTAAACCCAAGCAGCCAATAATCCATACTCCAGGGACATTATTTCTAGTAAAGCAGCCTCCAGAAGGTTTGCTTTTTATAAATAGTGTCATAACTCTCAGGAGCTGGGATCAGTGGGCACTGTCCTACACGGTAACTAGGGTGGTACATCAGGTAATCACTTGGTAAACAGTAAAGTGCCCAGTGCAAAAAGATACTCCTGTGGGTAGTAAAAAGAAAGAAAGAAAAAAAAAAATGTTTTCTCTTTCTAAGTCAAAGCTTAACCCTGTGTTTTGGAGATACCTGAATTGGTTTGGCACTTTTCCAGCTACAATCTGTTCATAATCACCCAGGGTCTGTAACATCAAGCAGTGTTATGAGGGAATTAATTCTTTATATGTGACAGTTGTTAGTGTAATTCATGTCCTTGTTTTTAATTGCTGGATCAAATTACTTTGTAGATTATTTCATATTTCATCCCAAGAGAAAGGAATAGAAAAAAATGCATGGTGCCTGTGGTGACTTATTTGTTTAGTCTACACAGGGAAAAAAAAAAAAAAAAGCCAAATTAAAAAGATTGATTTTCTAAACAAAATGACTCTTCCCTATCCTTAGAGTACATTTTGGATGGTTTTAGATGGAATGTTAGCCTGAGTACATTTTTCTGTTTAAACACTCTAGGAACTAAGTTTATTTTCATAATGGTTCTGCCAAAATAATGGCCATAAAGGTCACAAAGCAATATTTCCTAATAAATACTTTGGAAAGGATTTATAATTCAAAGCTCTTTCGTTAAAGAAGCACCTGGAAGATAAGAAATTAATGAGATTTAGAATAATTTATTAAGGAACACCTAATAGACTCTCGTGAGATTCAAATGTCAAGATGTTAAAAAGAAAAGAAAAGAGAGAGAGAGAAAAAAAAAACCCCACAAAGAAACTTATCAAATGCAAATTATATTTGGGAATAAAGACTAAGAGTATTTGAAAAATCTTATAAATGTTTGCTTTTGTAGCACTGAAGTTTAATTTTTTGTATTTGAATACAGACCCAGTAGACGTTTTAGTTGTACCCACTAAATACTTTTCATCCAAATGTTTGGAAGCTCAGAAACAGTCAGTAGTAGCTGTTTCTTAGGTGTCTTATTATCTGAGAGTTTACTTGTAGGCTGACAGGGAGGTGAAAGCTCAGATAAGACAAGCTCACATAACTGAAAAGCCATAGAGAGAATTCATTATTCTATTTATTTCCACCTTGTGATGAGTTGAGTTGAGAATGAAATATATTTATAACAATGGGGCACTTGAAATGAACTGTTGCTGTAACTATCCAAGGCAGGCCAACACCCATATTCCCTCATAAATAGTCATGTTATAAAGTAGACCTGAGTGATAAACTAAAAAGGAATTATAGATCAGTGATCACTTAAAAGCAAGCAGCAGAGAAGTGAATAAATACTGCCTGGCAAATAAAAAACACAGTCATCATTAGATACAGAGCTGGAACTTACTGATTGCTGGGAAATTGTAGCAGTAGACAAGTGAACAGAGCCACTGACATAGGGCTAAGGCATCTGGTAGTTCAGGTAACAAACTACTGTCAACATAGAAAGAGCCTTTTATTAAGATCTGAACCCAGTACCCAGAAAACAGAAGGTATGTATATATGGACACAATGTTGCAAAGCTGGCAGCCCTGAATCAGTTTTCTCAACTGGAGTGCTAGATGTGTTATCTTTATCATCTTTTAAAAGGATGAAAAGATATACGTAAAAAGAGATAAAGTTTTCGCCATTGGTACTATCAAGTGATTACAAAGAATTCCTGTGGTCAGATATCTCTCATTATAAACCCAATCCATTCTAGTCTATTATGGAAAACCAAGATACTGGTTTAAAAATTGGTTCTATGGTTCTCTACTCAAAATATGTTGTTTGTTTGCCTACTTGTTGATCAAAAGAAGCAAGTTACCTACTACAAGCTAAGTTGATTGATGGAAGTGGGTTTTAAAGCTATGCTTGGGGTTTAATAAAGCACTTTTTTGTTGTTAAACTGGCTTGGATGCAGCTAAACATGTTTCTTTAGAAAGTCAAGGGGAGGGTACGGAGTTGCAGGTCCTCAATGTAGAGGAGCATGGAATTTCACTCCTGTGTTTCATGACAACTTCATTTTGATTGGATCTGAAAAGCATCTGACAATTTAAATTCTGTTAATTTTCAATAATAACTTACCTGGCAATATATTAACATTTACAAGGCTAACTGATATAGTCAGATGAACTCTGAAATATTATTATCCTCCTTTACAAAAAGGCAATTAAGGTAGATATTTGTGGCTTGTCTCTGATACTATAAATGAAGTATCATTTCTATTAGTTAACCAATTCAAGTTCTCTGATTTTAACTCTAATGATTTCCCCTACCTTCAGCTGTAGTGAAGACATTTCCCATCCCACCTCCATCCCCAGTTTGATTCAAAGAAAGACCTTTAGAGAAAGTTAAGAACAGACATTGTTACTCTCCCTGTGACTGTCTTTATCACAGACACCTATGGTGCAAATAACTAAGAGAATTATGGAATTAATGATTTAATGGCAACAGTAGAACGAGAAAACCTGATCACTGAGATAGGTCGATTTGAATACTGAATGAAGCAATGAGAATCTAATATAATATGTTAATACTCCCTAGATATCACATTCTTCTTGTAAAGTGCTGGTGAGTGGCTTTGGACTAATAACAACTCTGTATAGGGTTTCCAATTTATTAGCAGTCCAGTGCTTAAATATAAAGTATAAAATTCTTAGTTTAATGTCAATATATGAAGTAGACACTTTATACAGCTTTTAAGATACAGATTTCAGTTTAGTTTTGTATACTCAGTTCACTTATAATGATGAGTTATTTCAGGATATTATGATGATTTACTATGCGATTTCGTAAAAGGATTGGCCACTGTATAGGTTACCTTTTGTTGTATACCCAATTAGCCAGAGCCTAGGAGATTAGCACAACATTCATTGAATTTGGTTCACATTTTGTGGGTTGATTGGAGTAGTTGAAAAATCTGGGACATTTTTGGTCAGGGTCAGATTGACTGGGGCTGGGCGCCCTAAAGTTGCTTTCTATATATTGTGGTTAGTTGGCAAGGTGGTCTCTGAAGGCCTCAGTTGGATGATTTATCTCTGCTCCATGTGCACTCTCATCTTTTGGTATTAGCCTGCATATATTTCTCCACATAGATTTCTTTGCACGGTTAGTCTCAGAGTTCTAGAAAGAAAGGAAGAAAAAGGGCAAGCCCTAATATGGAAGTGCTTTGCAAGTTTCTACACGTGTTTTGTTCTGTGTATTTGGGGACAGAGTCAGGGTGGAATTGGGGTGTGTGAATTGGTTAGGAACACACATTATGCCGAAACCTGAAGGATGAGTAGGAGTTAGACTGATGAAGAGATGGGATCCTACGTGGAGGAAGGGGATTACTAGGTGTGAAGCCCAGAGAAGTCTGAATGAGAATGTTTAGTATATTTCATGAACTGACTTTTACTGTGGCTGAAACATGAAGAAACTATAGGCCAGAGAAGGAGGCAAGTGACAGAAGATGGAGAGTACTAAGGATATTTCATAGGAGCAATGGAAACCATTGAAGGGATTTAAGGATTTAATTAGAGGTATGGCACTATAGGATAAACACTGGACTGTAAACCACAAGGTCGGCAATTCAGACCCACCAGCTGCTCCTTGGAAATGCTATACAAGGTCACTATGGGTAGGAATTGACTCAACAGCACTTAACAACAGCATAATAAAATCAAATTGGTGGTGGTAGCTGTGTGCCATGGAGTCGATTCGGACCCATAGCGACCCTGTACAGGGTTTCCGAGGCTGTCAATCATTATGGGAGCAGAAAGCCTCATCTTTCTCTGGCGGAACAGCTGGTGGTTTCGAACTGCGGACCTTGCGGTTCATAGCCCGTTTTGTAACCACTATGCTACCAGAGCCCCTTAAAATCAGATTAGTGGTCTGGAAAAAACGCTTTGGTTGTGGGTTACTCTTGTACTGGAGTACAAGACACTGGTTGTTACTGATGTTAAGTGCTTTCAAATCGGTTCTAACTCATAGTGACTTGTGTAAAGTTTCTGAGAGTCTGCTCGTGGGTTTGAACCACCTACCTTGCAGTTAGCAGTATAGTGTTTATCCTACAAAAGAGACCATTTAGAAGCAAGTTCTTGCCTTACAAGTGGATTTTTACAAGTTTAGCTACTCCATTCTGTTATTTTTTTAGTTATTGCTTTCATGGTCTATCTTCTTCCATCCTTTTCTTTTCAACTTATCAGTATTTTTATATTTATGATGTATATCAGATAAGCAGCACAGAACTGGTTTTTAAAAATCAAGTCTTATAATACTTATTGAAATGAAGTATTTAATCCATTTAATTTAATTTAATGGTATTTTGGTATAGATATAGCATTTGGTATAGATATATGTCAGAAGAGATTCTGAAACTTGCTCTCCAGCATAGAGAAGCCAAAGCAAATGGAAAAATTGAAGAGGTGCAAGAGCTGAACAGGAAATTTCAAAGATCAGC
>NW_006408880.1:2264849-2265552 GCF_000296735.1 Chrysochloris asiatica
TCGATGGCACCTGACAACAACAACAACAACAATAGCATCTTACTATTTTTATTCCATTTGTTCTTTGATCTTTTTTTCTTCTTGATGCATTTTGGATTAATCAAGTAGCTTTTATTCTACATCTTGTTAATGATGTATATTTTATTATGTGCTTAATAGTTAGCTAGTTATTATAGCAAGGAGACCTGGTAGCTTAGCAGGCTACACAAAAGACCAGTAGTTCAGAGCCACAGCTGAAACACAAGAGAAAGATGAGGCTTTCTGCTCCCATGAATATATCCAGCCTTGGAAACCCTATACAGGGTTGCTATGAGTTAGCACTGACTTGAAGGTATACAGCAGCAGCAGTTATTAAAACAGGCATTCATGACTTATTAGAGGACCCATTAAGTTAGTTTCCAACCAATTAGACAATGAAAGGGCTTTAAGTTTACTTCATAGTTATTTTAATCATAGAAGATATTTTTATTGTTGATATTTCTGTCAGTGTTCATTTTGATTTACCATGCTTTTACCTTTACTGTTGCTCTTTATTTCTTCCTATATTTCTGTAGTTTCTTTTGGGATCAAGAAGAAATCTTTTCAGTATGTTTTTAGTATGGTTCTGATGCTGATCCATTCTATTAGTATATCTTTGCCTTAATATCTATCTATCTATCTATCTATCTATCTATCTATCTATCTATCTATCTATCTATCTATC
>NW_006408880.1:2266247-2267780 GCF_000296735.1 Chrysochloris asiatica
ACTTCTTGCCTTTGTAGCCCCCTCATTTTGGGTAGCCAGCATTTAAGTTGCCCATCCTTGACAACCATGTGTACCAAAGGGGTGGGAGTGATCCTTGCTGTAAAGATTTGTTCCCTCCTTTGAGCTACTGCATCCATAGGTGTAGGTCAAGTTTATCTAATTGTATCAGAAGACTCTTTTTTTTCTCTTCTTTTTTCTTCTAGTTGAGCTCTGATCATCCAGTCATTCAAGCCAGTTCAAATGGGTACTATCTACAAGTATGGGTATTGTTGTGCATCTCCCCTCACTCCATATCAGCTGGATGCTTCACTCCCTGCTCTAGTCCTCTATGACCATGTCCTTGTCCCTAGGCCCAGGAGTCCCCAGGTCTTGCTATACTACTGGTCAACCAGGTCTCAACCCAGGTTGACAGGAGTCTATTGAACGTGGTTGGACTTAGCTCACAACTTCATTGCTGTTCTTCTCCCACTTCCCCTTATCAGTGACCAATGTGGTCAGCAGCAAGACCACATGTCTGCTCATATATTCCCTTTGAGTCTTATTCCCTTGAGTCTCAGGGGGTTTGCCCTGAGGGGACTTGACCACTTGTCTTGATGGTTCTCCCCGGAGAATGACTTGCTTGTTCTTGTAGTAGTCAATCAGGCTGCTTTTATTGTTTTTTATTTGTCCTGCTGATCTTTCTTTCAAGAAGTATCTTCTGTTCTTATAGCTGCTCCAGGCTGGTTTGCTTGTCCTTTCAAGTAGAAATTTCCCACCTCAGAAGGTTCTCAATGAGGATCAGGATTCCACCTTATAGTCTTATGCAATGAAAACTCTCCCCAGGAAGCCTCCTTCTCTGGGCATGTTGTAGCCCCAGTTTAGGTATTCCAATCAGTTATAGGTAGAAGATGAATTTACAAGCTTTATATGATGATGTTTCTGGCTATTCCTTTCTTTCCCCCTCAAGTGTCTATTTTACAATAGTAGGCAAAGAAAACCAAGATTGAAAAGACAGTGAAGCATTTTAACATTATTTCCCCTCTTTCACCCATTCAAACCATGCCTCAATCCTTGTATTGCAGAGCCCTATTGTGCCAAAGGTGTGCATACATCATTATATACCTCTGTCCCACTTAGCCCATGCAAACCTGCCTAAATGTTCTCTCATCAGCTTTGTTCTTCCATTCTCCTCCCCCTTCTAGTTTATTGCCCCCCACCCCAACACCCAAACTATCCTGTGTCTGTTCCCTCCCCTGTGCTCCACCTTCCCTTCCCTCCCTTCACCCCACTCTCTATACCCGGTGATCAGCAAATAATTTTTTTTTATTTTCCATTTTAGTGTGGATACTTTTTCTTAAGTTTTAGCAATAACGGTCCTATGCAGTATTTCTTCTATTGTGACTGACTAATTTCACTTAACATAATGTCTTTAAGGTTAATCCATGTTATGTGGTGGCTTTCAGCTGCCTTGTCATTCTTCAAGGTAGCATAATATTCCATTGTGTGTGTGTGCCAAAGTTTGCTTATCCATTCTTCCATTGATGGGCACTTAAG
>NW_006408880.1:2269424-2271776 GCF_000296735.1 Chrysochloris asiatica
TATTGAATAGGAGTGTGACATAGGGCATCCTTGTCTGGTTCCTGTCCATAGAGGGAAGGCTTTCAGTTTCTCTCCATTGAGAGTAATGTAGGCTGTTGGTTTTGTGTATATACTCTTGATTATGTTGAGGAATTTCCCTTCAATTCCTACTTTGTTGAGGGTTTTATATATATATGTAATGGATGTTGGATTTTGTCAAATGCTGTTTCTGCATCAATCAATATGATCATGTGGTTGTTTTCTTTTTTCTTATTTATATGGTGGATTGCATTGATTGTTTTTCTAATGTTTAACTATCAATCTCACTTGATCATGATGTATTATTTTTTTGATGTGCTACTGAATTCTGTTGGCTAGAATTTCATTGAAAATTTTTGCATCTATGTTCATGACAGATATTGGCTTATAATTTTCTTTCTTAGTGATGTCTTTTCCTGGTTTTAGTATGAGAGTTATGCTTGCTTCATAAAATATATTAGGAAGTTTCCCATCCTCTTCTATATTCTGTAATAATTTGAATAAAGTTGGTGACTGCTTTTCCCTGAATGTTTGGTAGAACTCACTCATGACGACATGAGGCCCTGGCCTTCTTTTGCTTGGAAGTTGTTGATGACTTGATCAATTTCTTCTTTTGTTATGGGTCTGTTAAAGTCTTCTGATTCACTCTGTGTAAGTTGAGATAGGTAATGTTTTGCTAAAAATGTATCCATCTTTTTTCATAATATTCTGTTATTTTCCTTTTGATTTCCTTTGGTTCCGTTTTGACATCTCCCATGTGATTTCTAATGCATGTTATCTGTGTCTTCTCCCTCTTTTCTTTCGTTAGGTTTGCCAATGGCTTGTCAATTTTATTAATCCTTTCAAAGAACCAGCTTCTTGTCCTGTTAATTGTTTCTATAGTTTTCCTGTTTTCTATCTTTATTCTTTAGTTTTGACAGATATTTTTGTTGGGTACTGCAAAAAATGACATCAACCATTCCTCCCACAACCATCTCTACTCAGCTAGTTTTGATAATTCATTGCAACAGCCATAAAGAACTCAGACACCATACTAAGAGTTATAGGGTTTATTTGGGAAGTTAGCAGATTACAGTGCAGGATCAGAAAATGCACACACAATTCTTCTAGTCAGGACAGCCTTTCCTAGCCATCCCTACTGGCTGGCCTCTCTCTCCAAAACAGTGTTACAGAGCTCTTTTAGTGCAGATGATAAATGCTCAGAGGATGTACCACTCCTCTATAAGCCTTAGCTTGAAGGCACTTAGCTCTTGCTCCACGTGTCAGCAACCTTAGCTCACACAATTAAGTACCTAGAGGAACGCCATTCTACAAAGCCTTCTGCTCCAAATCACTGTTCTGTCTTATGCTATGACTCTTGGTTCTGCTATAAATATTCTTCTGCCAGTCTTATGGGATCACAGCTTTCTGTCCCTGGATAGAGGAGAGCCAATAAGTAAGGATCTCTGTGTCCTAAGGATGTGCTCCACTCATGGGTTTTCTGTTTTGATGGTAGTGAGATCCCTCCCTCCTGCTTTTGAAATGACTTATTTTCATATGCTTTAGAGTTCCAATTTTTTATAGTCACAATACTATCGGCATCTTCTCTCACCTTCTCTTACCCAATCCCACCAGCACAAAAACATCATTTGGTGGTTGTTACAGACTATGGCTAGAAGAAACACTAAATAATTCATCACACTTCACATATAGAATTTAAGTTGTCTGTTATTTTCTTATTATACTTTAAAGATGTACTTTCTTTTGAAGATGCCTTCTATGGTACAAAGAGATGGGAGTACCATCTTGACTTCCTATTATCTTCAGGACCCCTGTTGTTATTGTTGTTAGGTGCCATAGAGTTGGTGCCGACTCATGGCGACCTTATGCACAGCAGAACGAAACACTGCCCAATCCTCGGCCAACCTCACTACTGTTGCCACGCTTGAGGCCGCTGATGCTGCCACTTTGCCAAGCCATCTCACTGGAGGACTTCTCCTTTTTCTCTGACCCTCCACTTTACCAAACATGATATCTGTCTCCAGAAACTTGGCCCTTCTGACAATATGTCTGAAGTATGATAGATGAAGTTTGACCATCCTGGCCTCCAAGGAGCACTCTGGCTGCACTTCTTCCAATACATATATGTTGGTTCTTTTGGCAGCCCATGGCACTTTCAATACTGTCCTCCAACACCATAACTCAAAACATCAGTTCTTCTATTGGTCTTCCTTATTCACTGTCCAGCTTTTGCATGCATATAAGGTTATTGAAAATACAATGGCCTGGGTCAGGCGCACTTTAGTCTTCAAGCTGATATCTTTGCTCTTCAGCACTTTGAAAAGGTCTTGTGCA
>NW_006408880.1:2272316-2273938 GCF_000296735.1 Chrysochloris asiatica
AGGTAAACATCTTTCTGATATTCTCTGCTTTCAGCTAAGATCCATCGGACATCAGCAATGATATCCCTCATTCCATGGCCTCTTCTGAATCTGGCTTGAACCTCTGGAAGTTCTCTGTTAATGTATGCTTGCAGCCGTTTCTGTATTACCGTTAGTAAAGCTTTACTTGCATGGGATATCAAATATATTGTCTAACGATTTCCACATTCTATTGGGTCACCTCTCTTTGGAATATGCACAAATTTTGGTCTCTTCCAATCAGTCGGGCAGATAGTTGTCTTCCAAATTTCTTGGCAGAGATGAGTGCATCCAGTGGCCCCTCATTTTCTTGAAAGATTTCAATTTATATTCCATAAATTCCTGGTGCCTTGTTCTTTTCCAATTCCTTCAATGCACCTTGGACTTCTTCCTTCAGTATCACTGACTTTTGATAATATGCTACGGCTTGTAACAGCTGAACATCAGCCATTTCCTTTTGGTACAGTGTCTCTGCATATTCCTTCAATCTTCTTTTTTTTTCAGGGTGCTGGAAGGCTCAGGCACTGGCACAGGCATACACACAGGGCTCAGATCTTGTTGAAAGCAGCAATGTCCACGCTCTGCTCATGCTCCTCAAACTTGGTGATCTCCTCCTCCAGCAGGTCAGTGCCCACCTTGTCATCCTCCACCACACATTGGATCTGCAGCCTGTGGATGCCTTAACCCACTAGCACCAGCTTGGAGGCTCCACAGGTTATGCCGTGCACGCAGGCCTCCAGCTGGGCCATATCTGTCTCATCATCCCAAGGCTCGACATACAGCAAAATGGAGGATTTGGCCACCAGTGTGGGCTTCTTGGCATTCTTCTCCGCATACTGTCCAAGCTGTTCATCCGAGAGGCGAGCTACCTCCTTGTCCTCCTCCTCCTAGTCACTGGCAAACAGGTCTATGTCTTTGTCTTCATCGTCCTCTGTTGGTACGTCCGCCTTCTTGGCCCGGGCTCCACTTGGCGCATGGGAGACAAGGGCTGGGTCTGTGGGCCGGTGGCGCGGTGGCCAGGTGAGCTTCTCTCCAGTGAGCTCAGACTCACCTCCAGCTTGGAGAGAACCTGCGGCAGGTCCCGCACCACGCTGCGCAGGCTCTGGTTTTCCACCTCTAGGCTGTCGATATATACTATAAGTTGGCTGTGGTCCCCACCGGGCTCACTGGGTGCCCCAGAGCTTCTGGCCAGGGATTTCTGGATGTTCTCTCTGGCTCCCGCAATGTCCTGGAGGATCACGCTGGTTCCGTTCTCCTGGAGGGAGGAGCCTGTCACGGGCTCATTCATCTGCTCTTAGAATTCCCGCTCAGCATCCTCATACTTGAACTTATTGCATCGTATCTTCTAATGCACTCGGAAGTTTGTAGCCATCTTCCTGACGACAGAAAAGGACACAGCGACTACAGAGGAGGATCGCTAGCGAGGGTCGCTGAGAAAAGGGAGGGCCACCCAGGCAGCGCACGGGAAATGAAGGTCTGGGGCCAACCACTTGCCGAGGGCTGAGAACGAGGGGGGCAGTGCCCGTGCGCAAACCCCACCTCGCCGTCAGTCCCCTAGACTCAACGCTCTCATCGAAGACAAAGGCAGAATCCAGAGAGAGAAG
>NW_006408880.1:2275118-2276136 GCF_000296735.1 Chrysochloris asiatica
TCAGATTCAAAATGGCCAATACCAGTGCATTTCAGCTCACTAATGCCTAAAATATTGATGTTTATGCATTCTATTTCATTTTTGACAATTTCTAATTTTCCTAGAGTCATACTTTGTACATTCCATGTTTTGATTATTAATGGATGCTTACAGCTGCTTCTCTTTATTTTGGGTTGTGCCCCATCAGCAAATGAAGGTCCTGCGGGCTTTTCTCCCCCAGGCTTTACTCCATTCACTTCATTACAGTCAACTCTACTTTGAGAAGGCAACTCTTCCTCAGTCGCATTTTGAGTGCCTTCCAACCTGAAGTGCTCATTTTCCAGCACTATATCTGACAGTGTTTCTCTGCTATTCATAAGGTTTTCAGTGACTAAATATTAAGACATAGTTTGTGATTCCTTCTTCCTAGTCTGTCTTCATCTGGGAGCTCATCTGAAACCTGTCCACCATGGGTGACCCTACTGGTATTTAAAATACCAGCGGCATAGCTTCCAGAATCACAAGCAACTCACAAGCCACCCCAGTATGACAAACTGACAGACGAGTGATGGTCAGGACCCCTGTGTTATTTTTAGGTGCCATCGAGTTGGCACTGAATCATAGCAACCCTATGCACAGCAGAACAAAACACTGCCTGATCCTGGGCCAACCTCACCACTGTTGCCACGCTTGAGTCCATCGATGCTGCCACCTGGCCAATCCATCTCATTGGGGGTCTTCCTCTTTTTCTCTGCCCCTCCACCTTACCAAACATGATGTCCTTCTCCAGCGACTGGTCCCTCCTGACAATATGTCTGAAGTATGAGAGATGAAGTTTGGCCAGCTTGGCCTCCAAGGAGCACTCTGGCTGCACCCCTAGAAGCCATCAAATGTAGGAGTCATGGAACCACAGCTGGCAGGGTTTAGTCTAATTGTCATACATCTCAGAACCTGGAAAGTGAAAAAATAGATACGAAGACAAGAAGCATAAATAGATATGAAGACAAGAAGACAAGTAGATTTTCATAATAGCTAATGT
>NW_006408880.1:2277505-2279137 GCF_000296735.1 Chrysochloris asiatica
AATATCAGAAGGGTCCAGTTCTTGGAGAAGGACATCATTCTTGATAATGTGGAGGGCTAACAAAAAAGAGGAAGACCCCTGATGAGAGGACTGGTTCAGTGGCAGCAGCTATGGACTCAAGCGTAACAATTGTGAGGTTGATTCAGGATCGGGTAGTGTTTAATTCTGTTGTATATGGGATCACTGAGTAGGAATCAACATGACCACACCTAACAACGACAACAGTGCTAATCATATTCATGAGGCTAGAAAAGGTTATACTGCAATTTTTTAAAAAAGAAAATTTCAGTGGCTTAACAAACATACTTTTATTTCTTGTTCACATTGTGCGTTCAAAGAGTCTGCTGAATGGGTCTGCTCCACACACATGGACATAAATTGGTGGAGACCCTTAATTTTGTATGTACACTCTCTGCAATATATTAGCATTCTGGTGACCACATTAAGGGAAGAGAACCTTCCCCTCATAACCCATCCAACAGTATTAGTAACATGGTTGGACCTAATTGCACATGTACTGGGAAATATGAGGGACACATGGACCATTTGGTGGGCATTACTGTTCTGCTACTCATGGACTATTTAATTATCCATACAACAAAAGCTGAGGCCTTCTTCCATAGATGACAGGGATTTCATTCTTACAGGGTTGTCCCTGCCAAGAAATGTCTTAATCTTGCTTAAGTGTTGTACCAGTCTTTCCTGGCGGAAACTTGTCACCTCCACCAGTCATTCTCTAGATGATTATTTTTCATCCAGCTGGTAAATAAACTCTGTTGTTGTTAAGTACCATCGAATTGGTGCCGACTCATAGTGGCCCTGGGTTTTCAAGGAGTGGATGGTGAGTTTCAACTGCCAATCTTGTGGTTCAAACTGACCTTGTGGTCCGGTGCTTTATCCCACAGTGCCACACCAGAACTCCACATGAGCTCTGGCCAGCTCATATTTGGGTCTCTGATCAGCTTCGGTTCTCAACATGCCATTCTGCTTAATCCTTTAACCTTAGAGAACACATATGAAATCAGATAGCAGTAACTAACAAAATCCACAGGCATCTTGGAGATACTGGAAGGGAATTACAGCACAGAAAATGAAAATTTAGGCATTAACTCTACTCCTGCTTCAAGATACTGTCCTTTAATCTGTGGTTTGTGTCTGGCTAGCACCCTTTTCTGGTACTCCTCAGCCTGCTATATTTTGTGGTCATCCCACAATAGCAGTGAGTTTCCATATCACTCCTACTCAAGAGGACAGATTTGCTCTTGGCACTCAGAAGAAAAATGCTTCTCTTCTTCAGCTTTACAGCCACTTGCTTCAGGGGAAAACTACTTTCACTTACAGTGTGTGGTCTGACTCAAAGAGCTCAGAAAGGACATCACAAAATTTGATGGTAAATTTCCCAAGTCTAGATTATGCCACCTGAAATAACATCACATGTGGGCTTTTGGTTCAGGGTAGACTTTGGCATTTCCCATCTGGTTCCTTTTAGGTCTCTATGTCCAGTTTGAAGCAAAAATATGTCTCCCATCCATCCTGTTATTATCTGAAGTCTGTTCCTGGCTACCTCTGAGTAATTTTAAGATGAAACTTATGTGAGCACACACATACATAACTTCCAAAAAAAAAAAAAAA
>NW_006408880.1:2302014-2303341 GCF_000296735.1 Chrysochloris asiatica
CCATTCTGCCACCCTCTGTCTCTTAACAGGTGCATTTAATTCATTTGCATTCAGTGTAATTATCGATGTTGTTGTTGTTATGTGCCATGGAGTCGGTTCCGACTCATAGCGACCCTGTCCAGGGTTTCCGAGGCTATAAATCTTTATGGGAGCAGAACACCTCATATATCTCCGACGGAACAGCTGGTAGTTTCGAACTGCTGACCCTGAGGTTCACAGCCTGATTCATAAGCATTATGCTACCAGAGCTGCTGCCATTATGTTTGTGTGTGTGTGTGTGTGTGTGTATGTGTGTGTGTGGTGTTGCTGCTTTCTTTGTTCTGTGTGTCTTCCTTTGTTGAATTCATGCTTTTTTTGTTCTTTCTTGTGAGTTTCTTTATAGGTTTAATATTTCCATGTTCTTCTTTGATTTTTATTCTCTTGGTATGTTGTGAAGTGTTAATTTTCTCTGAGGTTGCCTTATATTGTATTGATTTTTCTCTCCATTTACTGCAGTCTATTTTATCCTGTAATCTACCTGATCTTCTCACCATCTGGATCTCTGTTCCTATGTGTTTTCATTCTTTTACATTGTTTTTGTATTAGTCATAGACTGGCATCCCAGATTCTCTGACTTTGTTTTTATAGTTTTATTCTGTTCTTGATCTTCCTTCTGTTGATTTAATTCTGGAGGTGCTGCCACGTATGTCAATCTCTTGTTGTCATCTTTTCTTGTTGGTTCTCAGTCCACAGAAATCCCTTTAGGATATGTTGTAGCTCAGGGTTAGCTTTAGCAAAATCCCTTAGCTTCTGTTTATCCTGGTATGTTTTGATTACACCATCATAATTGATTGATAGCTTTGCTGGATAAAGGATTTCTTTCAGGGTTTTATATATGTCTCCCCATTGCCTTCTTGCTTGCATGGTTTCTGCTGAGAGATTCGAGCTTAATCTGACTTGCTTGCCTTTGTATGTGACACTTCTGTTTTCCCTAGCTACTTTTTGGAGTGTCTCCTTATCGTTGATTTTGGAGAGCTTGATTATCATATCTTGGTGATTTTCTTTTGGAGTCTATCCTTCCTGGGGTTTGTTGAGCTTCTTGAATGTTTATCTTTTCACTTTTCAGAATGCTAGATAAATTTTCTTCCAGTAGTTCTTCAACTATTTTCTCTGTGGATTTGTGTGATTCTTCTTGTTCTGGAATGCTGATAATTCTTATGTTATTCTTCTTCATGTTGTCCAACATGAATCTTAGACTTTCTTCAGATTTTTTTATTCTTTTTTTCTGTTTGCTCTTCTATCTTAGTGGTACTGAGAGATTTGTCTTCCAGCTCACTGGTTCTGCCTT
>NW_006408880.1:2303666-2311303 GCF_000296735.1 Chrysochloris asiatica
TCCAGGTCTACCTTTAGGTCATTTGTCTCAGACATTTTATCTTGTTTCTGGACATGTGCTGATATGGTCATCTGCTTTTGCTTCTTGGACATATTTAATGTTATCTGTGGCCTTAATATATAAGTGAGTATGTGTTTTGGTATTTTTTATGCTTTCAGATTGCTTCCAGGAAGATCTGATCAGGATGAGGGATTCCCTTTACACTCTTCTTATTGCTTAACTCAGAGTAACTTTCTCAGGTGTTGTCTGCCTCCCTGATATATGGCATTTCATATTCATTCTTGCCTGGGTTTTGGTGTTTTATAGAATGTGATTGTAGCTTGGCTATATGGCAGCAGTGTTGGCTCTTCTTGTGTAATATATGGATAGAAAGAGTCCTCTACAGGTAAAAGGGGGAGCATAAAACAGGAAAACAGCACCATCGAAAAAACAAGGAAAAAAATAACAAAAAGACAATAAAAACTAGACTGAATGCTGCAGTCTATAACGACAGAAAGGGAGAGGAGGAAGAGAAGAAAGAAAAAAAAATCTGCAGCCTAATATGAGTATAACTTTGATGTCCTCTCTTCAGCTTCTTGCTTTCAAAGCTGTATGAGAGTTTTCAAGACGCCAATTTTGGTTTGTTATGCTATACCTCAGGCTTTAATTTAATTTTTGGCCTGTTTTGTTTTTAAACTCTCTTTCCCTCTCCACAGCCATGTCCTGCCTTTTCCCGTATTAAAAAAAAACAAAAAACGTTCAGGGCCTGCTCTTGGGCTGAGTATCTGTGCTCATGTATGGCAGAAGAACCCACCATTGGTTAGGGTGGGGGATGTCCACTTGCTCAGGCTCCCTCTCTAATCACCAGAATGGAGGTGTGCAAACAGTGGGGGCACCAATGACCAGATACAAAAAAAATTAAAAAGAAAAGAAAATCAGAATAAAGCAAAACTGACAAAGTGTATTGTCCACCTTTGCTCCAAGGTTCCTGTGGTGTTTTTCTGTGGTGTGTCTGCTCCCCCATTTGGTCTTGCCCAAGATGTCGGCTCCTGGCCTCCGAGCCTGGCAGATTCAAAAGTAGGTGATGTCTTACTTCAGCTTAAATTTCCAATAGCTATAAGCCTTCAAACTTTTTAAATATTCCTATCTCTGTGGTTCTGAGTTTTGGAGCTCTGCCCTGGATCTGCTTTGCCTGGTATTCTGTATGGCTGACAGCGAACTTCACAGCACCTCCACCCTAACCACCATCCACATGGTGTCCTTTTCCAGGGACTGGTTCCTCCTGACTACATGTCCTAAGTATGTGAGCAAAATCTCTTTATTCTCATTTCAAAGCAGCTTTCTGGCTATATTTCTTCCAATATAGATTTGTTTGTTATTCAGGCAATCCTTGATATTTTCAATATTCTTTGCCAACATCATAATTCAAATTCATAGATTTTTCTACAGTCTTCCTTATTCATTGTCCAACTTTCACATGCATATGTGGGGATGGAAAATAACCATGGCTTGGGTCAATCAGACCTTAGTCTTCAAAGTGACATCTTTGTTTCTGAACACTTGAAAAAGGTGTTTTGCAACAGATTTGCCTAATGCAATATGTAGTTTGAGTTATTGATTGCTGCTTCCATAAGCATTGATTGTGGATCCAAGCAAAACGAAGTCTTTGACAACTTCAATCTTTTCTCCATTTATCATGATATTAGTTATTGATCCAGTTGTGGGGATTTTTGTTTTCTATTATTGAGATACAATTTGTACTGTAAGCTATATGTGGTTTTTGATCTTCATCAGTATTTCAAATCTTCTTGGCTTTCAGTTATCAAGGCTGTGTCATCTGCATATCACAGGTTGTTAATGAATCTCTCCTCCAATCCTGATGTCACATTCTTCTTCATATAATCCGTTTTCTTGGATTGTTTGCTCTGCCTGCAGATTGACTATGTATAATGAAAGAATTCAATCTAGTCCACACCTTTCCTGATTTTAAACTATGCAGTATCCCCTTGTTCTATTCAAATGATTGCCTCTTGGTCTGTGCACAGGCCCTTCATGAGCATAATTAAGTGTTCTGTAATACCCACTCTTTGCAACATTATCTGTAGGTTGTAATGATCCACAAGAAAGCAAGATCTAAACAAGTGTGACTTTGTTTTGTTGTATGTTTGTCCATTTGCCCATTTGTGATAAATGTTCTTATCATAAATCACTTTGTTTTCCATTGCCCTTGAACCCTCTTCTGCATGCTGAGGTACATTTTCAGTCTCTAATGTTGATCCACATTAATCTTTGCTAGACAGCCCACTTCCTTATATTAAAGCAGATGTGATGATCCCAAAGGTGCAGTGGTAATTCATCTATAGAATTCTTGCCCTCATGTGTAATATTCAATGGATAGCAATGGTTTGTGCTACAAGTGGTCTTAGGGATGTCTCAGGACAAGGCAGCATTTTGTCTCATTGTCTGTGAATTGCCATGGATGGGAGCTAACAATAACAATGATCCCAGCATAGTTCAAGTGTTTCTGTCTGTACCTCTAAAAATACAATCTTCATAGTTTAGGGAACTTCTGTTTTTAATATATGCAGCTTCTACAATTTACATTTTGCTTTCTAGCTTTTTCTCTTCCTATTAGTGACTACTAGTCTCGGAAACCCTATACAGAGTCGCTATGCATTGGAACCTACTTAACAGCATTAAACACCGTTGATGACCGTACAATTCTGAAACGCTAGTGGTTGAGCTCTTTGTGAAATGCCAATTGGTAACAAATGTGTTCTGTTGGAGCCTTGGGCAAAATGCCTCCTTCAAAATGTCACTGTCTGTGAATGCTTCTTGGTACAAAACTCTGGTTGTGGTTAAAGGGTGAGGAGTTTTGTGAAGAGAAAATGAACTCACATTCTCTATTTCAGATTACTCAAAAGTTCACTTCTCTGTAACTGTTTCCTTTTATCCAGTTTGTAATGCCCCTCCTGCATCCTTTCTGCACCTTCCACTTAAATCCAGCTCTTGCATCTGGGCTTAAACACAGATCTGTTTTTGCATTACTGGGGTTTGTTATTTAACTCTTCCATGTCATCTTTTATGTGATAACTTGGCTATCATTCAGAGGAGGTGTAATTTAAGAAGGCTCAAGGGGTATTCTAATTTTGGGTTCTGGGTAATGCCTTTGGATGTCCTTTTAATACATCCTACATTTCTAATTCATTTAAACTGTAAGATTAAAAGTGTGGTGGTTTTATACACCCTAATTTTCTCCATGTAAGGAGGCTTCAAAAAGTTCATGGAAAAATTCCATTATCTTTTTATTTTTTTACATCCTACACATTTTATACTTCATTTCATTTCAATGACTATAATCCCCTCAGTGTAACATCAGTTATCCCATTTCCTCTCTGATATTCTTGTTTCCATTCTTCTTTCTTTACCAACCCTTCTGAATTTTGTCCTTAGGTAAGTGCTGCTCTTCAGATCCTAAGCAGTTGACCATTTCATAGTGGGTATACCTCACTAGTTGCTGTTGTCACTCCTAAGCACCTATCCACTACCTGACTGAAAGCTGAGCTATGGGGCAGGTTCAATTCCAGGCCTGAAGGGTGACAGAGGGCTGTAATATCAGATTCCTCCAATATCTTTCATATCAATAAACCTGGTAGTTTTTTACAATTTTGAGTTTTTTTTCCATGAGAACATTTTTTTTTTTTTTTCAGTTTTTATTGTGAACTGAGTGATAGTTTACATGGGCAAACATCAGCTTTACATTCATCCTATCATATTTCATTTCATTGCAATGATTACAATCCCTCCATGCATCATCGTTCAACAACAGTTGATTCTATTCCCTTTATTTTTGTTTGTTTGTTTTTTTTGGATGTACACCAAAGCAATCAGGAATATATAACCATTCAAACAACCAAAGGGTACACCCTGCAAAACAGCCCCCCAACTGTCAGCATACTCCCCTCTCCCTCCCTGACTCCAGAGTCCCCAGCTGCTCCATCTCTCCACATCATCATCTCTGGCATCACTTCTTTTCTGGATAAGGTTCCACAAACCACTCTTATCACTTGATTGTCCTAGGGTCCTCCACTTCTGGACTGCAAGATCAACCACTCCCATCCTTTTGTTAGAAAATATCTACCTTCACATTTGCAACACTCATAATGAGTCCTGATAGTAATTATTTACTATTGAACCACAGGAATCTTATCTCCGTGTCCTTTCACCAGTCCCGTCCAGACAGGCTATTTTACAATACTAGGCAAGTTAGAAATCACTCAGCGGAGATTCTACCTTCCCCTACACTCTCTGAAACTAGGGTCCCTCTTGAAAGCTGTAAACCAGTCACTTTGTGCCTTTTTAGCCACCCCCAAATTTGGGTACCCTATGTTTAAGTTGCCCATCCCTGTCAACTCTCTGAACTGAGGGGGTGGGAATGATCCTCACTGTAAAGATTCGTTCCCTCTTTTGAGTATAAGTATAGGTCAAATTCATCAAATTATAGTGGACTACTCTTTTTTTCCTTTTCTTTTTTTCTTCCTCTAATTGAGTTCTGATTATCCAACCATAGAAGCCAGGTCATATGGGTACTATCTGTAAGTATGGGTGTTCATGTGCATCTCCTCTCACTTCATATCAGATGGACGATTCACTCTCCACTCTAGTCCTCTGTGGCCATGACCCTGTCCCTGGGCCCAGGAGTCCCCAGGTTTTGCCATACTGCTGACCAACCAGGTCTCAAGCCAGGTTGACAGGAGTGTATTGAATGTGGTCTGACTTAGCTCACAACTTCACTGCTGTTTTTCCTCCACTTCCCTTTATTGGTAGACCAACGTGGTCAGCAGCACCACCACATGACTGCTTGTGTATTCCCTTTGAGTGTCAGTCTTGGAATGGGGTTTGCACTGAGGGGACCCGACCGCTTGCCTTGATGGCTCCCCAGTAAACAACTTGTTTGTTCTTGTAGTAGTCAATCAGACTGCCATTATTATTATTCCTGCTGGACTTTCTTTCAAGCAGTATCTTCTGTTCTTCTAGCTGCTCCAGGCTGGTCTGCTTGTCTTTTCAAGTGGAAATTCAGGATGGGGTTCAGGATTCCATCTATGGTCTTATGCAATGCAAAGTCTCTCTGAAGGAAGTCTCCTTCCCTGGGCAAGTTGTACCCCAGTTTAGGTTTTCCAATCAGTTATAGACTGAAGATAGACTTTCAAGCTTTCTATGGTGATCTTTATGGCTATTCCTTTCTCTCCCCCTCAAGTGTCTATTTTATAATACTGGGCAAGGAAAACCAAGATTGAAAAGACAGCCAAGCATCTTAACATCATTTCCCCTCTTTTACTTATTCAAACCATGCCACAATCTCTGTATCCCAGAGACCTGTTGTTCCAATATTGAGCACACATTGCTATCTACCTCTGTCTCACTTAGCCCATGGAAACCTGCACAAATGTTCTCCTATCTGCCTTGTTCTTCCATTCCCCTCCCCATTTATGTGTATTGCTCCCCACACCCACACCCAAAATATCCTGTGTCTATTCCCTACCCCATGTGCTCCACCTTCCCCTTCCTCTCCTTGCACCACCCTCTACACCCCAATTAACAAGAAAGACATTTTTTTTTCTATTTTATTGTGGGTACTTTATCTTAAACTTTTGCAATAATGGTTCTATGCAGTATTTCTCCTTTTGTGACTGACTAATTTCACTAAGCAAAATGTCCTCAAGGTTAATTCATGTTATGTGGTGGTTTTCATCTGCCTTGTTATTCTCCAAGGTAACTTAATATTCCATTTTGTGAATGTACCAAAGTTTGTTTATCCATTCTTCCATTGATGGGCACTTAGGCTATCTCCATCTTTTTACAATTACAAATACTGCTGCTATGAACATTGGTGTACATATATCTACTTGTGTTATGGCTCATATTTCTTGCAGATAAAGATCAAGTAGAGGAATTGCTGGATCATAAGGTATTTCTATTTTCAGCTTTCTGAGGAAACACCATATTGCTTTCCAGAGTGATTGGACCATTTTGTAATCCCACCAGCAAGGTAGAAAGGTCCCAGTCTCTCCGCATCCTCACCATCATTTATTGTCTTCTACTTTTATGGGCTTTGCTGTTATTGCTGGTGTGAGACAATATGTCATTGTTGTTTTGATTTGCATTTCTCTAATAGCTGGTGATCATGAACATTTCTTCATATGTTTGTTGGCTGCCTGAATCTCCTCCTTGGTGAAGTGTCTATTCATGTCCTGTACCCATTTTCTAATTGGGTTATTTGTGTTTTTCTTGTAGAGGTGTTGTAGTTTCCTATACATTTTAGAAATCAGTTTCTTGTCTGATGTGTCATTGCAAAGATTTTTTTTCCCATTCTGTGTGCTCCCTTTTTACTCTCCTTGTGAAGTATTTTGATGCACATTAAGTTTTAATTTTTTGTATATTCCAATCATCTATTTTGTCTACTTTTGTTTGGGTAATTTTCACAATGTTTGGTAGTCTGTGTATACCCTGCATTTGAGCCCTCAAATTTGTCCCTGTTTTTTCATTGATGGTCTTTGTAATTCTGACATTCACATTTAGGTCTTTAATCCATGCTAAATTGGTTTTTGTATATGGCATGAGGTAAAGGTCTTGTTTCAATCTTTTGCATATTGATTTCCAATTCTGCCAGCACCATCTTTTGTAGAGCCTATCTCTTCCCCATTCAATATACGTAAGCCCTTTGTCGAAAATCAGTTGGCCGTATGTAGATGGGTTAATTTCTGTATTCTTGATTCTGTTCCATTGGTCTATGTATCTTGCATTGTGCCAGTACCAGGCTTTTTTGACCACTGTACCCTTGTAGTAAATTTTGAAATCAAGGAGTGAGAGGCCTCCAACTTTGTTCTTCTTCTTAAGCAGTGCTCGGCTTATCCTGGGTCTCTTTTCTTTGCATATAAGGTTTATAGTTGTTTTTTCCATCTCATTGAAGAATGTCATTGGAATCTGGATTGCAATTGCATTATATGTGTAGATTGCATTGGACAGTATTGAAATTTTCACGATGTTAAGTCTTCTTATCCAGGAGCATGGTGCATCTTCCATATTTGTAAGTCCCTTTTGGTTTCTTGTAGTAGTGTTTTGTAGTTTTCTTTGTATAACTCCTTTGTTTCTCTGGTTACATTTATTCCTAGATATTTCATCAACTGGGTGGCTATTATAAATGGTATTGCTTTCCTAATTTCCTTTTCAGTGTTGTCATTATTAGTATAGAGGAATCCAACGGATTTTTGTATGTTGATCTTGTACTCTGCCACTTTGCTCAATCTTCCAATGAGATCTAGTAGCTTTTTTACTGTAGTCTTTGGGGTTTTCTATGTATAGGATCATATCATCTGCAAATAGAGAGAATGTTATTTCCTTTTTGCCAATTTGGATGCCTTTAATTTCCCTATCTTGCTGTATAACTCTGGCTAAGACTTCCAGCACAATATTGAATCAGAGTGGTGACAAAGGGCATCCTTGTCTTTTTTCTTTTTAATGTTTTATTGTAAATTATATGATAGTATACATGAGAGAACTTTACATTCATTTCACCGTATATCGTTTCATTGCCATGGTTCCAATCCCCTCCATGCATCATCAACCGACCAAAGGGTATACCCTATAAACCCGCCCCC
>NW_006408880.1:2311577-2320863 GCF_000296735.1 Chrysochloris asiatica
CTTTACATTTCCAACCCTCACAATCAGTCCTGATAACAATTATTCACTGTTGTATCACAAGAGACCCATCTGCATTTCATTTCATCAGCTCCACCTAGTCAGATTGGATACTACTCACTGGAGATTCTGCCTTCCTCCAGGCCCCCTGGCTATAGGTTCCCTCCTGAAAGCTTGTAAGCCAGTCACTTCTTGCCTTTATAGGCCCCCACCCCCATCCCACCCATTTTGGGTAGCCAATGTCCAAGTTGCCCATCCCTGTCTACTCTGTGTGTGGAAGGGGTGGGAATGATTCTTGCTGTAATAATTTGTTCCCTCTTTTGAGCTATTGCATCCATAGGTGTACGTCAAGTTCATCAAATTGTATCAGATTACTCTTTTTTTCCTCTTCTTTCTTCTTCTGATCATCCAGTCATTGAAGCATCCTTGTCTTTTTCTTGTTTGAAAAGTGAAGGCTTTCAGTGTTTCTCCATTGAGAGTAATGTAGGCTGTTGGTTTTGTATATATGCACTTATATGTTGAGGAGTTTCCCTTCAATTCCTACTTTGTTAAATGTTTTTATCAGAAATGAATTTGGATTTTGTCAAATGCCTCTTCTGCATCAATCAATATGATCATGTGGTTCCTTTCCTTTTTCTTTTTTATATGGTGGATTACATTGATTGTTTTTCTAATGTTGACCATCCTTGCATCCTTGGTATGAATCCACTTGGTAATGATGTGTTGTTGGATTCTGCTGGCTAGGATTTTGTTGAGAATTTTTGTATCTATGTTCATGAGGGATATTGGTTTATAATTTTCTTTCTTAGTGATGTCCTTCCCTGGTTTTGGTATGAAGGTTATGCTTGCCTCATAAAATGTATTAGAAAGTTTTCTGTCCTCTTCTATATTCTGGAATAATTTGAGAGGGATTGATGACAGGTCTTCCCTGAATATTTGATAGAACTCACCAGAGAAACCATCTGGACCTGGACATCTTTTGGTTGGGAGTTTTTTGATGATCTGATCAATTTCCTCTTTTGTTATGGGTCTGTTCAAGTTTTCTGCTTCACTCTGTGTAAGTTTAGCTAGGTCGTGTTTTTCAAAATATGTACCCATCTCTTCTAAATTTTCAAATTTGAATACAAATTTTCATAGTATTATGTATCCTTTTGCTTTCCTTTGGTTCCATTGTGACATCATCCACGTGGCTTCTAATGCGTGTTAGTTGTGTCTTCTCCCTCTTTTCTTTTGTTATTTTTACCAATGGTTTGCCAATTTTATTAATCCTTCAAAGAACCAGTTTCTTGTCCTGTTGATTCTATCTATAGTTTTTCTGTTTTCTATCTCATTTATTTCTGCTCTTATCTTTATTATTTCTTTTCTTTTGGTGACTGTAGGTTCCTTCTTGGTCTGTTTCTAATTGTTAGGGATGCTGTGTTAATGTATTAATTTTGATTCTTTCTTCTTTTTGGATGTGCACATTTACTGCAATAAATTGTCCTTTCAGCACCGCTTTTGCCATGTCCCAAAGATTTTGGTATGTTGTATTTTCATTCTTGTTTGTTTCCGGGAACTTTGTGAATTCACATTTAATTTCTTCTTTTACCCAGTCACTTTTCAGCAGGGTGTTATTCAGTTTCCATGTATTTGACTTTATTTCCTTCGTCTTCTTATTGTTGATTTCTAGATTGATCACATTGTGGTCTGAAAAGATGCTTTGTAGTATTTTGATGTTTGCAAATTTATGGAGGCTTGCTTTGTGACCTAACACATGGTCAATTCTGGAGAATGTTCCATGTGCACTGGATAGGAATGTATATTTTGTTGTCAAGTTGAATGCTCTGTACACATCTATGAGGTCAAGTTGGTTGCTTGTGCAGGTTAGTTTCTCCACGTCTTTGTCGAGTTTCTTTCTAGTTGTTCTATCCCGTTTTGAAAGTGCTATATTAAAGTCTCCTGCTTAATTGTAGATTTCTTTCTTTCTTTCTTCAATTCTTATAGTGTTTACTTAAATATCTTTGTGCTCTTTCATTGGGAGCGTAGATATATATTAAGATTATGCCATCTTGTTCAATTGACACTTTAATCATGAGATAGTGTCTTTCTATCTCTTATGTTGGTTTTTGCCTTAAAGTTTATTTGATCAGAGATCAGTATTGCCACTGCTGCTCATTTTTCATTGCAATTAGAAAGGAATATTTTTTTTCCATCCTTTAACTTTTAGTCTGTTTTTGTCTTTCTGTGTAAGGTGTGTCTCTTGCAGACATTATATTGAAGGGTCTTGATTTCTTATCCTTTCTGCCACTCTCTGTCTCTTCACTGGTGCATTTAATCTATTGATATTCAGTGTAATTATCAATAGGTATGAATTAGTTGTTGTCATAATGTTAAATTTTTGTGGTGCTGTTCATTCCATTGTTCTGTATGCCTCCTTATTTTGAGTTCATGTTTTTTTGTGCTATTTCTTGTCAGTTTTTTCTTAGTTTTAATGTTTCTATTTTCTATTTGGCTCTTCATTTTCATGGTAAGTTGTGAAGTATTAACTTTCTTTGAGGTTACTCTCTAGCTTAGTCACTTTTCCCTCCATCTAAGTCTATTGTATCCTACAATCTACCCGACCTTCTCACCACCTGGATCTCTATTCCTATATTTTTCCTTTCTTTGAAGAGAACTTCCAGAGGTTCAAACCAGATTCAGAATAGGACCTTGTACTTGGCATATTATTGCTGATATCCAATGGATCTTGCCTGAAAGCAGAGAATATCAGAAAGATGTTTACCTGTGTTTTATTGACTATGCAAAGGCTTTCAATTGTGTGGATCATGACAAGCTATGGACAACATTGCAAAGAATGACTATTCATGAACACTTAATGTTGCTTGTGAAGAATCTGTAGATGGACAAAGAGGCAGTTGTTTGAACAGAACATAGGAACACTGAATGTTTTAAAATTAAGAAAGGTGTGTGACAGGATTGTATTCTTTCACCATACTTATTCAACCTGTATGCTGAGCAAATAATCTGAGAAACAGGTTATATGAAGAAAAACGTGGCATCAGGATTGGAGTAAATCTCATTAACAACCAGCGATATGCAGATGATACAACCTTGCTTTCTGAATGTGAAGAGGACTTAAAACACTTACTGATGAAGATCAAAGAGCACAGCCTTCAGTATGGATTACATCTCAATGTAAAGAAAACAAAAATCCTCACTACTGGACCAATAAACAAAATTGTTATCAACAGAGAAAAGATTGAAGTTATCAAGGACTTCATTTTTATTGGATCAACCATCAACACTCATGGAAGCAGCAGTCAAGAAATTAAATGACATATCACATTAGACAAATCTGCTACACAAAACTTTTTTAAAGTGTTGAGGAGCAAAGTTGTCAGCTTGAAGACTACTGTGTGCCTGACCCAAGCCATGGTATTTTCAATAACCTCATATGCATGCAAAAGCTGGACAGTGAATAAGGAAGACCGTAGAAGAATTGATGCTTTTGAGTTATGGTGTTGGAGGAGAAGATCGAAAGTGCCATGGGCTGCCAAAAGAACCAACAGATCTGTGCTGGAAGAAGTACAGCCATGGTGCTCCTTGGGGACCAGGGTGGCCAAACTTCATCTCTCATAATCTGAACATAGTGTCAGGAGGGACCAGTCATTGGAGAAGGATATCATATTTGGTAAGGTGGATGGTCAGAGAAAAAGGAAATCCCCCAGTGAAATGGATTGGCAATATGGCAGCATCAATGGGCTCAAGTGTGGCAACAATTAAGAGGTTGGCCCGGGACTGGGCAGTGTTTCATTCTGTTGTGCATAGGGTTGTTATGAGTAGGTACTGCCTTGATGGCATGTAACAACAACATATGTATCCCTGTTGCCTTCTTGCCTGCATGGTTTCTACTGAGAGGTTAGAGCTTAATCTGATTTACTTGCGTTTGTGAGTAACACTTCTCTTTTCCCTGGCTGCTTTTAGGATTCTCTTCTTTTCTTTGATTTTGGAGAGTTTTATTATGATATGTCTTGATGATTTTCTTTTGGTGTCTTTCCTTCCTGGAGTTCGCTAAGCTTCTTAAATGCTTATCTTCTCATCCTTCAAGATGTAAGGGAATTTTTTTTCCCAAGAGATACTCAGTTAATTCCCCTGTGGACTTAGTGGTTCTTCCTGTTCTGGAATGCCAATAATTTATGTTATTTCTGTTTATGTTATTCAACATGTATCTTAGATTCTCTTTATATTTTTTGTATCCTTTTTTCTGCTTACTCTTCTATTTAGCAGTATTGAGAGATTTGTCTTCCAGCTTACTGTTTCTGGCTTCCATCTCTTCAAGTCTACTCCATTGCCCTTTTATTGTATTGTCCATTTCCAATATTTTATTAATCATCTGGACCTCTTTTAGTAGGTTTTGAATTGTTTCAATGGTATATTTATCTTGTTTTATTGCTCCTATAACACTTTCCTGATGTCTTCCTTATTTTCCTCCTCCGCTTTGTGGAGCATTATATTTGTGTCCATATCATTCTTCTGAATTCCTTCTCAGGTAGATCCAAAGTCTGCTCTTCTTCTAATGGGAAGTCTATGTCTGCCTTCTGCTCATTTGTCTCAGTTACTCTTTTCTGTTTTTGAACATGTGTTGAAATCGTTTGTTGTTTTTTCTTGGACATTTTCAATAGTTAGATGTGTTTTCAATGATTTAATGAATGTATGTTGCTGTGTTGTTAAGCTTACAGAGTGTCTCCTGATGGCTGTGATCTGGAGATAGGCTTCCCTTTTCACATCTCTTATTTCTCATCTGCAAGCTATCTTAACAAGTGATGACTATCTGTGTAATGCCTAGTAGCTGGTATTGGTTCTGTCAGGATGGTGGGATATTATAGGATATGCTTGTAGCTTGTTTATATGGCCATGATTGCTGTCTCTTCTTGGGTATCATAGGAAGAGAAAGCTCCCACCCTCGTGAGAAAAGTGAGACAAAAATCAGCACACAAAAACAAAAAATAAAACTATAGTCGACTCTCCAGTAGCTTATGCTGTGCAGGTTAGTGTGCATGCACAGTAGAAACCTCCAGCAGTGGGTGGGGTTGTCCACTCTCTCAGGCCCCTCCTCTAGTCACCACTGTGGAGTTGTGCAAAGAGATATTGAGAAATGAATGAAAGAAAGATTGTCCACTATTTTTATCTCTGAAGGTCAGATAGGTATCTGCATATGCACAGCATAATTCTCAAAATAACTGTGTCCTTGTATGTAGTAGTTGGTGTTGGCTCTTGCCTTTTATGTTGGGGTTTTACAAGGTGCAAATATAGTTTGGCTGAATGGCCAGGCCTGTTGTCTCTTGTTGGGTATGGCAGGAATAAAAGGTCTCAGACAGGTCAACTTTAGGGCTAAATCCCAGAATAAGACGTTATAAGAAGCAGCCACTGGATTAGCTTGTGGGATTGCTGGGGCTTTCTGGGATTTCCTCTTTGTGCGGTTGGGAAATTTTACCCTGTAGGTGCAATGCGGGACCCTTTTGGGGGGGTGTTCCACCCATCTGGAGGTACCTGGTCTGGGCAGAGAGGGTGTGATAGGGGAGAGGAGGAAATAAAAGTGAAAAAAAAATCACACCTCTTTTTCCAGACACTGCTCCATGACATTAGCACTGTATCAGCTTGGCTGTGGCCCCACCCTCTAATCTCAGCCCAGGCTGAGGGGTTCATAGGCAGCATCCCAATGGATTCTGAAATCACTGTGCATTCCTGCCACAGTTAGGTGGCGCCAAAACAGATGTCTCCCTCCCCCTCATCTCCCCCCCGCCCCCAGGAACTGTTCCAGCTAAGCGCCTTCTCTGTTCTCTCCCCCACCCCCACTTCTGCTGAGGAGCCTCCCTTGCCTGTCTCTGCTTCTCCTGTCCCCAAACCAGAAGTCCAAAAATTACATTCTTTTGTAATTCCATTTTTCCATGAACTTTTTGAAACCCCCTTGCACATCTCTCCTGCTCAGGGAAAAACTAAGCATGGACTTTCTCTTGAGTTCCTATCCCCAGAAGCTGGAGTGTGGATGTGCAGAACCTATAGGAAATGGGACAGAAGGCTAGATGGTTGGTTGATTGGCTGACTGGTTGTCTGGATGGATGGATGCATGATGGATGGATGGACAGGCAGGTAGCCAGAACAATGGATGAGCATGTAGATAGATAGATGAATAGATAGATAGATAGATAGATAGATAGATAGATAGATAGATAGATAGATAGATAGTCAGCTAGGTAGCTAAGTAGGTAGGTAGATAAATTTAATTTTGGACATATCTTATTGTCAATTTGTAGATTTTTTGGAAACTAAATAGTTTGCTATTTATATGTATTGATTTTCTGATGGGTTTTCTTTATATTCTGGGAACTCAGAAGAATCAGAAAGACTCAGTGCTGCTGATGAGGCAAAGTCTAGAATGCACAGTGTATGTTTATCAACACAATAAATGTTTATCAAGGGACCTAATGCTCCATTTAACCTTCTCAAGTTAAAGCCAGTTCCTCTGTGCTGTGTCCTTGTCAACAGACTCTCCCAGCCATGGAGGCAAACCAGAGCAGACTGATGGATTTCACCCAAAGTTGTTAATCCGTTAACAATTGGCTATAAAAGTATGCTTATGGAAGGAAACAAATGGGAAAACTAAAACCAGATTTGCGGTTGTAGTGTAAAGACATAATTGCCAAGCATTAGCAAAAAGAAAGGCCTCGCACAGATTGCAAATGTAATTTTAATACGTAAGGAAAATGTATTGGATTTAATGAATTTGCTTTGACTATTAGCAAAATGGAGTTTGGGATTTGAAGCACTGGACTTGATTCTTTGTTACTGCTGCTATTCATTTTCTTTTTTCATTCAGTCACTTGAAAAAAAATGTCCTCCTGATAAACTCACCAGGAAATTCTTTCATTTACTGGTTATGTGACCTTGGGTAATTCACTTACATTCTCTGAGTCTTGATTTCCTCACACTTTAAATGGGGGTGGTAATATGTGTGCCTTGGATGACTGAATGAGATGATGTGTATAAAACTCCTAGTAGAGTGCTTGAAACACAGAGTATGTACTTAGTAAACAGCAGAATTTGCTATCATAGCTGCTGTTCCTACTCAGCATTGGGTGGATTTGTGTTCCCCATTTCCTTATTGCCTAGCCTTGCATCTGATGATAGCAGCTTCCAAGGAGATCTTTCTGTTTCTCTCGTATGCATAACTATACTACAGCAAGGATAATCTTAAAATAAAAACTGGATCCCTTCTCCTTTATGTTTAAAAATCCTTTAATGAGCTCACACTGTCCTTAGAATAAATGCCAGCTTCTTATCAGAGCTTATGAGGCATTACATGACCTGGCCTGCTCTGACATTTCTTGACCAGAACCATATGATGCAACGCTCTCTCTGTGTTACTTAAGGTCATGCTAGTTGCTGTAACAGATAAAACCTAAAGTCTCTGAGGCTGAATATAATAGAGGTTTGTATCTTACAGTGGAAGACAGCTTCTATTATGGCGCCCAAAGATTCCCACCAGTCTGTTTTCATGCCTTTGTGTAATCCCTTCCCCTTGAATGTGGGCTGGATTTAGTGGCTTGAATTTAGTGACACACCACCACCACCAGTCACCATGAAGTTGATTCCAATTCATGGTGACTCAATGTGTATAAGAGTAGAATTGTACTCCATAGAGCTTTCAGTGGCTGATTTCTAGGAAAGGTATCACCAGGCCTTTCTTCTGAGGCTTGTCTAAGTGGACTAGAACCTCCAAATTTTTGATTAGCAATGGAGTGTTCTAACAATTTGCACCACCCAGGGACTCCAGCTAATGACTAAAAGTAAAAAGAACTTACTGTCATGATTAGATAACAAAAAGACTGTTATGTACATCTTGCTAACATTCTCTCTCGTACTTTTTTTTTGTGTGTGCTTTCTCTGGTAAAACTGATAATACCCACATGGCAAAAAATGTGAGGGTAACCTCTGGTCAACTATCAACAAGGAACTTAGGCCCAATGTCTAACAGTCTCTAAAAAAAATTTTGTTTTTTAGGCCTCAGTTTTGGTGTTGTTAGGTGCGATCCAGTTGGTACCGACTCATAGCAACCTGATGCAAAAGGAAACACTACCCAATCCTACACCAACCTCATGATCATTGCTATGCCTCAGCCCATTGCTACTGCCACTGTGCCAGTCTATCTTGTTGGGGTCTTCCTCTTTTTTGATGACCCTCCACTTTACTGAACATGATATCCTTCTCCAGGGAATGGTCCCTCTTGATAAAATATCTGAAGTGTGAGAGACAAAAGTCTGGCCATCCTAGCTTCAAAGGAGCATTCTGGCTATATTTCTTCCAACACAGATATGTTTGTTCTTTGGATAGCACACGGTACTTTTATTACTCTCTTCCAACACCATAACTCAAATTAATCAATTTTTCTATGTTCTTCCTTATTCACTGTCCAACTTTTACATGCATATGAGATTATTGAAAAATACCGTGACTTGGGTCAGGCACAACTTAATACTCAAGCTGACGTCTTTGCTCTTGAACACTGTAAAGAGGTCTTGTGCAGAACATTTGCCTAATACAGTACATTGTTTGATATCTTGGCTGCTGCTTCCATGAGTATTGATGGTGGATCCAAGCAAAATGAAGTCTTTGACAACTTCAGTCTTTTCTCCACTAATATTGATGTTGTTTATTGATCCAGTGGAGAGGATTTTTGTTTGCTTTACACTGAGGTGCAACCCATACCAAAGGATATTATCCTATCACAGAGAGCACATTATACTTTAAGATAGATCTTGATATGTTCTTTTTGATGATGAATGCCACGCTATTACTCTCCAATTTGTCATTCCCGGAATAGTAAACCATGTGATTGCCAGTTTCAAAATGGCCAATGTCATTTCATTTCAGCTCACTAATACCTAGGATATAGATGTTTATTAATTCCATTTTATTTTTGACAGGTTTCAATTTTCCTAGATTCATACTTCATATGTTCCATGTTGCAATTATTAATGGATATTTACTGCTGTTGCTCTTCATTTTAAGTTGTGTGTCCCATGAGCAAATGAAGGTCCTGAAGGCTTTACTTCATGTCATCACAGTCAACTCTACTCTGAGGAGGTAGCTTTCCTTGAGTCATATTTTGACTCAATGGGCTCATCTTCTGGCACTACATTTGACAACATTCTGGTGTTTTTCATCATGTTCCTTTTTCAGAAAAGTTTTTATTGTGGATTCAGTGCAAGTTTGCAGGGCAGATCATCAGTTTTACATTCAACAAATCATA
>NW_006408880.1:2321829-2323108 GCF_000296735.1 Chrysochloris asiatica
TGTTATGGCTCGTATTTCTTGTGGATAAATACCAACTATAGTAATATACTGGATCATATGGTATTTCTATTTCCAACTTTTTGAGGAAGTATCATACTGTTTTTCAGAGTGGTTAGACCATTTTGGATTCCCACCAGCAATGTAGGAGGGTCCCAGTCTTTCCACAGCCTTGCCTGCATTTGTGGTTACGAATCTGGCTGCGAACCGCAAGGTCAGCAGTTCGAAACTACAGCTGTTCCACGGGAGAAAGATGAGGCTTTCTGCTCCCGTAAATATTTACAGCCTCAGAAACCTTGTACAGGGTCGCTATGAATTGGACCCGACTCCACGGCACATGACAACAACAGCAACAGCTCTGGAAGTGTAGTAGTTGCAAATAGGACTGCAAACTTCAAGGTCAGCAGTTCGAAACTACCAGTTGTTCCGTGGGAGAAAGATGAGGCTTTCTGCTACTATAAAGATTTACAGCATCGGAAACCCTGTACAGGGTCGCTATGAGTCAGAACCGACTCCACAGCACATAACAACAACAACAACAACACATTTTGTAACTTCGCTGTTATTGCTGGTGTGAGATGATATCTCAATATTGTTTTGATTTGCATCTCTCTAATGGCTAATGACCATGAACATTTCTTCATATGTTTGTTGGTTGCCTGAATGTCTTCTTTGGTGAAGTGTCTGTTTATGACCTGTGACCATTTTTAAATTGGGTTGCTTGTCTTTTTCTTGTAGAGTTGTTGTAGTTTCCTATAGATTTTGAAATTAGTCCCTTGTCTGATATGTTATTGCAAAATATAATTTCCCCTTCTGTGGGCTCCCTTTATATTCTTTTGGTGAAAGCCTTTGATGCACGTAAGTTTCTAATTTTTAGAATGTCCCAATCATCTATTTTGTCTTCTTTTGTTTGTGTAGTTTTCACAATGTTTCATAGTCTGTGTATGCTCAGTATTAGAGCCCTTAAAGGTGTCCCTATTTTTTCATTAATAACCTTTATAAATCTGGGATACACATTTAGGTCTTTAATCCATGCTGTTGTTGTTGTTGTCAGGTGCCATTGAGTCAGAACCAACTCATAGCATCCCCATGCACAGCAGAACGAAACAATGTCCGATCCTGGGCCAACCTCACTACCACTGTGACACTTGATGCCACCAATGATGCCACCTGGCTGATCCATCTCGTTGGGGGTCTTCCTCTTTTTCTCTGACCCTCCATCTCACCCAGAATGACATCCTTCTCCAGCAACTGTTCCCTCCTGACAATATGTCCAAAGTAT
>NW_006408880.1:2350872-2353057 GCF_000296735.1 Chrysochloris asiatica
ACCCTCCCTTGGTAATCCTCAAAGAATTATTCTTTTAGTATGGAAATCTATTCTTAAATTTTGCAATAATGGTTTTATGCAATATATATCCTGGTGTGGCTCTGTGAGTTAATGTGTTGGACTGCAAGGTCAGTTTGAACCGCAAGGTTGTCAGTTCAAGCTCACCAGCCACTCCTCGGAAACATTATACAAGGTTGCTATGAGTCAGAACCAACTTGGTGGCACACAACAACAACAACAATTTCCTCAGCATTATGTCCTTAAGGTTCATCCATGTTATGAGGTGTTTCACAGCTTCATTATTCTTCTTCATGGTAGTATAGTATTACATTGTATGTATGTATCAAAGTTTGTTTATCCATTCTTCTGCTGATGGTATTTAGGCTGTCTCCATCATTTTGCTATTGTGAATAGTGCTGCAATGAACATTGGTGTGTATATATCTACTTGCATTCTTGCTCATATTTCAAGTAGAGGAAATGCTGGGTCATAAGACCTTTCTGTTTCCAACTTTCTAAGGAAGTGTTATACAGTTTTCCAGAATGGTTGAAACATTTTACAGTCACATCAGCAATACAGGAGGGTCTCAGTCTCTCCACATCCTCACCAGCATTTATTGTCCTCTGCATTTTTGAACTTCACTGTTATTGCTGGTGTGAGATGATAGCTCATTGTTGTTTTGATTTGCATCTCTCTGGTGTGGTGCTGTGGGTTTATGTGCTGGTCTGTAAGGTTGGTTTGAACTGCAAGGTTGGAGGCTCAAATTCACCAGCTGCTCCTCAGACACCCTATTCAGGGTCTCTATGAATCGGAACTGACTCAATGGCCCTTAATAACAACAACAGCAATGGCTAATGATCATGAACATTTCTTCATATGTTTGTTGACTGCCTGAATGTTTTCTTTGGTGAAGTGTCTGTTCATGTCCTATGTCCATTTTTTAATTGGGTTATTTGTCAAACTGACATCTTTACTCTTGGACACGTTAAAGAGATCTAATGAGCAGATTTGCCTAATGCAATATATTGTTTGATGTCTTGGCTGCTGCTTCCAAGAGTGTTGATAGTGAACACAAGCAAAATGAAGTCTTTGACAACTTCAATTTTTTCTTCATTATCATGATGTTATTTATTGCTTGATTGGTGATAATTTTTGTATTCTTTATATTGGGGTGTAACCATATGAAGGCTATGGTCTTTGAGCTTCATCAGTAAGCCTTTTAATTCCTCATCACTTTCAGCAAAAGCAAGATTGATTCATCTGCATATTGAAGGCTGTTAATGAGTCTTCCTCTAACCTTGATGCCAAGTTTTTCTTCAAATAATTCAGCTTTCTGTATTATTTGTTCAGCATACAGATAAAATAAATATGGTGAAAGAATTCATCCCTGGTACACAACTTTTCTAATTTTAAATCATTCAATGTTCCTTTGTTGTTTTCCCAACTGCTTCTTGCCCTGTGTGCAGGTTCCTCATGAGCACAATTAAGTGATCTGGAATATCTATTTTTTGCAATGTCATCCATAGCTTATCATTATCCACACAGTTGAAAGACTTTGCATAATCAATAAAGCACAGGCAAACCTGGCCATATCCTTTTTTGGTCTCAGCTGTTATACTACTTATACCATGAGATCCTTATTAGTGCCAAATAAGGATGTAGGGGTGCATTTTTGTGTCAGTCTCCACCATTCTCACTAACTTCCATTAGAGAATATCCTACATTCTTGTTTATACACTTATCTTCCCCAACAGGCTGTGGGATCCATAGGACAGGAATCATGAATGGCTTTTGGTTGAATTGGTCCCGGGATACTATCATGAGCCCTGGTAGTTCACTGGTTAAGGTGTTTGACTGCTAACTTTAAAGTCTGTGGTTTAAACCAACCATAGACCTTTAAGTTAGCTGCTCTGTGAGAGACAGATGGAGTGTGCTTCCACAAAAAAAATTGTTGTTGTTGTTAGGTGCCATCCAGTCAGTAACGATTCATAATCACCTTATGCACAGCAGAACGAAACACTGCCCGATCCATGGCCAACCTCACTACTGTTGCCACGCTTGAGTCCATCGATTCTGCCACTTGGCCAATCCATCTTGTTGGGGGTTTTCCTCTTTTGCTCTGACCCTCCACCTTACCAAACATGATATCCTTCTCCAGTGACTGATCCCTCCTCACAATATGTCC
>NW_006408880.1:2353598-2357321 GCF_000296735.1 Chrysochloris asiatica
GCAAGGTTGTATCATCTGCATATCACAGGTTGTTAACGAGTCTTTCTTCAATCCTGAAGCAGGGTTCTTTATAGAACCCCGCTTCAAGGGGAAATGAGGCTCTCCACAAGACATTACAGCTTTGGAAACTTTATTGGGCAGTTCTACTCTGTGCTGTATGGTCACTATGAATTGATGGCATTCTTTTTGAGGAGTGGGAGAGGGTGCTGATTTATTTTTAAAGCATTCCAGGCATTTCAATGGCCAGCCCAGATTGAGGACTGAACTTTAGACTTACTTTTGTAAAACTCTCAAATTAGTCTTTATTACAAATTATAAACTCAGTTTAACAATGATGGTGAGGTTGATGCAGAACCAGGCAGTATTTCATTCTGTTCTGGATAAGGTCACCATGAGTCTGAACCTACTGGGTGGCACCTAACAACAACAACATTTATATCATATAAGCATGCATAGATATGCTGATGGGGTTCACTACCTAGCTAAAATGCTAATGCCAGTACCAATCACTGACACTTATAGATTTAGGATCAAGAGGCTTTACATTTATCACCTATTCATAGATGTCTAGGCATGCCCCACACTAAGGAGGGAGATATGCCAGAATTGTAACACAAGACTGCAATTCTGAAACAAAGTCCTTGCCCAACTCACACTTGACTGTGACCTGACCAAAGTTACCTAGTGATCCACTGCTTCAGTTACCTTGGCTGTTTAATTAGACTAATGGTATGGACCTACTTGCCAGAAATGTCATGCAATTTAATGAGCAAATAATTGTAAAGTATTAATAAATATCAATTGTTGTTCAATTGCTAAATAGCCTCATTGTGTAAAATTCCATACAATCTAGACTCTTCCTTTGGTGGTGGTTGTTTTACTTTTTATAAAATTGTTGTTTATTTGATTTATGCCTACAAGACAGCATTTGCTGAAAAACCTTTTCTAATATGGGTATTCTCTTTGATTTATTCTCTTTCAATCTGCCAGCACACAGCCTGACATATGTATAAAGGATTTGTAAGAAAAATCACTTAATGCATAGCATTTCCTTTGTTGTGACTGTCTTATCATGAACTGTTACAGTTGTCACTTATTCTCAGAATTGTTTGTCTAGTTTTTGTTCAGGCTTATAAATACTCACCTTGGACATGGTTTATAGACAGTGTAGGGAAAACAAATACATATGCTAGAATATTCTAATTAGATTTATTCTTACTTAAGTTTAAAAAAAGAGAGAGAAAAAAAGCTTAAAGGTTTAATGTGTTCTTTATAAGCTATAATTCAGCCTAAAAATTCAAGTGGTTTATATATACTATCCTGGGTAGGCTCGACATTTATGGCTTCAACCCTTCCTAGTACCTCTTCAGTAGGTTATGTCTTTCCTTCAAGGACTGTTCAAAACACAATTTTCAAAAATAGCATTATCAGTGAGATGGGGACTTAAACCAAAGGACTACCATGGAGGAATGCAGGGACTCAAGAATTTGAATTTTGTTAAAGAACCATGAAAGGGTTTGGCTAGTGTTGTACCTGAGGGCTTCAAAAACTATGAAGCAGAAAGTTTGCCTTTATGCCCTCAAATCACCTGTTAGCAACCTCCAGTCCCAGACATCACCATGATGCTCAACTGCTAGCTGAAAAGCTGATTTTGAAGTTTCAAGTCCATATAAGGGTGCTTTGGGAAAATGGCTTAGTTGATCTATTTCTGAAATATTAACCACTGAAAACCCTGTGGGGCACAGTTCTGACATATGTAGAGTTGCCATGAGTTGGAGCTGAATTAATGGCAACTAAAACTAGAATTCCAGAAGACAGCCATCACTGTCATCAGTAAGGGTCAGCATTCTAAGGAACATTGTGTCTTGTTTGGTAATACTCTGTGGAGAAGACTCAGAAAGCTTGATGTCAAAGCAAGAGGCCACATCCCACCATCTTTCACCAGAGAAGCAGTATGATGTGACTTGGAGTCAGAAGACAGCTTTTGCTTAACGCTCTGAGACTTTGATCTGAAACCTGTTGTGGTGCTGTGGGATAAAGCACTGATGACCAGATTGGTTTGAACCATAAAGTTGGTGGTTCAAACTCACCAGCTGCTCCTTGGAATCCCTACACAGGGTTGCTATGAGTTGAAACCAACTCAATGGCACTTAACAACAACAAACAATAACAATCTGTAAATGAAGATACTACTACCCAATATGATTATTGTAAGGACAAATGAAATCATCTCTAAAATATCTAGCCCTGTGTCATATACATAGAAGGAATTCCTCAAATACTTTCTGAAGATTGAAATATTCACGACCTGCAATTACAAAGAAAAACGAAATTAAAAATGAGAGGTAAAGTAGTGCATTGTAAAGAGTAAACGATAGGCTTTGTTTGCCATAGAGGTGTATACCTTTCTGCCACTAACAAAATTTGTACCATGGGTTAAGTCTCCCATTCCCCAGTTTCATGAGCTGAAAAGGGGGATAATGGTATTCACTTCATAACATTACTAGGAGAATTACAGGAAATAACAAGTGAATCCCTGGGAAAATGGAAGGGTGTGATAGAGTTGATGGCAATGGTTGACATAAAACCAGTTTAGGGAATAACTTTGAAAGTCTTTCAATCAATGATGGATTAAAGATTTAAAAAAAGAAACAATGGTGTCTTTATAGATCAATGGAAACTCTGTTGATTATATATGGCAAGGTCTGTTATTAAGTTGCTTTTCTGGAGTCTAAGATATACAGATCCAATACTTTAAATAAACCTGGTGTTTCTATCAGCTAAAAGATTACCAATAGCACTGATGAAGGCTTTCTGAGTCACTTTCCCCTCAAAGCATGTTAATAGGTTAAGTTTCCTTCATGATTACTAATTTTATATGACTTCGCAGGATGATTACATATTTATGTATTATTTATTATGCAAATCTAGCATTATACATTATTTAAGTCCATATTAAGAATATGTATTATTTATGATGGAACTGTATTAATATATATTATTTCAAATAGCTTTGCCAATTTTTTTTTTTTTTTTTTCTTGTAGATCACAGTCGTTGGAAGTTAGTATTCCACACAAGCATTAATGCAGCTTTCCTTCTAGGGACATTGCCTACAAGTTCTCTAACAGTGATACTTCTGCACAGCCATTGTCCTTTAAAAAATAACTCTTACATTATGAACAAAGTCTATAGGGCTGCTAAGGGTTGTAGCAAGATAGTGGCACTCCTTTGAAAAATTGTGAACAAATTCGAATAGCGAATGCAACTTCCACTCCTTGAACAGTATCTTTACTATTCCAGTGGAAATCAATCAGGTCAATCAGAATCATAATAAAGTTAGGTATTGGTTAAGATGCATTTGGCTGCAAGTCACAAATAATTTGAAAACCAGTGGCTTGAATATTGGTAATATATATTATAGTACTTAGCAGGAAGTCCAAAGACAGTTGAGTCAAGGGATGGTTTTATGGTTCAAGAAGGTCAACCTCTCTCTGATTTTCCTGTTCTTCCTTTCAGTGTTTGAAAATATTACCTTAATTGTGTCCAGATAGATATAAGATGACTGACACAGATACAAGCATCAAATCCAAGATCAAAACGTTCCAAGAGCAGAACAAAAGGGTGGAGGAAAAAAACAACTTTTTTCTATCTCTACCTCCATGTTTTATCTGGAAAGAAATATTTTTCACAAATTCCTCAACACTTAGGTCACATGCTCACAC
>NW_006408880.1:2359428-2360556 GCF_000296735.1 Chrysochloris asiatica
TATATATATATATATATATATACACACACACTGTCTTTTTATTTCACTATGCTTTGTCATTGCATCCAGTCTCCAGTCATTTTCCTATGAAGACAAGAAAGGCCACATTGAACGGACTACTTGACCTGTGGTTAAGCTATAAACCTAAAATCAACAGCTCAAGTGCATCCATATCTTATTTGTATATATAGATATAATGTGGAATTGTAAGATAAGCACTGGATTGCAAAGTCTGTTTGAACTGCAAGGTTGGTGGTTCAAACTTACCAGTCATTCCTCAGAAATCCTATACAAGGTCGTTATAAGTTGGAACCTACTTGACGACACTTAAAGACAACAACATATACATAATATGCTTAATGAGCAGCATGCCAATCAAGTCACATTAGAGGTAATTTTAATAGAACATTTAAAAAAAATTCTAATAACAATGGCAATTAAAATAAGTATCATTATAATTAGTATTATAGATCTTAACCAAGAGTTCATATCCTTGCCCAGCTAAGTAAAGATATCACAGAAAAGGAAGACAGCATGGGGTAGTATATGCAGTTATATAATATTTGGCATATTTGTTTAATGTCTTGCTCCATTTCATCAGAGGTGTTAATCCAAATATTAGTAATGTCATAAACTTTAACTTGTTAAGCTAAACGAATATCTAAGGTTAATCTGTTGTCTAGTACAGCCTTGGCAAGGAAATTTAAAGATTTATTTTCTGTTCGCATAGAATTGCTACCAGTTATCTTTTACATGGTGTCATATAGGCTGTAAGGAGTCCTGGTGTGATAAACAATAGACTGCTAACCATCAGCTTGGTGGTTCAAACAATCAGCCGCTCCTTGGAAACCTTATAGAGCATTACTATGAGTAACACTTAACAACAAAACAACATATAAGCTGCAATTAACATGTTCTTAGCCTACAATATCAAAATGAAGCAGAAAGGCTCAGAGAAATTAATATCTTAGGCTGGGGTTTACATTTAGTGGATTTCCATTATTTCTGCTTATTCATCTTTGATGGACTTTGTTTTCTTTTTCCATTCGTCCAATATATAAGGAAGCTTGGTGTCTCTGTGGGTTAAGCATTGAACTGTTAACTGCAAGGTCAGTGGCTCAAACTCAC
>NW_006408880.1:2365396-2366189 GCF_000296735.1 Chrysochloris asiatica
TTCTACTCAAATTATTCCAGAATATAGAAGAAGACGTAAAACTTCCTAATGTTTTTTTTCTGAAGCCAGCATAACTCTCATACCAAAACCAGGGAAGCACATCACTAAGAAAGAAAATTTTAGACCAATATCCCTCATAAGCATAGACACAAAAATTCTTAACAAAATCCTAGCCTACAGAATCAAGCACCACATTAAAAAAGTGTACATCATGACCATGTGGGTTTCATAAAAGGGATGCAAGGATGTTTCAACATTATAAAAACAACCAATGTAATCCTTCATATAAATGAGAAAAAGGAAAAGAGCCACATGATCATATCAGTTGATGCAAAAAAGACATTTGACAAAATCCAACATCTATCACTGATAAAAAACACTCAGCAAAGTAGAAATTGAAGGGAAATTCCTCAACATAATCAAAAGCATATATACAAAACCTAATCACTTTCAATGGAGAGGAACTGAAAGCCTTCTCTCTGCGAACAGGAAACAGATAAGGATGGCATTTGTCACTATCAATATTGTGCTGTAAGTCTTAGCCAGAGCTATATGGCAAGATAGGGAAATTAAAGGCATCCAAACAACAAAGAGAAAATAAAACTCTCTCTATTTGTAGACAATATAATCTTATACATGTTGTTGTTGTTGTTGTTGTCAGGTGCCATTGAGTCGGAACCAACTCTTAGCAACCCCATGCACAGCAGAACAAAACAATGTCCGATCCTGGGCCAACCTCACCACCACTGCCACATTTGAGTCCATCAATGATGCCACCTGGCCAATCCATCTC
>NW_006408881.1:0-1397 GCF_000296735.1 Chrysochloris asiatica
AAGTGGATAGAAAGAAATACTGTTAACTGATGGTACATGGAGGGGATTATAATCAATGTAATGAAACAAGGTATATGATTTGTTGAATGTAAAACTGATGCTATGCCCTGTAAACTTTCACTCAATCCACAATAAAACCTTAAAAAAAAAAAAGAAAAAGAATTAGGGTCAGCACAAAGCTGATCCCTATGAAGTGACGATGTCCTGTATCACCACTCTCCAATTTCTGACACTATATGTTATCCCCACAGCACACTTTACTTCTCTGCTGGGTTCCATAATTCATTGCAATGGCCACACAGAACCCACAGTTATGTGGTTTATTCAGGAAGTTACAGGCTACAATTCAGGATCAGTATCAACTTGGAATACAAACAATTCGGGATCAAGATCAACAAGCATGTAAGTAAGGTCTGGACAATTCACCCAATGCAGGGAGGATCACCCTCCATTTGTCAGTGCAGGACAGCTTTCAGCTCCTCTCAGCTATGCAAGCAGGCCAGCTCCCCTTTCAACCAGTCACATTTTCACTTGGCTCCTCAGAACAGGCTTTCTCTCCATCACCTCAGAAAAGACCTCTCATCCCTCTCAGGATACTCCTCTGCCTTCAACTCCCCAGCCACCAGCCTCTCCAGTGCAAACCAGCCCAGCTCATAGCCAGTGTAGCAGATTGTGTAGGTCTCTTAACTGCTTTCTTGCTGTTGATGCTAATCCTGTCACAGGACCCCTTCATGCCTTCCAGTTATATTGCCACTGGTTCTGCTACAGGGCCTCAGACCTCTTGCCATCCTCATTGTTATAATCCTTGACCCATATTACAGCTGTTTTAGGAAGTTCCTCACTTCCTCTCTGATTTCTTCTCTTTTCTTGCCTGTAAAACACTTTTGTGTGATTGGCTGCTTATATAATCAAACTCCTTGTCAATTTCAAAACAAGGCCTTCCTAGCAGGACTGCAAACTAACTAAATCCCCTGGTTATGTGCTGTGCAGTTGGTTCCAACTCATAATGACCCTGTATAGGGTTTCCAAGGCTATAAATCTTTACAGGAGCAGAAGCTGTTGTCTTTCTTCCACAGAACATCTGGTAGTTTCGAACTGCTGACCTTGAGAATAGCAACCTGACTCCTAACAACTATGATACCAGAGCTCCTTACAAGTCACTTTGTATACTAAAGCAACCAGTCCCTGCAAAGTTTATAAAATAGATCAATCAGGTGCAGACTGCACCCCAGGGCTATATAAAATGGGTCTTAGTTAGATAGCACCACTAGCTAGCTAAGACAGTAAGGATCTGTGAAATGCACTGTCGGGGTCTGACCTCGACATAGTTGTCACGAGTTTTTGGTTCACGAGGAGGGGAGATCCAGCGGCGATAGGGATAGCGAAAGAATACACAG
>NW_006408881.1:5322-14010 GCF_000296735.1 Chrysochloris asiatica
AATATTAAGATGAAAGCAATTTTCCATTAACTGCCAGTGGCCTCATTTGTTACACTCAGCCCTAGAGGGCTTCGAACCTCTGACTAGTCTTACACGGTCTGCAACAATGCACTCTGATAGTTTCTTTCTTTTTTTTTTTTTTTCAAATGATTATCACAGCTCATAGACTCATGGGTTGTGATCCACAGATTTAAAATAGTGATTAAGACACTTTAACCTTTTGAAAAGAGGCAACTTAGGGCTTCTTGCTTATGTTAGTTTTCTATGATTGCTGTAACAAATTATTACAAACTTAGTTGTTTAAACATCCCAAATTTATTATCTTACAGTTCTTTTGGTCAGAAGTTAGACATGGTTCTCACTGGTCTAAAATCAAGATGTCAGCAGGTCTGCCCTCCATTCTGGGGATTTTAGAGGAGGATCCCTACCACCCATATGTAAGTTTGTTGTATTCTGATAGTTTTCATGTTGCTATGATGCAGGAAGCTAAGCTACCTCATTTTTCAAATTCCAGCAGGTCATCCATTGTGGATAGGTTTCAACAGAGTTTTCAAACTAAGAGTAGGAAGAAAGGCCTGGTGGTCTACTTCTAAAAATTAGACAGTGAAAACCTTTGGATCACAACAGAACACTGATGGAAGATAAACCACTTGGGTTGAAAGAATACACAGTGGCCACAATGGTCTCAAACATAGCAGTGATTGTAAAGATGGTATAGGACTGGAAATGTTTTGCTCTTTAGTACATGAGTCTGTTGTAAATGAAGGTTGCTATGAGTCAGAGCTAAATTCAACCAAACTAACAAAACAAGGGAAGGGTCCATTTGTTGGCAGAATTCAGTTCTATGCAATTGTGGGCTTGATAGCTCTATTTCCTGCCAGCTAGGAGCTGCTCTGAGTGTCTATAGGCTTCTCATGGTCTTGCACACATTTCATAACCAGCAGCAGTACCCTTCACCATGCCATCTCTCTTCCTCTTCTGTTGTCAATCTCTTTCATTGCAGTCTGAGAACGTTCTCCACTTTTACAGACTCATGTGAGTATATTGGACCCACCTGGATAATACAAAATAATTGTCTCATTTCAAGGCTCATACCCTCAATCACATCTGCAAAGCTCCTTTTCCATTGTGTTAAGTGACATCAAGTTGGTTCCCACTCATAGTGACACTGTATAGGGTTTCTGAGGAGTGACTGGTGTGTTTGAACCACCAACCTTGCGGTTAGCAGTCCAACAACACCACACAAGGTAATGTAATACACAGATTTGAACCTAAACATCTTGGAGGTCTTTATTTTGCTGACCATACTGGCTTGTATGTTTATGCTTTGTTGGAAGGACAAATGAGGATGTGACCAATCCAGAACCTATAAACTGCCTCTAGGCCTGAAACAACACAGTACGGACAAACTTTGCCACTCTCAGAAAAAACTAGCAGACAATGACCCACACAAAATGTCATCAATGAAGTGTTATATAAATTATAACACTTAGACATTTTGAATTTGAGAGAAGGGAAGTTGAATAATAAACACATATTGTTGTTAAGTGCTGTGGAGTCAGACTTAAACACACCAGGACTTCAAACCCACATTATTCCTCTATATAATCTCTGGTACTTGGGGGCAGGATTGTGAACATCTATGCATCTTGCTCTTATCGAGAACATCACCTTGTATGTAAATTTTTGCCATAATAAATCTTAGACTTTTTATTCAACATGAAATGGTCTGCCTTTTACTTCAGTCTGTGCTTATATTTTTATAAAGTGGCCACTTTTGGATTTTTCTTGGGGATTTCCTCCACCTGTTGTAAGTACTTGACATGCTTGTCCATGTACATTTTATTGATAGCAAAGCCTAGACATACTGAGTGAACTGTTTCCTTGTCTTATGTAAGTATATTTTAGATTAAGGACTTTGGAGAACAATAGCTTTATAAACTTCCATCTGCTGCTTTTCTCTATAGACTTCAAAGAGCATTTGCTTTTCCAGATGGTGTTTTAATAGTGATCCATAAATCTGTGTACAAACAATAGCATACAGGATTCATGTTTAGGTATAAACTCAGAAGAATACTAAAGATTCACAAGATGACTTCCAGGCAGTCTTTTCTTATAATTTGCTAAATGTTGTCTTGTTGTTGATAAGTGCCATCAAGTCAGTTCTGACTCATAGATACCCTCTATAGGGTTTCCAAGGAGCAGCTGGTGGGTTTTAATTGTTGACTTTGTGGTTCGAAGTCCAGTGTTGATCCTACAGTGCCACACCAGGGTTTTATAGAGAAACAGAATCATATATATATACAAGGGGAATTCAAAAAGTTCATGGAAAATTGAATGAAAAGATAATGGAATTTTTCCATCAACTTTGTGAAGCCCCCTTCTATATGTAAACCTGTTGCCATCAAGTCAATTATAACTCTCAGTGACCCTAGGAACAGAACTATCTTATAGGGTTTCCAATGTAATAAGTATTTACAGAAGCAGACTGCCACATCTATGGGTTAGTGACAGGGTGCATTAACCACTGCATCATAGGGTTCCATATAGGGAGAGAGAAAGAGAGAGAGAGACACTGATTTATTTAAAGGGACTGGCTCACAATTGTGGGGACTTCTTGTGTGCCATCAAGTTGGTTCCAACTGAAAACAACCCTGTATAGGGTTTTGAGTGAGCAGCCGGTGAGTTTGAACCGCCATCCTTGTAGTTCAAACTGACCTTGCAGTCCAGTGCTCACTGGCAAATCTAGAATCTATAGGTCAAGTGGCAGGTTGGAGGTCAGACAACAGGAATAGTGCAGAGTCAGGAGAGATAAAGTTCTGCAAAAATACCTATTTATAATCTGGAGGCAGACCACACCTAAGGGAACTCTCCTTTCACCTGATTGATTGATTGCATAATAGTACAGTATGAAATATGATTATATTTCATCACATCATTTACATCATGGAATAATAACTAGTCTAGTGTTTCGCCAAACCACTGGGCATCATTGTCCACCCCATTAATACATAAATTTAACCATCATAGTCTACCCCTGTCAATTTGGCACCCATATACATCTCTTAAATCATAATCTCCAAATAAAGACAATGACAAAGTCCTACTTCTAACTTGATATACCTAAAAATTTATAAATGAAATGCACTAACTTCTTTTGCATCTTATATTTCTATGGGAAAAAAAAAGAAAAGAAAAACAAAGATATTTTATATATGCACACAAATATATTCATAACAAAACAAGGAAGAGGTACTCATAACAATTATAGTCCTCATTTGTATAACTGGTTGTAACTAGTATTTACAACTATCTTCCAGTGTGGTGGTTAAGTGCCACTGAGTAGGTACCAGCTCATAACAATCCTGTACAGGGTTTCCAAGGAATAACTGGTGGGTTTGAACCACTGACCTTGCAAGTAGCAATCCAGTGCTTATACTACAGTGCCACAGCAGGGCTCCTTTCATTTTCCCTTTGCCCCTAGAAATCATCTCAGCTGGTCATGGTTCTTTTCCTGGTGGAGTAACCCTTCATTATAAAATGTCTAGGCTATTAGTGTCTGGTTTGGGTTGTTGTAGTTTTCCATTAAGGAACTCTGGTAGCATAATGGCTACAAGTCAGGCTGCTAATCTTATGGTCACCATTTCAAAACTACCAGCTTTCTGCTCCGGTAAAGATTTATAGCCTCAGAAACCTTATACAGGGTCGCTATGAGTCAGGACCGACTCCACAGCACATAATCACCACCACTACCAGTTTTCCATTCACATTACTCACAGGGCATAATAGTGCTAAGAGACATTTTAAGGGATTTCCTGTTAAATGCCATTGCGTTGGTTTGGACTCATAGCAACCTTGTAGAGGGTTTCTAAGGAGTGGCTGGTGAATTTGAACTGCCGACCATGTGGTTCAAACTGACCTTGTGGTCGATGCTTATTCTACAGTGTCACACCAGGACATACTTTTCTTTATCTCCATTGTGTAACAACAGTCCAATATCCCCCTTGGTAACATGGCATCAGGATTAGAGGAAAACCCATTAACAATCTGCAATATGCAGATGATACAACCTTGCTTGCTCAAAGTGAAGAGGACTTAAAATATTTACTGATGCAGATCAAAGACCATAGCCTTCAGTATGGATTGCATCTCAATGTAAAGCACCACTGGACCAATAAACAACATTCTTATCAATGGAGAAAAGATTGAAGTTGTCAAGGGCTTCATTTTTCTTGGGTCAACCATCAACACTCATGGAAGCAGCAGTCAAGAAATCAAATGACGTATTGCATTAGGCAAATCTGTTGTACAAGACCTTTTTAAAGTGTTGAAGAGCAAAGAAGTCAGCTTGAGGACTAAGGTGTGCCTGATCCATTTCATGGTATTTTCAATAACCTCATATGCATGCGAAAGCTGGACAGTGAATAAGGAAGACATAGAAGAATTGATGCTTTTGAGTTATGGTGTTGGATGAGAATACTGAAAGTGCCATGGGCTGCCAAAAGAACCAACAGATCTGTGTTGGAAGAAGTACAGCCAGAATGCTCCTTGGAGGCCAGAATGGCCAGACTTCATCTCTCATACTTCATACTTCAGACATATTGTCAGGAGGGACCAGTCACTGGAGAAGGATATCATGTTTTATAAGGTGGAGGGTCAGAGAAAAAGAGGAAGACCCCCAGTGAGTGACAGCATCAATGGGCTCAAGTATGGCAATAATTGTGAGGTTGGCCCAGGATGGGGCAGTATTTCATTCTGTTATGCATAGGGTCACTATGAGTTTTACCAACTCAATGGCACCTAACAACAACAAGTGAGGGGAAGGGGAGATATCCTGGAAAACCTCTGCCTTTCATGGAGAACTTCCTCATCCTTCTTTCCTTTTCTTTTTATTCATTTATAATTTGTACATGGTAAAATTCATTCATTTTAATGAACAATTTTGGCAACAAAATTTTGGAACAGTTGTAGCATAGCATTACAGTCTAGGCATAAAGAACAATTCCATCACCTAGGAAAATGTCCTCACGTCTTTTTGTCATCCAATTGCTTTCACAACCCCTAGTCCTGGTGGTTACTGACCTGTTTCTATTCATATAATTTTGCCTTTTCCAGAATGTTATATGAATGAAATCACTTTTTTTTGTTGTTGTTGTTAAGTGTCATCGAGTCGATTCTGACCCATAGTGACCCTGTATAGGGTTTCTAAGGAGCAGCTGGTGAGCTTGAACCTCCGACCTTGTAGTTCAAACGGCTTTGCAGTCTGGCACATTAACCCACAGCACCACACCAGGACTCCAAAATCACTTTAAGCATAATCTAAAAAGGAACAAGACAATTGCTTTTCTTCTTGTCAATATCAATACTCTTTAAGAGCATTGGCTAGTATGTTCAAGCCATCATTATGATGGCAGAAAGAGCTGTCAACTGATTGTATGCTTTCACTAGCATTTATATCTGCTCTTTATTTACCTTTTTCTTTCTGCTTTGGTTTATATTGCTTCTATTTTCTGTTTTATTAAGGTGGAAGCTTAGACAGTGAATAGATTTAAAAACTTTCTTCTTAATGTTCCAAATTTTCCTCAAAGTGCAGCTTTAACTGTTTTTCACAAATTGTTATAATTTGCATTTTTATTTTCATTCAGTTAAAGATATTTTACAACTTCTTTTAGTTTTGACTCTAGTAGCGTAATGGTTATGAACCGGGTTGTGAACCGCAAGGCCAGCAGTTCGAAACTACCAGCCACTCCGCAGGAGAAAGATGAGGCTTTCTGCTCCCGTAAAGATTTACAGCCTCAGAAACCCTGTACAGGGTCGCTATGATTCGTAGCAACCCAGTATATGATTTCTGAGGAGCAGCTGGTGGTTTGACCTGCCAACCTTGCAGTTAGCAGTCCAGTGCTTATCCTACAGCACCATTTATGTGTTGTTTAATTTCTAAATATTTGATGATTTTCAAAATATCTTTCTGTTACTTATTGCTACTTTAATTACACCATGATTTGAGAACATATTTCATATAATTTCAATTTGTTAAGGTTTGCTTTATGGCCTAGAATATGATCTATATTGGTGAACATTGTATGCATACTTGAAAAGAATGTGTATTTAACTCTTGTTGGGTGAAATGTTCTTAAATGTCAATTAGATAAAAATAATTGATGATTTTTTTAAGTCTAATATAGTCTTATTTTCTGTCTACTTTTTCTATCATGTACTGAGACAGGATGTTAAAGTCACTAAAATAACATTTGTTTATTCTGCCACTTTTTGCTATGTGTATTTTAAAATTCTGTTGATAGGTACATACATATTTAGTATTACATGTTCTTGGTGAACTGACCCTTTATCATTATTTAATGTTTGCTTTCAGTGTTTCACTGTATATCTTTTCTTTAAACTATGCTTTTAGCGTATCTTCTAAACCTTTAGGGGTGTATGGAAGGCACAGATGGTTAGCCATTAAGCTACTAACCAAAAAGTTGGCAGTTCAAATCTACCCTACAGGAACTTCAGAAGAAAGACCTGGTGATTAATTTAAGAAAGATCATAGCAGTACTCCAGTATGAAGAGTGGGGTGGAGTATTGTGAGGCCTCAACTCTTGCCAGAGCCACTGTGGACCACAAGTTGAGTGTAGATTTTGGAGGGGTCCTGCCTCCATTGGAGCCAGGCAGCAGAAATGTGATAAAGAGTGAAGCAAAAAATCTCGGATTATGAGCTCCAACATGATCATGGATGAACCAAGGATAATCTGGCCTTAAGACATTTTTCTCTTTTCTCTTCTGAAAATTGTAAAGTTCATCCCATGGTTCCAAGTTTAAAAGAACTATGCACTTTACCAAACAAGATGTGAAAAAGCATGTGAATGAAAAATTTACTGAACTCCTAAAGTTCTAGAATTTGCAAAGAAATATGCACAGGATTATAACATGCTTTCTGAAGGTACTCATCTCTTCACAGAGCAAAATTTAAAAGCTTGCATTGAACAAATGAATTAGTATCCATAATTCTATACTCTCCATGAAGTTACTAGCTAAATTGGATTTTCCTCATTCAGAACAGAGATGGGATTAAAGTTTTAAAAGATTCTTCTTGCATTGGGCAATGTAAAGTATGTGAAAACAGTATTTCCCTCACTTTCTGCAAAGCTGCAGCTAACAAAAGATAACTTAGCTACCATTGAAACAACAGAAAAAAAAAAAAAAAAAACAGCTACAGCCATGCATGATGCTACTAGTAAAGACCCCAATACAGCAAAAGTTGTTTTAAGATATCACCCACAAACCACTTTAACTAGTTAATCGTAATTACTTTATTAAATAATTATGGACCAAGCTATAAGGAGCAGTGGGAAATTCCTGTGTGTACTCAACTAATATCAAAACCAGTTAAAGTAATTTATAGTAATTTACCACTTCCCCCAAAAGAAAATGATGAGGGAAAGAAATCAAGCCTATCATGAAGTTCCATTAAAATTCATGATGTCCAAAAACTGTTCCAGTTTCTGCAGTATTTGTGAACAAATCTGACGAGTGCATATCTCAAGTGGATATACCTTGTGAAACTAATGAGTGCTGAAAAATTGAAACTCTTGAAAGTATGGATCTGGATTTTGAAGATGATGCCACAGAACTTGAAGCTTTTGGAGTAATCACCCCAGACTGTCAGAGTCATCAAGTCCAGCAAGTACTTCTGCAGCACCCAACAGCACAGGTGCTTTCATAGCCACCAAGGCAATAGCTGCATGTGGGCACCAACTGTACCAGACATTTCTGCTAATTCTAGAAGTTTGTCTCATACCCTGAAGGAACAATTGCAGGAGAAACAACTGGTACCTTCCAGTCTTTCAGTTCCCTGGGTCCCATTAGATCTCAGTCTCTTATTACCATATCGTATCCATCATAGAATACCTTGTACTTTTCTACCTAAGTCATTAGGTCCTATAGCGCAACAAAAGGTTGGAACAAGAATGCTTATGCACTTAGCCACAGGAATCTAGTTTCCGTGGAAACCAAAAGCAGTTGCTTGCCTGCTCAGCAAGTTGAAAATGAAGGAGTGACTCCAAATAAAAGAAAAATAACTTAAGGGCTTTACTACTGAAAATTAAATTCAAGAAAAAAGTTAACAGCAGTGTTAAATTTAGAAAAATTGAAGAAGAAATATGCCTAAAAGATCAGTAGTCAAGAAAAAAGATTTTTTTTTTTTTTTTGGTAACTTCCATAGTTGCTAGGGAGTCCTGGTGTGGTGCTGTGTGTGGGTTAATGCACTGGACTGCAAAGTCAGTTTGAAACATAAGGTCGGTGGTTCAAGCTCACCAGCTGCTCCTCAGAAACCCCATACAGGGTTGCTATGGTTTGGAACCAACTCAACGGCACTTAACAACAACATAGTTCCTAGAGTGCCTTGGAAATATATATTGGTCATGCAAATTAAAATATGTTATACTACTAACTCTCATGTTTGAAGAAAATCTAAATATGTTTTAACATTATCATGACAGGTGCCGGGGACCTGCCTCGACATAGGGGTTCGGTTCACGAGGAGGAGATACCTGACGGCGATTCATATATAGCAAGAATACATAGAAGGAGACAAAGAAAGAGACAAAGAGACACTCCGAAACCAGAGTGAATGCTGGACTGGCATCAGGCAGATCCTGCATTGCAAACATCTCAGCCACGAAGGCC
>NW_006408881.1:14633-15134 GCF_000296735.1 Chrysochloris asiatica
AGGGCCTCGAACCTCTGACTAGTCTTACATGGTCCGCAACAGACAGGGAAATAAATGAAGAAGAAAAATGTTTTTATAATAGACCTTTTCTAAAATTGTAAATAGGAAACAAATTTGCTTTTTTTTTATTTTAATGTTTTATTGTGAATTATATGATAGTTTACATGAGAGAACTTTAGTTTTACATTCATTCCTTCTTATATCATCTCACTGCCATGGTTCCAATACCCTCCATGCATCATCAACCACCCAAAGGGAATACCCCAGAAACCTGCCCCCTACATGTCCCCTCCCCCCGTTTTCGGCCCACAGTCCCTTTCCCTCTCTGGGTCCAAGGTCCCCAGTCACTTCATCACTCCACGTCATCAACTCTGTCTCTATCTCAGGCATCTCTGTTTGTCTGGGTAGTGTCCTGCTCTCAGCTCTTCTCCGTTGATGGTCCCACAGGCCTCCGCTCCTATCCTGGAGAATTAATCACTCCCTTCCTTGTTACAAAACTTC
>NW_006408881.1:49059-49560 GCF_000296735.1 Chrysochloris asiatica
CACACAATCGAAAGCCTTCACGTAGTCAATAAAGCATAGGTAAACATCCTTCTGGTATCCTCTGCTTTCAGCCAAGATCCATTGGACATCAGCAATAATATCTCTCATTCCACGGCCTCTTCTGAATCCAGCTTGAACCTCTGGAAGTTCTCTGCCAATGTATGATTTTAGCCGTTTCTGTATTACCTTTAGCAAAACTTACTCGCTTGAGATATCAAAGAGATTGTCTGATGATTTCCGCATTCTGTTGGGTCACCTCTCTAGGGAACGGGCACAAATATTGATCTCTTCCAATCAGTCGGCCAGATAGTTGTCTTCCAAGTTTCTTGGCAGACATGAGTGAGTGCCTCTTCTGCCGCCTCACTTTCTTGAAAGATTTCAATCTTTATCCCATAAATTCCTGGTGCCTTGTTCTTTGCCAATTCTTTCAATGCATTTTGGACTTCCTCCCTGAGTATCATTTGCTCTTGTTCATATGGTACCTCTTGAAATGGTTGAACA
>NW_006408881.1:50030-52908 GCF_000296735.1 Chrysochloris asiatica
ACTTGTTTTCATTTTCTTCATCTTCAGTTTGAATTTACATATCAGTAATTGATGGTCTGTTCCACAGTCTGCCCCTGACCTTGTCTTCACTGATGATATGGAGCTTGCATACAGCCAACTAATTTTTGACAAAGTACCTGAACATATCGCATGAAGAGGGGTTAGTCTTTTCAACAGATGGTGCTAGCAGAACTGGAAAGCAATATGTAAAAATTTGAAACAAGACCTTTACCTCACCTTTTATACAAAAACCAACTCAGCATGTATTAAAGACCTAAATGTGAATTCCAAAGTTATGAAGGGCATGAATGAAAAAATAGGTACAAATGTGAGGGCACTAATACAGGGAATACACAGGCTATATTTTGAAAATTACACAAAAAAAGTAGACAAAACAGATGAGTGGGCTGTATTAAAAATTAAAAACGTATGTGCATCGAAAGACTTCACCAAAAGAGTAACAAGGGAACCCACAAAATGGGAAAAATGTTTTGCAACAACGCATCAGCCAATGGACTCATTTCTAAATTATATAGGAAACTATAACACCTCTATAAGAAAAAACAAATAATCCAATTTAAAAATGTGCGCAGGACACGAACAGACACTTCACCAAGGAGGAGATCCATGCATCCAACAAACATATGAAGGAATCTTAATGATCACTAACCATTAGAGAGATTCAAATCAAAACAACAATGAGATATCACCTCATATCAGCAATAACAGCAAAGATAAAAATAGTAGAGGACAATAAATGCTGGCAAGGATGCGGAGAGACTGGGGCACTCTTGCTTTGCTTGTGGGATTGCAAAATGGTCCAACCACTCTGGAAAGTAATATGGTGCTTCTTCAGAAGGTTAGAAAAAGAAATACCTTATGATCCAGCAATTACTCTACTTGGTATTTACCCACAAGAAATATGAGCCATAACATGAGTAGATATATGCACAGCAATGTTCATAGCAGCACTATTTACAATACCAAAAAGATGGAGATAGCCTAAGTGCCCATCATCTGAAGACTGGATAAACAAACGGTGGTACATACACACAATGGAATATTATGCTGCCTTGAAGAATAACAAGGAAGCTGCAAGCCACCACATAACATGGATGAACCTTGAGGACGAATGTTGAGTGAAATTAGTCACAAAAGGGGAAATACTGCATAGGACCAGTACTGTAAAAGACCAAGAAAAAGAACATATATTAAAGGGGGGTAGATTATTTGCTGGTTGTTGGGATATGGGGGTAAGGTGAAGGGAGGGAGGGGGAGGTGGAACACAGTGCAGGGAATGGACACAGGATATTTTGGATGTTGGGGAGGGGACAATATACAAGAAGGGGGAGGAGAATGAAAGAACAGAGCAGATGGGAGAACTATTTGCATGGGCTAAGTGGGACAGAGGTAAATAATGATGTATGCACAACCTTGGAACTACAGGGAGAGAAAGTAATAGCCAGAAATATCACCATAGAAATCTTGTAAGTCTGTCTTCTGCCTATAACTGATTGGAATACCTAAAATGGGGCTACAACGTGCACATAACCACGGAGGACTAGAATGGAGAGTGAAGCGTCAGCTGATAAGAAGAGAGGGCATATGCACAAGAACACCCACACTTGCTGATAATACTCACTTGACCTCGCTTCAATGACTGAATGATCAGAGCTCAACTAGAAGAAGAAAGAAGAGGAAAAAAGAGTAATCTGATACAATTTGGTGAACTTGACCTATACCTATGGATACAGTAACTCAAAAGAGGGAACAAATCTTTACAGCAAGGATCATCCCCACCTCCTCCATACACAGAGTAGACATGGATGGGCAACTTGGACATTGGCTACCCAAAATGGGGAGAGGGGGGCTACAAAGGCAAGAATTGACTGGCTTAAAAGCTTTCAAGAGGGAGCCTAGATCCAGAGGGTGTGGAGGAAAGTAGAATCTCCACTGAGTCGTGTCCAATCTCTCTAGGTGGGGCTGATGAAAGCAAATGCGTGTAGGTCTCTTGTGATAAAATAGTGAATAATTGTTATCAGGACTGATTGTGATGGGTGGAAATGTAAAGGTAGACGTTTTGTAGCAAGAAGGGAAGTGATTAACTTTTCAGACTAGGAGCAGAGATCCGTGGGACCATCAAGGGAAAAGAGCGGAGAGCGGGACACTACCCAGAGAAGCAGTGTTGCCTGAGATGGAGGCAGAGATGATGACGTGGAGAGATGGAACAGTTGGGGACTTTGGACACAGAGAGGGAGAGGGGCTATGTGCTGACGACCGGGGGACAGACTTATAGGGTATATCCTTTGGTTGGTTGATGATGCATGGAGGGGGTTGTTACTATGGCAATGAAATTATATCCAATAGGATGAATGTAAAACTAATGTTCTCCCATGTTAACTATCACATAATTCACAATAAAACATAAACAAAAGATAAACAGGCCATAAAACGAATAGATATATGCACACCAATGTTCATAGCAGCACTATTTACAATAACAAAAAGATGGAGATAGCCTAAGTGCTCATCAACTGAACAATGGATAAATAAAATGTAGTACATAAATACAATGGAATATTGTGCTGACTTGCAGAATAACAAAGAAGCTGCAAGCCTCCATATAACATGGATAAATCTTGAGGACATTATGTTCAGTAAAATTAGTCAGTCATAAAAGGAGAAATTCTGCATAGGACCATTATTTTAAAAGATTAAGAAAAAGAGGAGAACAAACAAGATGGCGGATCAGGTGGACATGTAGCAAAGAGCTGCCGCCAACAACAACACAGAATACCCGACCAAGCAGACTCAGGGGATGGTCCCAGAACTCTGAACCACATATAAAGGAATATTTAGAAGGTTGGAAGGCTCACAG
>NW_006408881.1:53544-60911 GCF_000296735.1 Chrysochloris asiatica
TGAAGATGCCCAAAAAACAGAAGCAGATGACCATATCTGCACATGTCCAGAAACGAGATAAAGTGACTGAGGCAAATGAGCTGGAAGGAGACCTACACTCCATACTGGAAGATGGGCAGTCTTTGGAAATGCCTGAGAAGGAATTCCTAAAAAGGATTATAAAAGGTATCAAAACTTTATACAATGCTGTTGAGAAAAACAAGGAAGAAGTCAGGAAAGTGCTACAAGAACAATCAAATAAGATAGAGCATTGGAAACAATTCAAAACCTACAGAAAGAGGTCCAAACGATTAATAATAGAATATCAGAAATGGACAATACATTGAAAGGGTAAAGAAATAGAATTGACAAGATAGAAGCTAGAACTCCTGTGTCTATTTTATAATATAATGCAAGGTAAACCAAGATTCAAAAGACACTTGGCTATCTTTTGAATCTTGGTTTCCATTGCATACCATTGTAAAATAGACATTTGGGGGGAGAGAAACGAATAACCAGAAATATCACCATAGAAAGCTTGTAAGTTCGTCTTCTGCCTATAATTAATTGGAATACCTAAAATGGGGCTACAACTTGCCCAGTGAGGGAGGCTTCCTGTGTAGCCTCTGAATTGCATAAGGCCATAGGTGGAATCCTGAACCACGTTGGTTACAGTAAAGGGAAATGAGGGAAAAACAGCAATGAAGCTGTGAGCTAAGTCCTACCATGTTCAATAGACTCCTGTGAACCCTGGTGGAGACCTGGTTGGCCAGCAGTATGGCAAGACTTGGGGACTCCTGGGCCCAGAGTCAGTGACACAACCACAGAGGTCTAGAGTGGAGAGTGAAAGATCCAGCTGATAAGAAGTGAGGGCATATGCACAGGAACACCCACACTTGTAGATAATACCCACATGACCTGGCTTCAATATCTGGATGATCAGAACTCAACTTGAAGAAGAAAGAAGAGGGAAAAAAAGAGTAATCTGATACAATTTGATGAACTTGACCTACACCTATGGATGCAGTAGCTCAAAAGAGGGAACAAATCTTACAGCGAGGATCTTTCCCACCTCCTCAGTACACAGGTTTGACAGGGATGGGCTACTTGGACATTGGCTACCCAAAATTGGGGGGTGGGGGGTGCACAGAGGCAAAAGGTGACTGGCTTATAACCTTTCAAGAGGGAGTCTAGATCCAGAGGGCGAGGAGGAAGGTAGAATCTACACTGAGTAGTATCCAATCTGGCTGGGCAGGGCTGATGAAAGGAGATAGGGATAGGACTCCTGTGGTACAATAGTGAACAGGACTGACTATAAGGGTTGGAAATGTAAAGATAGATGTTTTGTAGCAAAAGGAGGGGAGTGGTTGACTTTGCGGTCTAGGAGCAGAGGTCCCTGGGACCATCAAGAAACAGTGATGCCAGAGATGGAGGCAGAGATGCTGATGTGGAGAGATGGAGTGGCTGGGAACTCTAGACCCAGAGAGGGAGTGGGGCTGTGTGCTGATGACTGAGTGGCAGGCTTGCAGGGTATACCCATTGGTTAGTTGATGATGCATGGAGGAGATTGTAACCAAGGCAGTGAAACGATATACGATAGGATGAATGTAAAGCTGGTGTTCTCCCATGTAAACTATCACGTAATTCACAATAAAACATTTTTTTTAAAGTTAAATTACAAGACCAATATCCCTCATGAACATAGATGCAAAAATTCTCAACAAAATAATAAAACATTTTTTTAAAATTGTCTCAACAACATCCTAGCCATAGAATCCAACAACATATCAAAAAAATAATACATCATGACCAATTGGGATTTATGAGAGATATGTAGGGATGGTTGAATATTTAAAAAAAAATCAATATATTCCACCACATAAAACTAAGGGGAAAGCACATGGTCATATCAATTAAAGCAAAAAATTTTTTGACAATATCCAGCACCTAATCCTGATAAAAACAATCAACAAAATATGAATAGAGTTGAAATTCCTCAACAGATCAAAGGTCTTATATACAAAACCAACAGCCAACAACACTCTCAATGGAAAGCATATGAAAGTATTACTCTTGGAAACAGGAACCAGACAAGCATGCTCTTTATCACTACTCTTATTTAATAGTATGCTATTATATATCTTAGCTATAGTTATAAGGAGAGAAATGGAAACTAAAGGAACCCAAGTTTGTCAAAAAGGAGTAAAACCCTCTCTATTTGCAGATAATATAATCCTATACATAAAAAAACCAAAGACTCAGCAAGAAAGTTATTGAAATTCATTGAAAGATACAGCAAAATATTAGGGTACTTCTTTTAATAACAAGATCAACATACAAAAAATAAGTTGCATTCTTCTATTATTTAAACTTTTTATTGTGAATAGAGTGAAGGTTTATAGACAAGATCATCAGTTTTACATTTTAAAAATGTATACACTTTGTTTCATCTCAATGATTATAATCCCTTCCCTGTAACAGCAGTTATGTTACTTACTTTCGATGATACCCAATTTACATCTATTTCACAAATCAACAAAGCAAAAATATTTGATGTACACATATGTAATGGTTAATGTTCTGTATCAACTTGACTAGACCAAGATTTCCAGAGGTTAGTAGTTGAGATATGCTTATTCCCATGGTGATGAAAATGAATACAGCCATATATAGTTAACTCTATGATGAGTGGCTATGAGTAGCCAACCAACTGAAGGCAGTTTGGCCTGCTCCCAATATAATGGACACATGGAAGGGACTCTCTCTCTTCTGTTTGAGACCTGGAACTCTAACATTGTAAGCTGTTTGCTGGATAATAAATTCCAACCCACAGTGACCTGTATAGAGTTTCCTCGGAGCAGCTGATGAGATTGAATCACTGATCTTGCAGTTCAAATGACTTTGCAGTCCAATGCATTAACCCACATTGCCACACCAGGATACTCTCTCTCTCATATATATTTCACTGGTTTTGCTTCTCTGGAAAACCCAACCTAATACATGTAGTACTGAGAGTGGGGTGGTCTAGAGACGCAAAATCATAAGGATGAGTTTTCTAAATTGGTTCTCATATCTGACTGTGAGAAATAAGTCCCAAAGTGGTCCATCTTCAGGAATAAGGGGAACAAAAGACCAAGAAGTTACTAACTGACAAGGGCACAAATTGTTGTCTAACATGGCAACCATAGGAAGCCATGCATCTGGGATATATGTAAACAGGATGAATTAGGGGACCGGGAGGGTTTCTGTTCAGGAAGTAGAAACCTTAAATTAAGGATGTCACTATAAAAGGAAATAGGTGACGTTCAGGAAGACTGTTCACCCCATAGTACTCAGCCAATGGGTACTCTTGAGTTAGAGAATAAAAAGCTTGTGAAACAACAGCTTGGTGTGCTGGCCCATCTTGTCTTCTGCGCTTGGTGCCTGATTTTGCAAAATTGATTAATAAAGACTCCGTCTTGCTATAATGGATATAGATTATTTTTCTCTAGCATTCACCAGGTAAACAGTCATGATAACTCATAGGTAACCTCATATGGAATAAGGCAGCCTGCCCCAGTTCTCTCTTTGGAAACCCTTTGGGGTAAGGTTCTAGTCAGGGGTTTATACTGGCCCACTAGTTACCAAGAAGAACTGACATGGTATCTGGGGTGTCGACAGTGTTTCTCACAAACTGAGGGCTTATATGAGATTTTCCACCCACTTAGAGTAGCAGCCTTGGTGGAAAAGGAGATGCATCCCGCCTTGGTTTGGGCAGCCTGTTTTGCAGGGGTTGCAACTCCCAGCCAGAGCCAGTAAACACCAGGGACCGTTGAAAGAGAATTAGCGAGAGAGATGTGAGGGAGTGAGAACAGAATACTGTGGCAACCAAACAACCTCATAAATGAGCTAAGGTGAGAAAATTGGACTGTAAGTGTTACCCTGGTGGTTGGGCATTTTCGGGAGTTGAGTGTGTGTGGCTGAGAAGTATCTTGGATACAGACCGTGTGTGGAGTCCCAATCCATGGTTCCGTATGTCCATGAGGGAAACGGCTGGAGATGGATGAATCGAATCTCAAGGTGTGCAAGAAATCTCTAGAAAAAAGGGGGAATTGAGTGCACAGAGAAACTCAGGCACTAAACACCAAGATTTATAGAAAATGGGAAACAAAAGTTCTAAGCCCAGGAAAGAAAAAAGAAAGGGAATGGGAGAGACTCCCAGAGACATTCCTCCTTTGGGGAGAATGTTGAGGGATTGTGGGGTCAGTCCTCAAACCTGGGGGAAAAGATAAACAATAGATAATGAAATATTACTGCTTCATTTGGCTAAAATAACCAATTCTTATATGTCGATGCTACCCTCACCAGTACCCACGTCAGAAATTTCAACAAATAAATAAAATCCCTTCCTGAAGATTCCCTTGGCCTATCAGAGGACCCAGTTATTATACCTGAGTGGAAATGATGTCCATTATGTCCATCCTGTTTACAGGAGAATAGAGGGGAATTACTAGAAGAGTGGCCATGTCGCCCTGGGAGAAGGAGTACCCTCCTTGGGAGTGAGATATTCTCCCTCCCGAGCAAAAATTCCCCAATGTTGACCCAGGGTAGGACAGTGATGAACCTGATGACTGATACCAGATGAAAGGCCTTAGAGAACTATTAATCAGGGGATAAGGGAATCCATCTCCAGACCCCAGGTTGTAGTTAAGGTCTCTGAAGTCCAACAAGAAAAGGAGAAGACCCCATCAACTTTCCTCCAGAAGCTTAGGGAACAAATGAGAAAGTATTCCAGGTTGGACCCAGAGGGCCAGATGGGACAAAGACTCCTGAAAGTCAACTTTGTGACAAAAAGCTGGCTCAACATCAGTAATAAATTGCAAAAGATTGAGGGATGGAGCAACAAACCCATTGATGAGCTATTAAGGGAGGCTCAAAAAGTCTTTGTGAGAAGAGAGGAAGAAAAACAAAAACAGAAAGCCAAGATCATGGTGTCCACTATAGAAAACGTAGTCAACAGGAAACTGGAACAGGACCCCCTTCCATGAAGGAAGTGGGAATGAGGCAGGCCTCCCTAGAAGGCAGGGAAGAGTGCTAGACCAGATGCCCAAGACCACTAATGGATGCTACAAGTGTCGGGGGACAGGTCAGTTTAAAAGCGAGTGTCTGGAGTTAAAGAAAAAGAGGTGATTCACCTCATGACCTTTGATGAAGACTAGGGGCGTCAGGGGTAACTTATGACTGGCCCCATCAGGAACCCTTGATATATCTTAAGGTGGGACCCAAAGGGGAAGAAATGGCCTTCCTAATCAACACTGGGACCACCCGATCCTCTTTGACCTGCCTGCTGAAAGGCACCAAATTATCATCAAATCAACTGACAGCACAGGGAGTAAGGGCAAAGAGTTCCAGGTTCCCATATTTGAGAAAATGTTACTCAGAAGAGGTTTCAATCAAATAGAAGAAAGACTTCTCTATGTCCCAGAGGCAGGGGTGAGTCTTTTGGGATGGGACCTAATAGTAAGAGTGAGGTTAGGGCTAGGGGTGGGTGAAAGTAATAATGAGACTTCTGAGTAAAGAGGAGGAAGAAAAGATCTACCCGTGGGTATGGATTAAAGAAAGCAACAGGGGAGGGCGAGAGTCCACTGAAGAAACCAGGGGAGATAGCTTGTAGAAGACATCTCCCTATCCCCACTGAGGGGAAGAATGCCCTGTAGCCTAGTGAGAGGGCCTAGTGAGAGATGGTCTCCTAGAACCTTGTATGTTTCCCTATCACACCCCAACTCTCCCAGTTAAGAAAACTGGGGAAATGTATTGGCTAGTACAAGACTTGAAAGCCATAAATCAAACTGTCCGTACCCATTATCCAATGGTTCCTAACCCTTATGCCCTCTTCAGTAAGATCCCCTATGAACATGAGTGGTTTAGTGTGGTAGACTTGAAAGATGCATTCTGGGCATGCCCCTTGATACTGAGAGTAGAGATCTCTTCTCCTTTGAGTGTGAGAAACCCCAGGCTAGACTAAAACAGAAGTATCATTGGAAAATGTTATCACAGAGCTTCAGTGATGCCCCAATTTACTCGACCAGGTCCTAGAAAAGGTCTTAGAAGAAAACCAAGTTATTACAATATGTGGATGATTTATTAATCTCAGGGGAAAACAAGAGCCAGATGCAAGACATTACTATTCGTTTACTCAATTTTCAGACTGAAAAAGGGCTACGAGAAGTACCTAGGACACCTGATCAGTGAAGGGAAATGGAGGATAAACCCAGAGTGAATTTCAGGGATTGTGAACTTGCCCCTACCTAAGACAAAGAGGGAACTCAGGAAGCTGTTAGGACTAATCAGCTATTGTCAATTGTGGATTGACTCCTATGCCCAAAGAACAAAGGTTTTGTAACTCAAGCTCTTATAGCCTGTTTCCCCCAAGATATTCAGGCAGTAGAAGACTTACAGCAGGTCTTGATTACAGCCCCGGTCCTGACATTTTTAGAGAAGCCCTTTCACCTATTTGCTATGGTGGGTTGAGGTATGGTTTTGGGGTCCTCACCTAGACAGGGAGAACAGGGGGAAGGAGCAACAAATTGCCTTTGTATCCAAACTGTTAGATCTTGTCTCAAGAGGGTGGCTGGGATGTGTCCAAATGGTAGCTGCTGGTAGAGGAGAATCGAAAGCTCTTTTTTTTTTAATGTTTTATTGTGTATTGAGTGATAGTTTACATGGGGGAACATTAGTTTTACATTCATTCTATCATACATCATTTCATTGCCTTAGTTACCATCCTGTCCATGCATCATCCCCCAATGAAAGGGTATACCTTGCATGTCTCCCCCCGCCCCATGGTCCCCAGCACACAGCCCCTTTCCCTTTCTGGGTCTCAACTCCCCAGGCACTCCATCTCTTCACATCATCCTCTCTGTCTCCGTCTCAGGCCTCACTGCTTCTCTGGGTGGGGTCCTGCTCTCCGCTCTTCTCCGTTGATGGTCCCAGGGCCCTCCGCTCCTAGACTGTAAGGTTAGTCACTCCCCTCCTTGCTATAAAATATCCACCTTTACATTTCCTGTCCTCACAATCAGTCCTGGTAACAATTTTCATCATTGCATCACTTGAGACCCATCTGCATTTCTTTTCATTAGTCCTTCCTAGACAGGTTGGGTACCATTCATTGGAGACTCTACTATCCTCCCCGCCCTGTGGATCTAGGTTCCCTCTTGAAAGCTTGTAAGCCAGTCACTTCTAACCTTTGTATCCCTCCTCCCATTTTGGGTAGCCAATGTTCAAGTTGCCCATCCCTTTCCACTCTTTGTGTGAAGGGGGTGGGGATAATTTTTGTAGCCGGGAATTGTTTCCTCTTTTGAGCTACTGCAGTTATAGGTGTAGGTCCAGTTCATCAAGTTGTATCAGAT
>NW_006408881.1:94508-95457 GCF_000296735.1 Chrysochloris asiatica
TCCACAATAAAAACCTTAAATTAAAAAAAAAAAAAAAAGTACCAGGAAACTACTCTGGAAAACAGTATGGCACTTCCTCAGAAAGTTGGAAATAGAAATATCTTATGGTCCAGCAATCCCTCTACTTAGTATTTATCCAGAGGAAATACAAGCCATATCACGAGTAGCTATATGCACACCAATGTTCATAGCAGCACTATTTACAATAGCAAAAAGATGGAGACAGCCTAAGTGCTCATCAGTACATACACATACACAATGGATTCTATGCTATCTTGAAGAATAACAAGGAAGCTGCAAGCCACCACATAACATGGATGAACCTTGAGGACATTATGTTGAGTGAAATTAGTCAGAAACAAAAGGAGAAATACTACATAAGACCATTATTGTAAAAGCTTAAGAAAAAATATAAACACTAAAAGGGGGGAAAAAAGAAAAATTCTTTGTTGGTTACTGGAGTGTTAGGGGTGGGGTGAGTGGAGGGAGGGGAAGGTGGAGCATAGGCTAGGGAATAGACACATGATAGTTTGGGTGTTGAAGGGAGGCAATACACAAGAAGGGGGAGGGGAATGCAAGAACAAGGTGGATGGGAGAACATTTAGGCAAGTTAACATGAGACAGAGGTAAATAGTGATGTATGCTCAACCTTGGAACAACAGGGCTCTGGAATACAGGGATTGAGGTATGGTTTGAATGAGTAAAAGGGGGGAAATAATGTTAAGATGCTTGACTGTCTTATGAATCTTGGTTTCCCTTGCCTACTAATGTGAAATAGACACTTGAAGGAGAGAGAAAGGAATAGCCAGAAACATCACTATAGAAAGCTTGTGAGTCTGTCTTCAGCCTATAACAGATTAGAATACCTAAAATGGGGTTAGAACTTGTCCAGTGAAAGAGGCTTCCTGCAGAGCCTTTGCATTGCATAAGACCATAGGTGGAATCCTGA
>NW_006408881.1:95612-99826 GCF_000296735.1 Chrysochloris asiatica
CAGCTGCTCCGCGGGAGAAAGATGAGGCTTTCTACTCCCGTAAAGATTTACACCCTCGGAAACCCTGTACAGGGTCACTATGAGTCGGTTCTGACTCCACGGCACATAACAACAACAACAACAATATATATATATATAATGGCATTCTGATTGACTACTACTAGAACAAGCAAGTTGTTCACCGGGGAGCCATCAAGGCAAGCAATCAAGTCCCCTTAGGGCAAACCCCCTTCCAAGACTGAAACTCAAAGGGAATACACAAGCAGGCATTTACATGGTGACCATGTAAATGTAATCTTGTGTACATGTAATCTTGCTGGTGACCATGTTGGTCTAACAGTAAGGGGAAGTGTGGGGAAAACAGCAATGAAGCTGTGAGCTTAGTCCAACCATGTTCAATAGACTCCTGTCAACTTGGATCGGGACCTGGGTGGCCAGAAGTATAGTGAGACCTGGGGGCTCCTAAGCCCATGGACAGGGACATAATTACAGAGGACTAGAGTGGAGAATGAAGCATCCAACTGATATGAAGTGAGGGGAGATGTACAAGAATGCCCATACTTGCAGAAAGTACCCATTTGACCTAGCTTCAATGGCTGGATGATCAGAACTTGACAAGAGGAAGAAAAGAGGAAAAAGAGTGTAATCTGCTATAATTTTATAAACTTGATTGATACTTATGGATGTAGTAGCTTAAAAGAGAGAACAAATGTTTACAGCAAGGATCATTCCCACCCCCTCTATACACAGGGTTGACAGGGATAGACAACATAGATATTGGCTACCCAAAATGGGGCGGCAGGGTGGGCAACAAAGGCACGAAATGACTGGCTTACAAGTTTTCAGGAGGGAGCTTAGTTTCAGAGTACTCAGGGGAAGGTAGAATCTCCACTGAGTGGTTTCCAACCTGTCTAGATAGGACTGGTGAAAGGAGATGTGTATAATATTCTTGTGGTTCAATAGTGAATAATTGCTATCAGGACTGATTGTGAATGTTGCAAATGTAAAGGTAGACATTTTGTAACAAAAGGAAGGGAGTCATTGATCTTGCAGTCCAGGAGTGGAGGACCCCGGGACCATGAAGGGAGAAGAGCGGAGTGCAGGACCCTACCCAGAGAAGCAGTGATGCCAGAGATGGAGGCAGAGATGATGACACGGAAAGATGGAGCAACTGAGGACTCTAGACTCCAGGAGGGAGAGGGACTGTGTGCTGGCAGCTGGGGGGCTGGTATGCAGGATATATCCTTTGGTTATTTGAATGGTTATATATTCCTGAGTGCTTCAGTGTACATTCAAAAACAAAACAAAAAACAAAAACAACAGAGGGATGGGATACAAATTCTGTTGAATGGTGATGCATAGAGGGGATTGAAATCATTGCAATGAAACAAAATACGATATGATGGATGTAAAGCTGATGCTCTCCCATGTAAACTATCACTCAATTCACAATAAATACTTACAAATAAATTTTAAAACAATTTTGTTTAAAATACCATGAACTGCTTGAACAAACAAGTTTATGTTGGAGAGGTACAATCAGAATGCTTCTTAGAAGCCAGTTTCGCCAGACTTTGTCTCTCATACTTTGGACATATTATCATGAGGAATCAGTCCCTGAAGAAGGACATCAAGCTAGGTAGAGATTGGAGGGACAGTGAAAAAGAGGACCACCTCCAACAAGATAGATTGACAAAGAGGCAGCAGCAATAGGCTCAAATATAACAATGAATGTGTCCCAGGAGTGGACAGTGTTTCATTCTGTTGTGCATAAGGTCGCTATGAGTTGGAAGCAACTCAATAGCACCTAACAACAACATGTTAATGAGAAATATTGGTCTATTATTTTCTTTTTTAATGGTATCTTTTCCTGGTTTGGATATCAGAGTTATTCTTGAATTTAGGAATTTTCCATACGTTTCCATATTCTGGAATAGTTTGAGTACAATTGGTGTCACCTCCTCTGTGAATGTTTGGTAGAATTCACCAGTAAAGTCATCTGGGCTTGGATGTTTTGGGTTGGAAGTATTTTAATGACTAGATCAATTTATTTTCTTGTTATATGCCTGTTTAAGTTTTCCATTTTAGTTTGTGTTAGTTTAGGTAGGTAATGTGTTTCTAGTAATTTGTACATTTCTTATAAATTTTCAAATTTGTTGGAATACAATTCTTCAAAGAATTTACTTCTTTTCTTGTTGATTCTATTGTTTTTCTGTTTTCTATTTCATTCATTTGTATTTTAACCTTTATTACTTCTTTTGTTCTGGTGGCAGTTGGCTTAATTTGCTTCTCATTTTCTAATTGTTGGAGATGTTGAGGTAAGTTGTTGGTTTTGTTCTTTGTTCTTTTGGGATGTATGAATTTATTGCTGTAAACTGCCCTCAGCACTGCTTTTGCTGTGTTCTAAAGGTTTTGGTGTATTTTGTTTTCGATTTCATTTGTTTCTATGAAGATTTTTTATTTCACTTTATATTTGTTCTATTACCCAGTAGTTTTCAAGCAGGGTGTTATTCAGTTTTCATGTATTTGATTTTTTTTTTTTTTGCCTTTATTTCGTATTGTTGATTTCTAAGTTTATAGCATTGTACTCTGAGAAGATGGTTTGTAATATTTTGATGTTTTAAAATTTATTGAGGTTTGCTTTTTGTCTTAACATGTAGTTTAATCTGGAGGATGTTCCATGTGCACCAGAAAATAATGTATATTATACTGTTGATGGATTTTGTCCTCTGTATATGTCTATGAGGTCCAGTTGGTTGATTATGTTGTTTAGTTCTTCTGTATCTTTGTTGAGTTTCTTTCTAGTTGCTTTGTCCTTCATCAAAAGAGTTGTAAAGTCTTCTATTATCATTGTGTTGTTGTTATTAAGTATTTTTGATTTGGCTCAGACTCATAGCAAACCTGTTTAGGGTTTCCAAGGACCGACTGATGGGTTTGAAGCACTGACCTTGCAGTTCAAAAAGACCTTGCAGTCCAGGAATTTGTCATTCCTGGCTGCTCTATCTGGGACCTTTTAATGTGACCCCTTTCAGAGCCAGGAATGACAAATTGAAGAGGAATGGCATCACATTCATCATAAAAAAGAACATTTCAAGATCTATCTTGAAGTACAATGCTGTCTGTAACAGGATAATATCCATACACCTACAAGGAAGACCAGTTAATACAATTATTATTAAAATTTACACACCAATGATGATAAAATTGAAGCATTCTTCAGATTGAAATTGAACAAACATGAAATCAAATTGTATTGATGATTAATGGTGATTGGAATGCAAAGGTCAGGAACAAAGAGGATTGTCAGTAGTTGGAAAATATGACCTTGGTGATAGAAATAATTGGCATCATAGGATTTTTCAAGACCAATGATGTCTCTATTGAAATACATTTTTTAAACAACATAATAGAAGACAATACACATGAACCTCACCTGATGGAATACACAGAAATCAAACTGACTACATCTGTGGAAAGACAATGTTGAAAAGCTCCATATCATTAGCCAAAACATGACCAGGGGCAAACTGTGGAACAGACAATCAATTGCTCATATGCAGATTCAAGCCAAAATGAAAGCAATTAAAACAAGCTCACAAGAGCCAAAATATGTCCTTGCACATATATCACCTGAATTTAGAGATCATCTTAAGGACAGATTTGATGAATAAGACATTAATGGCTGAAGACCAGGACACTTGTGGGATGACATCAAGAACAACACACAGGACTTATGTGCATCAAAAGACTTCACCAAAAGGGTAAAAAGGGAACCCACAGAATGGGAAAAAATCTTTTGCAATGACACTTCAGACAAGGGACTCATTTCTAAAATATATAGGAAACTACAACACAATGTTTTAAAATTGGAAAAGGTATATGACAAGGTTGTGTTCTTTCACCATACTTATTCAACCTGTATGCTGAGCAAATAATACGAGAAGTTGGGTTCTATGAAGAAAAACATGGTGTCAGGATTGGAGGAAGACTCATTAACAACCTGTGATATGCAGATGATACAACCTTGCTTGCTAAAAGTGAAGAGGACTTGAAACATTTACTGATGAAGATCAAAGAACACAGCCTGCTGTATGGGTTGCATCTCAATGTCAGGGAAACAAAAATCCTCACTATTGGACCAATAAACAACATTCTTATCAATGGAGAAAAGATTGAAGTTGTCAAGGACTTCATTCTTCTTGGATCAACTATCA
>NW_006408881.1:100672-107271 GCF_000296735.1 Chrysochloris asiatica
TATTTACCCACAAGAAATACGAGCCATAACACGAGTAGATATATGCACACCAATGTTCATAGCAACACTATTTACAATAGAAAAAGGATGGAGATAGCCAAAGTGCCCATCAACTGAAGAATGGATAAACAAACTGCAGTACATACACACAGTGGAATATTATGCTACCTTGAAGAACAACAAGGAAGTTGCAAGCCACCGCATAACATGGATGAACCTTGAGGACATTATGTTAAGTGGAATTAGTCAGTCACAAAAGGAGAAATACTGCACAGGACCATTATTATAAAAGATTAAGATAGAGAACCCACCCTAAAATGGGAAAAAATAAATAAAATAAAATTTGCTGGTCACCGTGATATATGGGATGAGAGGAGGGGAGGGAGGGGAAGATGGAGCACAGGGTAGGGAATAGAAACAGGATAGTTTGGATGCTGGGGAGGGGGGCAATACACAAGAAGGAGGAGGGGAATGGAAGAACAAGGTGGATTGGAGAACAGATAGGCAGGATTCTTTAATATGCTGTCTACAAGAGACATATCAAAAGGATTGAGGCAGCCTAAATGTCCATCAACAGAAGAATGGTTAAACAAATTTTAGTACATACACACAATGGAATACTATAAAATGTTGAAGAATAATGATGAATCTTTGATAGACCTCACAAGATGGTTGATCTGGAGGACATTATGCGCATTGTATGAGACAAATGTTGGAAAAAGTTAGGCAGGTTTGCATGGGCTAAGTGGGAGAGAGGTAAATAATGATGTATGCACAACCATGGAAAAACAAGGCTCTGGGATACAGGGATTGAGGCATGGCTTGAATGGGTAAAAGAGGAGAAATAATGTTAATGTGCTTGGCTTTCTTTTGAATCTTGGTTTTCCTTGTCTATTACTGTAAAATAGACACTTGATGGGGAGAGAAATGAATAACCAGAAATATCACAATAGAAAGCTTGTAAGTCTGTCTTCAGCCTATAACTGATTGGAATACCTAAAATGGGGCTAGAACTTGCCTAGTGAAAGAGGCTTCCTGTGGAGCCCTTGCATTGCATAAGACCATAGGTGAAATCCTGAACCCCATCCAGAATCTTCTGAGGTGGGAAATCATACTTCAAAGGACAAGCAGACCAGCCTGGAGTGTCTAGAAGAACAGAAGATACTTCTTGAAAGAAAGACCAGCAGGAAAAAAAAAAATAAATAATGGCAATTTGATTGACTACTACAAGAATAAGCAAGCTGTTTGCCTGGGAGCCATCAAGGCAAGTGGTCAGATCCCCTCAGGGAAAACCCCCTTTCAAGCCTAAGAATCAATGGGAATACATGAGTAGGCATGTGGTCTGGCTGGTGACCACGATGGTCACCCATAAGGGGAAGTGGGGGGAAAACAACAATGAAGTCGTGAGCTAAGTCCAACCACATTCAATAGACTCTTGTGAACCCAGGTGGAGACCTGGTTGGCCAGCAGTATGGCAAGACCTGTGGACTCCTGGGCCCAGAGACAGTGACATGGCCACAGAGGACTAGAGTGGAGAGTGAAGCATCCAACTGATATGAAGTGAGGGGAGATGTACAAGAATGCCCATACTTGCAGATAGTACCCACTTGACCTGGCTTCAATGGCTGGATGATCAGAACTTGACTAGAAGAAGAAAGAAGAGGAAAAAAAAGAGCAATCCACTACAATTTGATGAACTTGACCTATACTTATGTATGAAGTAGCTCAAAAGAGGGAAAAAATCTTTACAGCAAGGATCTTTCCCAATCCTTCAGTACACAGAGTTGACAGGGATGGGCAACTTAGACACTGGCTACCCAAAATGGGGGGCTACAAAGGCAAGAAGTGACTGGCTTACAAGTTTTCAAGAAGGAGCCTAATTCTAGAGGGGGCAGGGGAAGGTAGAATCTCCACTGAGTAGTTTCCAATCTGTTGGGATGGGGCTGATGAAAATAAATGGGGATAAGACACAATAGTGAATAATTTCTATCAGAATTGATTGTGAATATTGCAAATGTAAAGATAGATGTTTTGTAACACAAGGAAGGAAGTGGTTGATTTTGCAGTCCAGGAGCAGAGGTCCCTGGGATCATCAAGTGAGAAGAGCGGAGTGCGGGACCCTACCCAGAGAAGCAGTGATGCCAAAAAATGGAGGCAGAGACAATGACAGGGATAGCTGGAGCAGCTGGGGACTCTGGAGTCAGGGAGGGAGAGGTGCTGTGTGCTGATGGCAGGCAGGCAGGCTTGCAGGGTGTACCTTTTGGTTGTTTGAAGATGCATGGAGGGGATTGTTATCATTGCAATGAAACAAAATACAATAGAATGAATGTAAAGCTGGTTTCTTCCATGTAAACTATCACACAATTCACAATAAAAACTTAAAAAAAAAAAAATCATACAGGAAGAAACCAAAAGGTTATTAAGAAGACCAGAAAGAAGGAAAAGACCAAAATCGATGTCAGAAGACTCTGAAACTTGCTCTCCACCGTAGAGATGCTAAAACAAAGGGAAGAAATAAGGAGGTAAATAGCTGAACAGAAATATCTAAAGGGAAGATGTTGAAGACAAAATTAAGTATTATAATTAAATGTGCAAAGGCCTGGAGTTAGAAAACCAAAAGGGAAGAACACACTCAGCATTTCTCTAGCAGAAAGAACAGAAGAAAAAGAAATTCAAGACTTGACTTGAAATATTGTAGGAATCTTTGAGCAAAACACTGAGTGATACAGAAAGCAACACAAAAAGATGGAAGGAATACACACAGTCACTGTACAGAAAAGAAATGTTCTATATTCAAACATTTCAAGAGGTCACATAATCTCAGGAGCCAGTAGTATTGAAGGAAGAAGTCCAAGGTTTACTGATGGCATTGACAAAGAACAAGGCTCCAGAAACTGATGGGATACAAACTGAAATCTTTCACCAAACTGAGAGAGCACTTATGCTAAGACATTTGTCAACTGATTGGAAGAAATCCATATTTTTGTCCTTTCCAAAGACAGGCAACCCAAGGAATGTGGAAATCATTGGACAATATCATTAATATCACATGCAAGTAGAATTTTTCTAACAATAATTAAAAAATGGTTGCAGCAGTAAATTAACAGGGAGCTGCCAGAGGTTCAAACCTGATTTAGATGGGCATGGAAAGAAGGATATCATTACTGGTGCCGGGTGGATCTTAGCTGAAAGCAGAGAACACCGGGAAAATGTGCTTTATTGGCTACAGAAAGGCTTTCAATTGTGTGGATCATGACAAGCCATGGACAACATTGATGAGGTGAGTATTCCAGAATACTTAATTGTGGTCATGAGGTAACTGCACATATAGAACAAGGGGACACTGAATGGTTTTAAATCAGTAAAGGTGTGTGCCTAGGTTGTACTCTTTCGCAATATTTATTCAGCCTGTGTGCTGAGCAAATAATCTGAGAAGCTGGGTTATATGAAGAAAATAATGTGGCATCAGGTTTGGAGGAAGGCTCATTAACAAGCTACTGTATACAAATGTACAATAGATTGTTAAAGAGTCCTGGTGTGGGGCTATAGGTTAATGTGATGGACTGCAAAGTTGTTTGAATTGCAAGATCAGGGGTTCAAGCTCACCAGTTGCTCATTATGGGTTGGAACTGACTTGATGGCACTTAAAAACAACAACAATATGCAGATGAGTTCTGGTGTGGCACTGTGGGCTAATGTGCTAGACTGCAAAGTTGGTCTGAACCACAAGATCAGTGGTCCAAGCTCACCAGTCACTCCTTGGAAACCCTCTACAGGGTCGCTATGGATCAGAACAGACTTGATGACACTTAACAATAACAGCAACAAATATGTAGATGATACAACCTTGCTTGCTGAAAGTGAAGAGGACTTAAAATACATACTAATGAAGACCAAAGACCACAGCTTTCAGTATGGGTTGTACCTCAATGTAAAGAAACCAAAATCCTCACAACTGAACTAATAAATAATGTCAAGATAAATGGAGAAAGATTGAAGTTGTCAACACTTCATTATGCTTGGATCAACCATCAGTACTCATGGAAGCAGCAGTCAAAAAATCAAATGACATACCTCATTAGCAAATCTGCTGTTCAAGAGCAAAGATGTCAGTTTGAAGAGTTTGGTGCACCTGACCAAAACCATGTTATTTTCAAGTGCCTCATGTTTAAGACATTTACTCAATTCACAATAAATACAAAATTCAAATATACTCCTTTGCCCTTTCAATGTAGTGCCCATTTCTGATATCTTAGTATTAATCTTCTGTATTTCATTTTGCAGGTTTTGTATGGTCTCTGATCCTTTACCCGTTTTGTTTGATTATTCATGTGATGCTTTTTAATAAAATTCTTCCGTGTTTTTCTCTATCTTTCTGTCAATAGTTTGGAGCTATCTAAGTATCATTCTCCTGGACTCTTTTTCAGGCAGTTCCAGTATCTCTTTTTACTCAAAAATATTTTCTTGCTCTACCTCTTGCTCATTTGTTCGAGCTACTCTGTTTTGTTTTTTCTATGTGATCATAGATGGCTGCTTTTGAGGCACTGTGGTGATGTTATATTTGTAATAAACTGATTAATATATTTTGGTGTTTTCTTAGGCACTCATTGGCTGCCTTCTTATGGATGTGATCTAGAAATGTGCTTGTGCACCATTCTCTGTTTCTGTTTGTGTCCTTTAATTCAGGTTGAATTTAACTGACATAGGTTGTTGTCATTGATCCAGTGCGTACCAGCTGGTATTGATTGTAGCTCAATTAGTGGGGCTGAAGAGGGCACAGATATGTTTGGGCTGTAAGGCCACAGTTGTTGTCTCATGTCAGGTGAGGCAATAAGAGAAAACACTCCCACAGAGAGAAGGAAAACAAACAAAAAACCAAAACAACAGTGGGAAAATAAGCTGAATGCTTCTGAGCCACCTTCTGGTCTCACCTTCACCGCTGCCTGAGAAATTTCAAGATGGTTCCATTGTGTCTTTCTGACCTAAACCCATCTTGGTTCTTTCACCTTTTCTCTACTCCACAGGCCTGTTCTGGTAGTGTAGTGGTTACGAATCGGGTTGCTAACTTCACAGTCAGCAGTTCGAAACTACCAGCTGTTCCACGGAAGAAAGATGAGGCTTTCTGCTCCCATAAAGATCTATAGCCTTGGAAACCCTGTACAGGGTCCTATGAGTTGAAACGGACTTCACGGCACATAACAACAACAACAACAGGTCTGTTCAGGTGCTTCCCCTAATGAGAGCTAGCCCAGGGCTGGCCAGGGCTCACTTTGCAGATTTGAACCAGACGTTACTGAAGTGGGGCTTTTGTTGTTGTCTCTTACCCTTACAATTGTGCAAATAACCACAGGTTCATTCTATTCCACCTGCAGGACTTCCTCTGGTGGTGTACACTCATACAGTTCTCACCTGTGGAAGGAACCACAGAGGAAAAAAGAGGGGAAAAAAATCACACATTTGTTGCTGGGAGTCAGTCAGACTTTTGCAATGCAAATTTTTCTTGTCTCTTAATCTGCTCACACAGCTCAAAATGGCTGCTGTTGGTCCTGTTGGCCTTCCCAAATCAGAAGTCACCTCCATTCTTGCAGTGTCTGTTTAACTCTCTTTCCCAGTAAGCATTTGATCCACTTGTTTATCCCTTTATCTGAAGTTCAGAGTTCCAGGACCCTTCTCTGCATTTGTCTTATCTGGTTTTCCATAGCCTTGAGGATTCCTTTTTTAAAGTTTGTCTTGAAGATACCAGGTGGGGAGGGTAGTAATAAGTGGTATAATGAAGGTACATCTGTTGTTTCCATACTTTGCCCATGAAGCTGGAAAAAAGCCTGCTGTGCACGGTTGCACACACTTTGGGATTTCCAAGTCTCGACCTCACCTGCTGGCATTGGCATCGGTCCAGAGTCATTTTAAAAATATATTTTATTGTGTTTTGGGTGAACATTTACATAACAAATTAGATTTCCATTCACCCATTCATAAACAAATTGTTCTTAACAATACAATTTTATTTATTTATTTTTGCAAATTCAATGTTTATTGTGAATTTAGTGAAGGTTTACATAACAGATGATCAGTTTTAACTCAACAAATCATATTGCTTTATCTCAATCACAATCCTTGCAATATAGCATTACTTATCCCACTTCTAACCTATGTTTCTTGTTTCCATTTCTTCTTTTTTCTCCATCCTTTTGAATTTTTTCCTTAAGTAAATGCTGCCCTTTTGATCTGAGATGGTTGACCATAATATGGTGTGAGTACCTCCTATTATCTATTATTATTATTATCTATTATTTATTCCTTATCTGAAAATTTATTCATTAGATTTAATTCAGTTCCAGACCTGAAATGTGACCAAGGGTCATAGTATTGGGGTTCTACCAGTCTCTATCTGACCAGAAAATCTGCTCTTTTTTTTTTCTTCAATGTTTTATTGTGAATTATATGATAATTTACATGGGAGAACATTAGTTTTACATTCATACTGTTGTTGTTGTTATTGTCAGGTGCCATTGAGTCAGAACCGACTCATAGCGACCCCATGCACAGCAGAACAAAACAATGTCCGATCCTGGGCCAACCTCACTACTGCTGCCACACTT
>NW_006408881.1:109467-111124 GCF_000296735.1 Chrysochloris asiatica
ATTTGTCTTGCAGAAATCTATCATTCGTTCTCCAGCATCATTTCTATCACCAAGTCCAAATTTTTCAACTACTGGTCCCTCCTCTTTATTCCCTACTTTTGCATTCCAATCACCAGTAATGAGCAATACATTTATACTATCGTATATCATTTCATTGCCATGGTTACAATCCCCTCTATGCATCATCAACCAACGAAAGGGTATATACCCTGCAAGCCTGCCCCCCTGGTTGTCAGCACACAGCCCCTCTCCATCTCTGGATCTAAAGTCCCCAGCTGCTCCATCTCTTCACATCATCATCTTTGCCTCCACCTCTGGTGTCACTGCTTCTCTGGGTAGGCTCCTGCTCTCCGCCCTTCTCCCTTGATGGTCTCAGGGAACTCTGATCCTAGATTGCAAAGTTAATCACGCCTCTCCTTTTACTACAAAATGTCTACCTTTACATTTCCAACTCTCACAATCAGTCCTGATAACAATTATTCACTACTGTATCACAAGACATCTATCTGTATTTCCTTTCATCAGCCCCACCTGGACAGATTGGATACTACACAGTGGAGATTCTACCTTCTTCCAGGCCCTCTAGATCTAGGCTCCCTCTTGAAAACTTGTAAGCCAGTCAATTCTTGCCTTTGTAGCCCCCCATTTTGAGGAGCCAAAGTCCAAGTTGCCCATCCCTGTGTATTGAAAAGGTGGGAATGATTCTTGCTATAAAGATCTGTTCACTCTTTTGAGCTACTGCATCCATACGTGTAGGTCAAGTTCCGCAAATTGTATCAGATTACTCTTTTTTCCTCTTCTTTCTTTTTATAGTCGAGTTCTGATCATCCAGTCATTGAAGCCAGGTCAAGTGGGTGTTATCTGCAAGTGTGGGTGATCTTGTGCATATGTCCTCTCTTTTATCAGCTGGATGCTTCAATCTCTACTCTAGTCCTCTGTGGCTATGTCACTGACTATGGGCCCAAGAGCCCCCAGGTGTTGCCATACTGCTTGCCAACCATTGTCTATTTTATAATATAATGCAAGGGAAACCAAGATTCAAAAGACAGCCAAGTAATTTAACATTATTTCCCCACTTTTCCCCATTCCAACCATGTCTCAATCCCTGTATCCCAGATCCCTGTTGTTCAAAGGTTGTGCATACATCATTATTTACCTCTGTCCCACTTACCCCATGTGAACCTGCCTAATTGTTCTCCCATCAGCTTTTTACTTCCATGTCCTTCTCCCTTCTTGTATATTGCCCCCTCCCCAGCATCCAAATTATCCTGTGTCTATTTCCTGCCCTATGCTCTACCTTCCCGTCCTTCCCCTCCCTTCACCCACAACATCCCAGCAACCAGCAAAGAATACACACCCCTTTAGTTTGGGTTCTTTTTCTTAGTCTTTTACAATAGTGGTTCTATGCAGTATTTCTCCTTTTGTGACTGACTAATTTCACTCAGTATAATGTACTCAAGGTTCATCCATGTTATGTAGTAGTTTGCAGCTTCCTTGTTATTCTTCAAGATAGCATAATATTCTGTTGTGTGTATGTACCACAGTTTGTTTATCCATTCTTCAATTGATGGGCATTTTGGCTGTCTCCATCTTTTTGCTATTGATAATAGTGCTGCTATGAACATTGGTGTGCATATATCTATTCATGTTATGGCTC
>NW_006408881.1:112065-112693 GCF_000296735.1 Chrysochloris asiatica
AACCACTCCCCTTTTTTTGTTACAAAACTTCTACCTTTACAAGTGTGACGGTCGCAATTAGTCATGATAACAGTTATTCGCTACTTACTAATCTTATCCCCATCTCCTTTCACCAGACCTATCTAGACAAGACGACAGCTATTCAGTGGGGACTCTTTCTTTCCCCCCCACACTCTTAAACTAAGCTCCTTCTTGAAACCTTGTAAGCCAGTCACTTTGTGCTTTTATTGCCCCCTCATTTTAGATAGCCAATGTATAAGTTGCCTGTCCCTATCTACCCTGTACACAGAGCGGATAGCATTGATACTGGATTTGAAGACTCTTTCCCTCTCTGTTGGTATTTAGAGTCACTACTGATCTGACTATAGGTCAGGTTCATCATGAAGATGTATCCTCTGTCACTGTAGCTGTTCCAGTCTGCTTGTCCTTTCTAGTGGGAATGTCTCACCTCACAAAGTTGTGGATGGAACTCAGGATTCCACCTAAGGTCCTATACTCTTTAAAGGCTTTGCATGAGGCCTATTTCACTGGGGAAGTTGTAGAACCCCTTTTAGGTATTCCAATCAGTTATAGGCTGAAGGCGGGCTTACAAGTTTTCTCTAATCATGTTTCCCAACATTCCTTTCTA
>NW_006408881.1:112793-113338 GCF_000296735.1 Chrysochloris asiatica
CCTGTCTCAGTGTTCCCCTATCTATCTTGTTCTTCTGCCTCCTCCCCCCTTCTTGGATTGCCCTCCCCAACAATCAAAATAAATCCCCCACCCCAACCCCTTTGTGGTTACCTTATATTCCATTAGTTCTCCCCTCCATTTAAGATAGCCTATTTTATTCAGTAATCTACCTGACCTTCCCACCACCTGGATCTCTGTTCTTCTGTGTTTACCTTTTTCACATTGTAATTGTTTTGATCATAGACTGACCTCCCAGATCCTCTGTTCTTATAATTTTATTCTGTTCTTGACTATTTCATTTGTCGACTGAGTTCAGGTGGATGTTGCCATGTATGTCATTCTGTAGTTGTTGTGTGTTCTTGTTGGTTCTCAGTCCACAGAACTTCCTTTAGGATGTTTTTCATAGCAGGATTGACTATGGCAAAATTCCTTAGCTTATGCTTATCCTGAAATGTTTTGATTACACCATCGTATTTGATTGACAGCTTTGCTCGGTAGAGGATTCTTGGGTGGAAGTTTTTTTCTTTCAGGGTTTTATATATCTC
>NW_006408881.1:115438-117681 GCF_000296735.1 Chrysochloris asiatica
AAAGCAAAACTGACAAAGTGTATTGCCCACCTTTGCCCCAAGGATGCTGTGGTGTTTTTCTGTGATGTTTTTGCTCCCCTGTTTCATCTTGGTCCCCTGGTTTTTCTTGCCCAAGATGTCAGCTCTGGGCCTCTGAGCCAGGCAGATTTAAAAGTACGTGATTTCTTACTTCAGCTTCAAGTTCCACTTGTTATAAGCCTTCAAACTTTTAAAATATTTCTAGCTGTATGGTTCCGAGTTTTGGAGCTCTGCCCTCGGTCTACTTTGCCTGGTATTCTGTGGTATGGCTGATGGAGAACTTCACTGAACCTCCACCCTAGCTGCCATCAAGCCCCACCTGCTTATTTATTTTATTTTATTTTATTTTTTAATGTTTTCTTCCACATTGTCTCCCATTCTATCCAGGACGTTCTGATGCGATTCCTTTCAAAGCAGCTGGTAGCAGTAGCTAGGCACCATGTAGTTCTTCTGATCTCTGGGTCATGGAGGCTGATATTTATGTTGTCTGTTAGTCCACTGGTCTAATTGCCTCCATGTATATTTAATTTTAATCACACAAGGAGAGACCAATAGTTGCACTTTAGGTGGCTGCTCATGAGCTTCAAAGATCCCAGTTGCTACTCACCTGCTCAAATAGTATGTACAACATTGTCTTTGTGGACTATGTTATGTAAATTGACCACAGTGCTACACCAGTTCTCCTAAGTCTCAGGCTGGCAAATTATTCTTTCAAGGTGTTTGGTAATGTCTAACATGTTTTCTAAGATAATTTTGTCCCATGTATGTTCCACCAGTAGTACATATATTTGATACATACACAAGCTGAACAGGTGTCGGAGGGAGAGTGGAAGTATACGCAAAAATATTTAACCCTTTTACTGAGGATGTTTGTATATGGTTAAATATTTTTGCGTATACTTCCACTCTCCCTCCGACACCTGTTCAGCTTGTGTATGTATCCATGTATCTACCCATTGTGGCAGTTGTGGTTAAGTGCTGTGAAGTCTGCTCTGACTCATAGCGACAGGGTTTCCAGTGCCACAAATCTTATGGATCTTTCTCCAATGGAGTGACTGGTAGATCCAAACTAATGACCTTGCATTTAGCAGTCCAACTCATAACCCATTGTGCTATTAGAGCTCCTTGTATTTACACGTTGTTGTATTTACACATTGTTGTATTTACACATTGTCAAATCAGTTCTGATTCATAGAGACCCTGTGTAGAGTTTGCAAGGATCAGCTGGTGAGGTTGAACTGCCGACCTGGCAGTTTAAACCAATGTGTGCATTAACCCACAGCACCACACCAGGACTCCATATCTACCCATAGATCACTGTTATTTGAGGATTGTGTATATGACAGTATTTTCTTCTGTTGCCTTTAACTCTTGCACTCTTCCTCATGCCTTCATCATTCTTTCTGTTGTATTTTGTCTTCCCCATTACCCAAGCTAATATGTGTCTACCCTCTAGTCAGTTAATTACTCCCCCTTCCCTCTTACCCAAGGTAACAATCAAAGAGTGTTTCTTTTAGTGTGAAAACTTTCCTTGACTTTTTATGATAGTGATCTCAGACAATATTATCCATTTGTGTGATTGACTAATTTCACTCAGCATAATTTCTTCCAGGTTCATTCATATTATGAGGTGTTTGCAGATTCATTGTTATTCTTCATCATTGCATCATATTCCATTCTATTGTTGTTGTTGTTGTTGTTGTTAGGTACCATAGAGCCAGTACCGACTCATAGAAACCCTATGCACAAAAGAACGAAACACTCCCTGGACCTGGAACAACCTCACAATTGTTGCCATGCTTGAGCATATTGATGCTGCTAGTTTGCCATTCCATCTCACTAAGGGTCTTCCTCTTTTTCTCTGACCCTCCACCTTACCAAACATGATATCCTTCTCCGGTGACTGGTCCCTTCTGACAATATGTCCAAAAGTATGAGAGATGAAGTTTGGCAGTCCTGGTCTCCAAGGAGCACTCTTGCTGCACTTCTTCCAACACAGATCTGTTTGTTCTTTTGGTAGCCCATGGTACTTTCAATATTCTCCTCCAACAACATAACTTACAATGCACCAATTCTTTTATGTTGTTGTTAAGTGCTGTCGAGTCTGTTCTGACCCATAGCGACCCTGTACAGGGTTTCCAAGGTTATAAATCCTTACGGGAGTAGAAAGCCTCATCTTTCTCCCGCGGAGCAGCTGGTAGTTTCGAACCGCTGACCTTAAGGTT
>NW_006408881.1:118106-126041 GCF_000296735.1 Chrysochloris asiatica
TTCTCAGATTATTTGCTTAGCATAGAGGTTGAATAAATATTGTGAAAGAATATAACCTTGTCATCCCATGTTGTGTTTGAACGAATGCCTCTTGGTCCTTGTACACATTCCTCATGAGCATAATTAAGTGTTCTGGAATACTCATACTTCTCAATGTTGTCCATAGCTTGGCACGATCCACACACTCAAAAGCTTTTAAGTAGTTAATAAAGCACAGGTAAACATCTTTCTGTTATTCTCTGCTTTCAGCCAAGATCCATTGGACATCAGCAATGATATCCCTCATTCCACATCCTCTTTTGAATCTGGCTTGAACCTCTGGAAGTTCTCTGTCAATGTATGGCTGCAGCCATTTCTGTATTACCTTTAGTAAAACTTTGCTTGCATGGGATATCAACAATATTGTTCGATGATTTCTGCATTCCGTTGGGTTACCTCTCTCTGGAATGGGCACAAATATGGATCTCTTCCAATTAGTTGGCCAGATAGTTGTCTTCCAAATTTCTTGCCATAGATGAGTGAGTGCCTCCAGTGCCACCTCACTTTCTTGAAAGATTTCAATTTTTATTCCATCAATTCCTGGTGCTTTGTTCTTTGCCAATTTCTTCAATGCACCTGGGACTTCTTCCTTCAGTATCATTGGCTCTTGATCATATGCAATCTCTTGAAACGGTTGACATAAACCATTTCCTTTTGGTACAGTGAGTCTATGTATTCCTTCCATCATCTCTTGATGCTTTCTGCATCATCCAATAATTTGCCCAGAGAATCTTTCAATAATCCTGGGAGCCAGCCCCAGCAAACTTATTTCAGGAATTTCCGAAGGTTGATGCGTGTGTTGGTGGAAAGAATTACACATAGTCGATAATTCATGATGAGTTCAAAATCGTCTTATTACATGCTTTATTCTTCTCTCATTCTTTACTGTCCTGCTCATTCTTTATTCCCCTACAGTCCTGTTCATCTCTGCTTCTGCTTCTTTACTCCCCTCCCCTGCTCCTGCTTTCATTCCCCTCCTGCTTTTTAATCTCCTTCCATTTCTTTACTCCCCCCTCTCCTTCTTTCTTCACACTACTCCCTCTTCACAGTACTCCCTACACTCTTTACCTCCATTCTCCACTCCATTCTACCACATTCTCTTTTCCTCTACTTTTTCCTTCTCTACATTACTTCCTACACTACTCCTAACACACCTCCCTCTATTCTATCTTACAACCCCATTATATACCATTACAAAAAACATTGCTTTCATAGTATTCAATGTCCTCAAAATACAATCTACTCTGGGGCACATTCTTCATGATTTACGACCCTTAGATTTACAACAAAGATGAGAAGTTACAGACATCAAGGCATACTGAGACATCCTGGTGCCTTGAAACCTTTTAGTTAAACATTTATTCATACATAAATCTATTCTTTTCTCTGAGAAGCAAGTTAACCTTCACATATGTTTCTTAACTTCTATCTATTGAGTCTTGTTAATTTTAGTTGTTAGGTGCAATTAACTCTCCATTAACTTCTTCCATACACTATCTGTTTATAGCCGACAAAAACATCACTTATCAGAACATTTAAAAACTGAGGCTATGAAAAACAATCTCTCTATTTTACTGATCAGACTTCTTATTTATGTAACTGTAGATTCTCATAGCCCTTATCTATAGTCTAATTGTTTTTAGGAATTCTTGTACCCATAGCCCTTATTTATGGCCTAGTTGCTTTTAGGGTTTCTTTATTGCCTTAAACAGGCTACAAGGAAGAATGTTTACAATCACTAAGCCTAAACTGGTAGTAATTCAACTGACAAATCCTGTCTCCTAGCAGTCTTAAGAACATTGTTAATATAAGTATTAAAACTACCTAAGATTACAAGTAGAATAGAATGTAGCTAATATATGGCTTCTAACTTTTAATAAAAATATACTAAAGTGTAGGAGAGTCAAAATCTAAAGTAAAGGGATACTAATAAAATCATGAATAAATTGGAGAATGATTCTAAAGGCAAAAACTAACCAGGGGCCTGTGCATAGAATATTTCTTCCTTGTAGCTCTGCTATCCAAGGAAAATAATTCATTGTTGCTTTGCAAAAACAATGAATTCTTCCATGTGCAGGGACCCCGTCGTCTCATTTATTTATTTTAATTCCTCGATTAATATGTCTCAATTTCTTCATTTTAATTCCTTAATTATTATGGCGCCTGCCACAATAACAAAAGTTGAGGCTTAAATTTTTTTCTTCAGTTCCCCCAGCTTGAGAAATGCTGAGTGTTTTCTTCCCTTTTTGTTTCCTGACTCCAGATCTCTGCACATTTTGTTGTAATATTTGACTTTGTCTTCTTGATCTGACCTTTGAGATTTTCTGTTCAGCTCTTATACCTCTTCATTTCTTCCATTTGCTTTAGCATCTCTACACTGGAGCTCTGGTAGCGTAGTGGTTACGAATCGGGCTGCGAACCTTAAGGTCAGCGGTTTGAAACTACCAGCCACTTCGTGGGAGAAAGATGAGGCTTTCTACTCCCGTAAGGATTTACACCCTCGGAAACCCTGTACAGGGTCGCTATGGGTCGGAACCGACTCGACGGCACTTAACAACAACACTGGAGAACAAGTTTCAGAGTCTCTTCTGAGATCCATTTTGATCTTTTCCTACTTTCTTGTCTTCTTAATGACTTTTTGCTTTCTTCCTGTATGATGTTCTTAATGTTCTCCTACAACTCTTCTGGTCTTCAGTCTTTAGTGTTTAGTGTATCAAATGTGTTCTTCAGATGATCTCTAAATTTAGATGGGATCTATTCAAGGTCATATTTTGGCTCTTGTGAACTTGTTTTCATTTTCTTCAGCTTCTGTCTGAATTTGCATATGAGTAATTGATGGTCTGTTCCACAATCCGCCCCTGACCTTGTTTTGACTGATGATATGGAGCTTTTCCAGCATCTGTTTCCACAGATGTAGTCAATTTGACTTCTGTGTATTCCATCTGGTGAGGTCCATGTGTATAATCATCTCTTATGCTGTCTAAAGAAGGTATTTGAAATGAACAAATCATTGGTTTTGCAGAATTCTGTTATTAGATCTCCAGCATCATTTCTATTACCAAGGCCATATTTTCTAACTATTGAACCTTCTTCTTTGTTTCTAACCTTTGCATTCCAATCACCAGTAATGATCAATACATCTTGATTACATGTTTGATCAATTTCAGATTGAAGAAGTTGATAGAATTCTTCTGTGTCATCTTCACTGGTTTTAGTGGTGTGTAAATTTGAGTAATAGTTGTATTAACTGGTTGTCCGTGTAGACCATGGATATTATCCTATCACAGACAGCATTGTACCTGATGATTGATATTGATATCTTCCTTTTGACGATGAATGCAACACAATTCCTCTTCAATTTGTCATTCCCTGCATAGTAAACTTTGTGGTTGTCAGATTCAAAATGGCCAATACCTGTCCACTTCAGCTCACTAATGCCTAAGATATCGATGTTTATGCATTCCATTTCATTTTTGACAATTTCCAATTTTCCTAGATTCATACTTTGTACATTCCATGTTCTGATTATTAATTCCATTCTATACATGTACCAAAATTTGTTTATCCTATTCTTCCATTGATTGGCATTTCGATTGTTTACATCTTTTTGCTATTGTGAATAGTGCTGTGATGACGTAAGTATGCATATATTTATTTGTGTCATAACTCTTATTTCTCTAGAATATATATCAAGTAGAAGGATTTCTGGAGCATATGGTATTTCTCTCCCCAACTTTTTGAGGAAACATCATCCAGTTTTCCACAATGGTTTCACCATTTTACACTCCCATCAGCATTTTTAGAAGGTTCTAGTTTCTCCACACCCTTGCCAGAATTTTCCATTGTTGTTGTTGTTGTTTTTAACTTTGCTATTAATGTTGAGGTGAGCTGATACCTCACTGTTGTTTTAAATTGCATTCCTCCAATAGTTAATGGAGTCCTGGTGTGGCATTGTGGGTTAATGCACTGGACTGAAAAGTCAGTTTGAACTGAAAGTTAGAAGTTCAAGCTCAGCAGCCGCTCCTCAGTAACTGTATACCAGGTTGCTATATGTTGGAACCAACTCAATACCACTCAACAACAACAAAAACAATGGCTAATGAGAGGCCTGATACAGTGATGTGGGATAATCACTGGACTATAAGTTTTATTTGAACTGCAAAGTGACAGTTCTAACCTATCAGTTGCTCCTTGGAAACCCTATGCAAGGTCACTGTGAGTCAGAATTGACTAAACAGCACACAACAACAACAACAATGATGCCTAATGAAGGAGCCCTAGTAGTGTAGTGGATTACAAGTTAGGCTGCTAATTGCAGGGTCAGAAGTTCAAATCTATCAGTTGCTCCATGGGGGAAAGATAAGGCTTTCTGCTCCTATAAAGATTTACAACTTTGGAATAGATTCAGTGAACCACAACCATCAGCACTGATGGCTAATGATCATGAGCCTTCCTTCACACTTGCTGGCTGCCTGAATGTCTTCTACAGTGAAGTGTCTGTTCATGTCCTCTACCCATTTAAAAAATTGGATTGTCTCTGTTGAGGTGTTGAAGTTTCCTATCAATTTTAGAGCATACTGCCTTATCTAATATGTCATTGCCAAATTATGTTCCTAGTCTGTGGGTTCTTTCTTTCTTGTTTTTCCCCCCTCTTTTGGTGAAATCTTTTTTTTATTTGATGCACTTAAGTGTCTAATTTTTAGGAGGTCCAGTCATTTACTATGTCTTCTGCTGTTGTCTTTTCACTTATGTTTATAGTACATTATGCCATATATCAGAGTCCCTAAGTTTAACTGTCTTTTCACTAATGATCTTTATAGTTCTTGAATTTACATTTAGTTCTGATCCATCTTGAGTTCAATTTTGTACATGGTGTCATATATTGGCCTTGTTTCAGTCTTCTACAAATGGATATCCAGTTTCACCAGCATTATATGTTAAAGAGACTCTCTTTCTCCCATTTCTTGTATTTTGGCCTTTTCTTTTGTATTTCCCCCATTTCTTGTATTTTGGCCTTTTTATTATTGTTGTTAAGTGCCATTGAGTCAGTTCTGACACCTAGCGATGCTATATAGGATTTCTGAGGAGTGGCTGGTGAGCTTGAACTGCTGACCTTGCGATTCAAACAACCCTGTGGTCCAGCACATTTACCCATAGTGTCACAGATGGATGGATTTAGTACTGGCATCTCATTGATGTATGTTTCTTTCATTGTACCAGTACTAGAGTGTTTTCACTACTGTGGCTGTGTAGTAGGAGTGAGATCAGGAAGTAAGAGTTCTCATACTTTGTTCTTTAGTAATACTTTGCTTAGCTGGGATCTCTTCCTTCCATAAAAAGTCAGTGATTAGTTTTTCTATTTATTTAAAAAAATGATGTTGGAATCTGGATTGTAATTGTATTATATCTATAGATTGCTTTGGATAGTATTGACATTTTTGCAATGCTAGGTCTTCCTATCCATGTAGGTCTCTTTTGGTTTCTTGTAGTAGTGTTTTGTAGTTTTTTGTTTGTTTGTTTGTTTTGTATAGGTCTTTTTTTTCTGTGTTTAGACCTGTTCCTAAGTAATTCATCTTTTGATTGGCTGACATAATGGTATTGCTTTCCTGATTTCCTTTTCAGACCTCTCTTTATTGCTGTAAAGGAATCTGACTTATTTTTGTATGTTGATCTTGTACTCTGCTACTTTGTTACATCTTTCAATGATTTTCAATATTTTCTTATTGAGGTTTTAGGATTTTCTATTGATAGGATCATGCCATCTGCAAATAGAGTTTTGTTTCTTCTCTAATTTGTATGCTTTTTTTTTTTTTTTAACTTTTTATTGTAAACTGAGTGAAGGTTTACAAAGCAGGTCATCAGTTTTACATTCAACAAACCATATACTTTGCTTCACTAAATAGTTGCCATCCATGTACCATGTACCAACAGTTAACAGCATTTACCTCTATTCACTTCAACTACTGTGTCTCCTGATATCTTTTTTCTACTAACCTCCTTTTTGTGGTATATTGCCTGCCTTGTCTCCCAAATTAATATGTGTGTACCATCAATCCAATGAATAATTTTCCCTTTCCTCACCTATAACCATCACAGAATATAAAATGTTTACTTTATCAAGAAAATTTTTTTTAAACTTTTTCCAACATTTGTCTCATATAATGTGCATAATGTCCTCCAGATTCAACCATGTTGTGAGGTCTGTCACAGATTCATTATTATTCTTCAACATTTTATAGTATTCCATTGTGTGTATGTACCAAAATTTGTTTAACCATTCTTCTGTTGATGGACATTTAGGCTGTCTCAATCCTTTTGATATGTCTCTTGTAGACAGCATATTAAAGAATCCTGTTTTCTTATCTATTCTGCTTTTTGTGCATCTTGACTGGTACATTTAATCCATTTATATTCAGTTTAATTATCAATAGGCATGAATTAATGTAATTTGTGTGTGTGTGTGTGTTTTTGTGGTGCTGCTGGATTCTTTGCGCCACATAATTTTCTATGCTGAGTTCATTTTGTTTGTGGGCTTTCTTGTTATTTTCATTTCTGTTATGTTAATATTTATTAAATTTTTCTGAATTTCCTCTTTTTAAAGTTTGATGTTCAGGTGTATTATTTTCCTTTGTGGTTACCCTGTAATTTATTAATTTTTCTCTGCTTAAAACATTCTGTTTTATCTTCAAATTTATTTGACTCCTTGCCATTTGGAAGCTCTGTGTCTATATTATTCCCTCTTTTTACTTTGTAGGTTATTTCATTATACATTGACATCTCTGGTTCCTTATTTTCAGTCCTGTAGACTTGTTTTACTTTAAATATTTCTATATATGGAATGAGTTCTGGGTGGTGTTGTCATGTATAGTAATCTCAGTTTGTTGTCTGATGTTTTTGGTTCTCAGTCAAAAGAACACCCTTTAACATCTTTTGTGAAACTGGTCTGGTCATTACAAATTCCTTTAATTTCTGTTTACTAGGAAATGTCTTAATTTTGCCATCATATTTGAAGGACAGCCTTGCTGGAAATATGATTCCTTGTTGGCAATTTTTTTCTTTCAGAGTTTGATATGTGTCATCCCATTGCCTTCTTGCCTGCATGATTTCTGCTGAGAAATCCAAGCTTAGTCTTATTGATTTTCCTTTGTAAGTAACTTTTCATTTTTCCTGAGCTGTTATCAGGATTCTTTCCTTGTGTTTGATTTTGGAGAGTTATTATGATATGTCTTGGTGATTTTCTTTTGGGATCTATCCTGTTTGAGGTTTGTCCCATTTCTTGTATTCTTGTCTTGTCATCTTTCATGATGTTAGGGAAGTTTCCTTCCAACAACTCTTTAACAATTTTCACTATGCTTGTTTCTTCCTGTTCTGGAATTTTCAGTCACCTGTAAGTTGTTCCTCTTCATGTTGTCCTACATGACTCTTAGACTTTCTTCAGATTTTTTTCATTCTTTTTTCTGATTGTACTTCTAGCATGCTAGTATTAAGAGATTTCTCTTCAAGCTAACAAATTCAGGCTTCCATTGCTCTGCATCTATTCCTTGGCTCTTTCAATGTATTGTCCATTTCTGAGATCTTAGTATTAAACTTCTGGATTTCTAATTGCAGGTCTTGCATTATTTCAAAATTTACATTTATTTTATCTGTTTGTTATTGTAGTGTTTTCCTGAATTATTCTAAAGTGTTTATTGTGTTCTCCTTGCTTTCCTTCATCTTTCTATCACTCCTTTGAAGATACCTAATTATCATTCTTTTGAATTAGTTATATTATCTTTTCTTCCTCAGAAACTTCCTTTGACTCTACAATCTTTGTCATTTTTTTTTTTTTAACCACTCTCTCTTGTTTGTTCATATGAGCTAAAATTGTCTCGTGTTCCAGGGCATTGTGAGGTTGTC
>NW_006408881.1:126141-128400 GCF_000296735.1 Chrysochloris asiatica
CTAGATAGAGTTCCTATTAGCCATAGGTGTTATCTATGTTCAGGGTACTCAATATGAAAGTAGTTCATGGGGGCCCTTGATGGAGCTGGTTTTAGTGTCCATTAGTACCACAGGGCAGCTCGGAGCAGGGTGACTATTTAAATGCTGGTCTGGTGACTCTGTGTGTTTTATAGGCCTGGAGCCAAACCCACCTGAATCCAAGCACCAAAACAGCACAGTAAAGCAGTACAGCTGGCCCCCATCGCATGCTGGCATGGTTCCCAACTATGCAGCTCTGAACTCTCAGAGAAATGGGTGTGGATGAGGGTGGGATTTGACTACACTTCAGGTCACCAGAAGAGCACAGGGAGAAAGACGAAATTTTATCATTTCCATGTGAATCTGCTCTGCCAGTACTCACTCTGTTGCCGAAGATGCTCACAAGATGGTTAAGCTGTGTCTGGCCAGCCATTCACCAGTCAGATTCCCTCTCTTGTCATCCCTGCTCAGCCTCTCCTTCCAGTAATTACTCCATCCATGTCTCTAAATTTTATTCTGAAGTTCAGGGTGCCAGAGCTTTTATCTGTGTCTGTTTTATTTTGTCTCACATATCTTTGTTGTCAAGGGTCTATGTAGTGTGTCTACCTAGTCTACCATCTTGCTGGAAGTCCTCCAGTTTGCATGCCTATGGTTTCCCTTTCTTGCTCTGTCTTAGATGTCCAGCACAATATTGAATAGGAATAGTAATGAAAGGTGTGCTTGTCTGGTTCCTATTTGCAAGGATAATGCTTTCAGTTTCTCTTCATTGAGAGTAATGTTTACCACTGGTAACATATATGTCTTTAATTATGTTGAGTAACTTACCTTCTATTACAATTTTGTTGAGAGTTTTTGTTTTTTTTTTCATCAAGAATGAGTGTTGGACTTTGTCAAATACCTTTTCCATGTCAATCAATATTGTTATACAGTTCTTTTCTGAGGCTTTATTTATATTATGTTTGGTAAAGTGTAGGGCTGGAGAAAAAGAAGAAGACCCTCAATGAGATGGATTAGGACAGTGTTGGCAGCAATGGGCTCAGGCTTAGCAATGATTGTGAGTTTGGCATCGGACCAGACAGTATTTCATTCTATTGTGTATAGGGTCACTAGGAGTTGGTACTGACTCGATGACATCTAACAGCAATAACAATTTATGTGGTGGATTATGTTGGTTGTTTTTATAAAATTGAGCCATTCTTACATAGATGGTATGAATCACACCTGGTCATGATGCATTTTATGTAGAGATATATAGTTGGATTATTTGGGTTAGGATTTTGAGAATATTTGTGTCTGTGTTCATGAGGGCTATTTTTCTTTTTAAATAATGTCTTTCCTTGATTTTGGTTTAAGAGTTATGCTTGCTTCAAAAAATTAATTTGGGAGTTTTCACTTCTTTTCTATGTTCTGGAATAGGTTTATAAGAACTGGCATTAGTTCTTCTCTGAGTACTTGGTAGAATTCACTAGTAAAATCACCTGGACCTGAGAACAAACAAGATGGCAAATCGGGTGGACATGTAGCAAAGAGCTCCGCCAACAACAACATAAAAAACCCAACCAAGCAGGCTCAGAGGCTGGTCCCAGAACTCTGAATTACATATAAAGGAATATTTAGAAGGTTGGAAGGCTCACAGCTGGGGGAATTTGTGGCAGAAGCAAGAAATTTCTTGTTTTCTAGTCCAGAATGCTTGGCTGCTCCAGGAGCCACCATCTTGGGTGAGACCAAGTAGGGGAAGAATCAGAGCAGCCACACACGCCTGGCAGAATTGCTGAGATAAAGCTGTGGACATTCTTTTCTTTTGGTAGCTGTTCATTGGTCCCTTGCTATCTGTGCACTTCCATTCTGGTGACTATAGGGGGGCCTGAGCTAGTGGGCACCCCAGCCCCACCCTTGGAGGGTTCTACTACACATGCGCACAGATCTCCTCGAAAGTTAAAGAGACAGTTTCCAATTAAAAACAAACGACCACAGCTGACCCTGAACAGTTTCCAACTAGAAAAAAGGCCAGAACTGGGATTGTGGAGCGGGACAAGCAGACGAAAGAGGATATAGGCTGAAAATTAAATCCTAAGTTACATCAAAACGACCAACAATGGTATCTTGAAATTTCTCATGAAGGAGAGTGAAAAGGGAAGCCCATTTCCTGATCACATCTACCTGGAGGCATTCAGAAAGAATAAAAAATACCAAAATACATACCCATCTAAGTATTAAGGCCACAGATAACCCCTGAAGATG
>NW_006408881.1:145038-148440 GCF_000296735.1 Chrysochloris asiatica
GAGAGAAAGAAGAAGAAGAAGGAAGAAAAAATAAATAAAATAAAAAGAAAAAAAATTATTTTTTAAAAATTAAAAAAAAAAACAAAAAACCAATCTGTAGCCTAATATGAGGTTTCTTTCCCTCCCTACAGCCCTCTCCTTGTCTTTCCTGTGTAAAAAAACACAGGAACAAAAAGCAAACAAGATAAGTTCAAGGCTTGCTCTTCAGCTGAGTATCTTTCGGACGTTTGGTTTTAAGTGGATACTGTCTCTTTAAATTTCGAGGAGATCTATGCACATGCGTAGTAGAACCCTCTGAGGGTGGGGTGGGAGTATCCACTAGCTCAGGCACCCCTATAGTTACCAGAATGGAGGTATGCAGACAGCAAGGGACCAACGAAAAGATACCAAAACACACAAAAAAAGAATGTCCACAGCTCTATCTCTGCGTCTCTGTCAGGCATCCATGGCTGCTCTGATTCTTTCCCTGCTTGGCCCCACACAAAATGGCGACTCCTGGAGCAGCTGAGCATCCTGAACCAGGAAGCAATGGATTTCTTGCTTCTGCCACAAACTCCCCAGCTGTAAGTCTTCCAACCTTCTAAATATTCCTTTATATGTAGTTCAGAGTACTGGAACCATTCCCTGAGCCTTCTTGGTCCTGTATTCTGTGTTGTTCTCGGCAGAGCTTGTCACTACACTTCCACCCGATCCACCATCTTTTTCCGGAGAAACAACAAAGGTTTTTGTATGTTGTGTCTCCATTCTCATTTGCTTTAAGAAATTTTTTTCTTTCATTATATAATTGTTCTATTAACCACTGGCTTTTAAGCAGGGTGCTATTCATTTTCCATTTATTTGCTTTTGTTCCCTTGATCTCCATATTGTTGATTTTTAACTTTATAGCATTGTGATCTAAAAAGACAATTTGTAGCATTTTAATGTTTTTAAATTTACTGAGAGTTGCTTTATTGCCTAACATTGGTCTATTCTAGAGAATGTTCTATGTATACTGGAAACGAATGTGTATTGTGCTGTTGTTGGGTTGAGTGCTCTGTATAAACCTATGAGGTCAAGTTGATTGATTGTGTTGTTTAGTTCATCTGTTTCTTTGTTGACTTTCTGTTTGTTCTGTGCTTTTCAGACAGCCATATATTAAAATTTATTATTGTAGAAATATCTATTTCTTTCTTCAATTTCATTACAGCATGATTTAAATATTTTTAAGCTTTCTTATTGGGGGAATAGATATTTATTATGGTTATGTCCTCTTGTTCTACTGACACTTTAATCATAAGGTAATATCCTTCTTTGTCTCTTATGTTGGTTTTGCCTTAAAGTCTGTTTTATCCAAGATTAATATTACCACTCCTGCTCATTTTTATTGCCATTAGCTTGATCATTTTTTCCCATCATTAATATTTAGTGTATGTTTGTTTTTGAAGGTAGGATGTGTCTCTTTTAGACAGCATATTGAAAGAACCAGTATTGTTATCCATTCTGCTACTCTCTGCCTTTTCACTGGTGTACTGAATCTTTTTACGTTAAGCATAATTGTTGATAAGTGTAAATTGACTACAGTCATTTTGCTGGATTTTTTTTTGTGTGTTGCTGCAGTTTTCTTTGTTATGCATTTTTCTTGTGCTGAATTCACTTTTTAAAGTAAGTTTTTATTGTGAATTGAGTGATAGTTTACATGGGAGAGCATCAGTTTGCATTCATTCTATCATATTTCTCTTCATTGCAATGATTTCAATCCCCTCTATGCATTATCATTCAATAGCATTTGCTTTCAATCCCTCTCGTTGTTTGTTTTTTGGATGTACACCAAAGCACTCAGGAATATATAACCATTTAAACAACCAAAGGATATACCTTGCACGCCAGTGCCCTCCCACCAACCACCAGCACACAGCCCCTCTCCCTCCTGGAGTCTGGAGTCTCCAGTCACTCAGTCTCTCCGTGTCATCTTCTCTGCCTCCATCTCTGGCATTGCTGCTTCTCTGGATAGGGTCCCACACTCAGCTCTGTTCCCTTGATGATCCCAGGGTCCTTCTGCTCTTGGGATGCAAGATCAATCACTCCCTTCTTTTTGTTACAAAATGTCTACCTTTACACTTACAACATTCACAATCAGTCCTGATAGCAATTATTCACTATTGAACCACAAGAATCTTATCCCTATCTCCTTTCACCAGTCCCATCAAGACAGTTGGAAACCACTTAGTGGAGATTCTACCTTCCCCTGCACCTTCTGAAACTAAGCTCCCTCTTGAAAACTTGTAAGCCAGTCACTTCGTGCCTTTGTTGCCCCCCCTCTGCCCCATTTTGGGTAGCTAATGTCTAAGTTGTCCATCCCTGTCAAACTTGTGTGCAGAGGGAGTGGGAATGATCCTTACTGTAAAGATTCTTTCCCTCTTTTAAGCTACTACATTCATAAGTATAGGTCAAGTTCATCAAATTTTAGTGGATTACACTCGTTTTCCTCTTCTTTCTTCTTTTTTTCCTCTAGTCAAGTTCTGATCATCCAGCCATTGGAGCAGGTCAAATGGGTACTATGTACAAGTATGGGCATTCTTGTGCATCTCCCCTCACTTTGCATCAGCTGGATGCTTCACTCTCTGCTCTAATCCTCTGTGACTATGTCCCTGTCCATGAGCTCAGGAGTCCCCAGGTCTCATTATACTGCTGGCCACCCAGGTCCTGATCCAGGTTGAAAGGAGTTTATTGAACATGGTTGGACTTAGCTCACAGCTTCATTGCTGTTTTCCCCTTATTCCCCTTATTGGTAGACCAGTGTGGTCACCAGCAAGATCACATGCCTGCTTGTGTATTCCCTTTGAGTTTCAGTCTTAGAAGGGGGTTTGCCCTGAGAGGACTTGTTTATTTGCCTTGATGCCTCGCTGGTGAACAACTTGCTTGTTCTTGTAGTAGTCATTCAGACTGCCCTTATTGTTTTTTATTTTTCCTGCTGGTGTTTCTTTCAAGACGTATCTCTTGTTCCTCTAGCTGCTCCAGGCTGATCTGCTTGTCTTTTCAAGTGGAAATTTCCCACTTCAGAAAATTCTGGATGGGGTTCAGGATTCCACCTATGGTCTTATGCAATGCAGAGGTGCCACAGAAAGCCTCTTTCACTGGGCAAGTTCTAGCCCCATTTTAGGTATTCCAATCAGTTATAGGCTGAAAACAGACTTACAAGCTTTCTATAGTGATGTTTCTGGCTATTCCTTTCTCTCTCCCTCAAGTGTCTATTTTACAATAGTAAGCCAGGGAAACCAAGATTCATAAGACAGTCAAGCATCTTAACATTGTTTCCCCTCTTTTACCCTGAATTCATTTTTATGTGCTTTTTCTTGTCAATTTCTTAATAATATTAATATTTGCAAAAATATTCATGGATATTCCTTTTCTATTCTTTTTTTT
>NW_006408881.1:149074-150258 GCF_000296735.1 Chrysochloris asiatica
AATGGGGGGTGGGGAGGAGTGTAGGGGGCGGGTTTCTAGGATATACCCTTTGGTTGGTTTATGATGCATTCAGGGGATTGGAACCATGACAATGAAATGATATACGATGGAATGAATGTAAAACTAAAGTTCTCTCATACAAACTATCATATAATTCATAATAAAACATTATATTAAAAAAAAAACTATCAGCTTGTTTTAAATGGTGTTTAAATATCAATTGTAGCCTGTGTTGGCGAATTCTCCTTTCTAAACTTCCCCACTACTTTTGCCTGGATTTTCTGATCAATAGGCAAGGTAAAATGCCTCATTCAGAATGCACTTGGTCTGCACAATCCAAAAAAGGGAGCTCCTGTGGGGTCAAAGCAACCAATCAGTCCAGCAATGCCCATGAAGATTTATCTGAAACTGCTCCTAGAGGGACAAAAGAGAGTACATCTGAGTAGCTGTGCTGCCAATACAGATGGGTTTAGCATTAAATATTTTCATGATTTGTGACAGGGAAACAAATCAGTGATGTAGGGAGAATGGGTGAAAAGCAAGCCAGGGACCCAAGGGATTTTCAGTTGCCTTTTCTGGCTTCTTCTTCCTGCTGTTCACTTGTCCAGAGGGTGAGGTGGTCTCGCAGCAACTGCATGATGAGTGTGGAGTTCTTATAGGAATCCTGATGTAGTGTGTCCAGCTTTTCTAGATTTGATTTGAAGGTGTATTATATTTCTTTGAATTTACTGTCATTTATTAATTACTCCCCCAAACTAAAATAAACTGTTTTATCTTGAAATCTACTTGGCTTCCTTGGCATTTGGTATTCTGTAACTTTACTTTCCCCTCTTTTTATTCTGTAGGTGTCTTCATTATAGATAGATATTTCTGATTGCCTATCTTCAGTCTTATAGTTTTGTTTTACTCTGGATACTTCTATATCTGGGCTGTGTTGGTGCTGCTGTTTATGTCAGGCTATAACTGTTGTTGCTAGTATTCTCTTTAATATTTTTTTGTAAAATTGGCTTTGTTTTTTGGCTTTTTTTTGCAATTATCTTTTTTTTTAATGTTTTATTGTGAATTATATGATAGTTTACATGGGAGAACTTTAGTTTTACATTCATTCCATTGTATATCATCTCACTGCCATGGTTCCAATCCCCTCCATGCATCATCAACCACCCAAAGGGTATATCCCAGAA
>NW_006408881.1:152532-163024 GCF_000296735.1 Chrysochloris asiatica
GTGCCCACTTTTTAATTGGGTTATTTGTCTTTTTCTTGTAGAGGTGTTGCAGTTTCCTCAGTCTTTGGTTGTTGTCTGTTCTTGTTGGTTCTCGGTCCACAGAAATCCTTTCGGATGTTTTCTAGCGCAGGGTTGGCTTTGGTGAAGTCCCATAGCTTCTGTTTATCCTGGAATGTTTTTATTACACCCTCCTATTTGATTGATAGCTTTGCTGGATAAAGGATTCTTGGTTAGCAATTGTTTCTTGCAGGGTTTTATATATCTCTCCTCTTTGCCTTCTCGCTTGCATGGTTCCTGCTGAGAGGTCTGAGCTTAGTCTGACTTGTTTGCCTTTGTATGTGACCCTTCTGTTTTCTCTTGCTGCTTTCAGGAGCATCTCCTTGTCTTGTGTTTGGAGAGCTTGACTGTGATATGTCTTGGTGATTTTCTTTTGGCATCTACCCTTCCTGGACTTCATTGGGCTTCTTGGATGTCTCTCTTTTTGCCCTTGAGAATGTTAGAGAAATTTTCTTCCAGTAGTTCTTTGACTATTTCCTCTGTGGACTTGTGTGACTCATTTTGTTCTAGAATGCCAACGATTCTTAGGTTATTCCTCTTCATGTTGTCCAACATGAATCTTAGGCCTTCCTCTGAAATTTTTACCCTTTTTTGTGTTTGTTCGTCTATCTTAGTGGTATTGAGAGACTTGTCTTCCAACTCACTGATTCTTCCTTCCATCTCATCTATTCTACTCCTCTGCCCTTTCAAAGAGTTTTCTATTTCTGCCATTTTGTTGTTGATTGTTTGGACCTCTTTCTGTAGGCTTTGGATTGTTACCAATCCAAAGGATTGTGTGATTGTTCCTGTAGCGTTTTTCTGACTTCTTCCTTACTTTTCCCAACTCCATTGTAAAGTGTTTTGAAGCATTTTATAATCATATTTCTGAATTCTTTCTCAGGTATTTCCAAGGCCTGCCCTCCTTCCAGCATGGAGAGAAGGTCTACTTCTGGATAACTTGTCTCAGATATTTTATCTTTTTTCTGGACATGTGCCAATAAGGTCATCTGTGTTTGCTTCTTGGGCATGTTCAATGTTTATCTGTGGCCCTAATAATTAATTAAGTACATACTTTGGTAATTTTTTATGTTTTCTGATTGCCTCCAGGAAGATGTGATCAGGATGTGGTCTACCCTTTTCACTTTTAACTCAGAGTAACTTTTACAGGTGTTGTTTGTTTCCCTAGTTTATGGCAGCTGGTATTGGTTCTTGCCTGGGATTTGGTGTTTTATAAAGTGTTATTGCAGCTTGGCTATTTGGCAGCAGTTGCTGACTCTTTTCGTGTAATGTAGGGGGACAAAGAGTCCTCCAATAGCAGAAGGGAGGCTATGTGACAGCCAAACAACATTTGTCGGGTAGAAAACCAAGCCAACATCTAAATCAAATACACGAGCGGAGTTCTCCGATAGTAGAAGGGAGTCTGTGCTGCCTGGTCAGGGAAGCTCCGGAAGTCCTCAGAATGTTCTTTTAAGGAGTCAGGGCAGTCGCTGCCTACAGTGGTGGGCAAAAGTTCAAAAATCCACTCAGCCTGGTGGGTGGAGTCCGCATCTGATGACTTCCAAATTTGCCTCACTTCTGTCTTTCTCTGCGCCCTGATCATACCTCCTTTCCCTGCCTGCTACACGCCTTGAGATTTCCAGCTGGGCCAGAGAGCTCTCCTGAGGCTTTTGTCCACCTGAGATTCCCTGCTTTGGCTGGCTCTAGCCCTGCCCTCTAAGCTCCAAGGAGCTGGGCCAGTTGCTTCTGGCACTGGCGGGTGAAAGTTCAAAATGCCAAAAATACCTCCGTGGCATGATTTTTTGAAAAAGCGAGTAGAGGAGGCAGATGCCCTGAGTCTTATGGTGATTTGAGGGTTTTGAGTTCACTACCGGATGGCCTCCTCCTTGAGATCTCCCCCTTTGTCCTTGGAGCCCACCTAACCCATGTCGTCTTGCCTCAGTGGGGTACCGGAAGTCTGCCTTTGTTTTTTACCAATTCCTTTAATTTCTATATATCTGGGAATGCTCTAATTTTGTCATTGTAGTGGAGTGACAGTTTTGCTATGTATATGATTCTTGGTTAGGAGGGTTTTTTTTTGTTTTTGTTTTTTTTTTAAAGAGGTTTTGTTTTTGTTTTTTATGCCTTCCCATTGTCTTCTTGCCTGTATGGTTTCTGCTAAGAAGTCAGAACTTAATCTTATTGGTTTTCCCTTTTATGTGACATTTCATTTTCCTGAGCAGCTTTCAGGAATTTTTCCTTGTCTTTGGTTTTATTGAGTTTGGTTATAATATGTCTTGGTGAGATTCTTTTGGAGTCTATTCTGTTTGGGGTTCATCACGTCTTTCATGATGTTAGGGAAATTTTCTTCCAGAAGCTCTTTGACTATCTTTTCTGTGGGTTTCTTTATATTCCTTTTCTGGAATTCCCATCACCCATATGTTATTACTCTTAATGTTGTCCAACATGAATCTTAGGATTTCTTCAGATTTTTTTTTTCATTCTTTTTTCAGATTGTTCTTCTAGCTTATTAGTATTTAGAAATTTCTCTGGAAGATTGATAATTATGGCTTCCACTGATTCAATGCTACTCCTTTGCCCTTTCTGAGTATTGTCCATTTCTGGCATCTTAGTATTGATCTTCTGGATTTCTGTTTGCAAGTGTTGTATTGTCTCCAATGCTGTATCTATTTTGTTTGATTGTTCCTGCCACATTTATCTGAATTCTTCCTTGTTTTCCTTGACCTTTCCATGAAATGTTTGTGTGTACCTCAATACCATTCTTCTGAATTTTTTTTTTTTTCAGGCAATTCCAGTGTCTCTGCTTCCTAAAAATAATTTTCTAGCTCTTCTTCTTGGTCATTTGTTTGAACTACTTTGTCTTATTTCTTCATGTGGACAGAAATTTTCTGCTGCATCCAAGGCATTGTGGTAGCATTGTATTCGTATTAAGTTGATCAATGTAGTTGGTGTATTCTTAAGCACTCACTGATTGCCTCTTGGAGGGTGTGATCAAGTAATGAGCTTCTCTGTTCACTGTTCATACAGTTCAATTAAAAGTGGAGTTAGCCAATGTTGGTTGTAATCACTTCTCTGGTGTATGGCAGGTAGTATTGGCGTGGCTATAGAGGGTGTGGCTGTGACATGGCTGTATGGCCACAGTTGCTGTCTTCTATCATGTGATACAAGAATAAAAACAGGAAAAAAAATCCCACACTGCAAACAATGAAAGCCAATGGCTTTCTCTCTGCTAATAAGCAGTGTGCTGCTCCACCTACTGACCTCTTGCCTTCACAGCCATCTCACAAAATTTAAATTGGCCATATCTGATGGCCCCACATACACCACCCATCTTCTTTCCTTCCTTCCCTCCCTTTTATTTCTCTTCCCCACACATTCGTTCAACCCCCTTTCCTAGTGATAGCCAATTCAGAGCTGGGCATGACCAACATTGCAGATTTGGATCAGAGCCTGCTCTACTGTGGTTTTTGTATATATTGACTCCACAGAGCTCACAACTTCTGAGTGGCTCCTACCACCTGTAAATCAGGAGATTCCTTGGGGTAGTATGCTGGTCAGAAAAATAAAAATAAAAAGTGAAATAAAATTGCACCTTTGTCTCCATGAGCCACAGGTAAGTTTCTGCAACATGAATATGTTTTCTCATTTCTAAAACCATGTATGAATTCTCAAGATGGCTTCTACAGGTTCTGGAGGCTGGTGCTGCTCATCAGTCACCTCATCTCTTGCTGCATCTTTTAAACTCTGTCTCCCAATAAGTACCTATCCACTTTTCTATCCATTCCTCTGGAACTCCAAGTTCCAAGACCATCTTCTGTATTTATCTCATTCGGTTTTCCATATAATTGTTTCAGAGAAGCCACACAGTCTTTCTGCCTAGTCCATCATCATTCTCCTCCTCCCTTTTTGGTTATCAAACTCTAGGTCTTTGCACATTTCATTATAGTACTTGATTTTGTCTTTCCAAGCTGTCTTTGAAATTTTCTGTTCAGTTTTTTTACTTCCTCATTTCTTCCATTTGCTTTAGAATCTCTTCTTGCATTCATTTTGGTATTTTCTTTCTTTCCTGTCTTTTACTGACCTTTAGTTTTCTTCCTGGATGATCTTTTTGATGACATTCCACAACTCTTCTGGGTTTTGGTCATTTGTGCTTAATGCATCAAATCTGTTCTTGAGATGGTCTGTAAATTCAGGTGGGATGATTTCAAGGTCATATTTTGCCTCTCATGAACTTGTTTTACTTTTCTTCCTCTTCTGCATGAACTTGCATATGAGCAATTGATGGTCAATTCCACAGTGCACCATGGGCCTTGTTTTGGCTGGTGATATTGAGTTTTTCCATTTTTCTTACCACAAATATAGTAAATTTGCATCAGATGAGGTCTATGTGCAAAATCACCTTTTATGTTCTTTAAAAAAGGTATTTTCTGGCAACCACATTGGTCTACTGGTGAGTGTAAGAGGGAGAAAGGCAGCTTTGAAGAAATGGACTGAGTTCAACCACATTCCATAGGCTCCCGTTGACCTGGAGATGAGAGAGAGAAGATGAAGGGCTGGTGGGTCCAAGTATGGTCAGATCTTGGGACATGAGCCCATGGACAAGGACATAGTCACAGAGGGCTATGTGAAGTATCCAGCTGATATGAAGTGAGAGCAGTCACACAAGAACACCCATAGTTGAAGATAGTGCCCATCTGACAGAGGCTTAATGACTTGATAATCAGAAATCAACTAGAGGAAGATAAAAAATAAAAAAGAACAAAATAATTTTTGATAAAGGAAACAAGGGTAAATTGCTACAATTTGATGAATTTGACCTATACTCATGTAGGTAGCAGCTCAAAATACCATCAGAGAGGGAAGGAGTCTTCACATCAAGTATCAATGCTATCCCCTCTGTATATAGGGTAGATAGGGATAGCCAAGTTAGACATTGGCTATCTAAAATGAGGGGGCAATAAAGGCATGAAGTGACTGGCTTACACGGTTTAAAGAGGGAGTTTAGATTAAGAGTGTGTTGGGAAAGATAGAGTCCCCACTGAATAGTTTTCATTAGTCTAGATGGGTCTGGTAAAAAGAGATGGGGGTAAGATTTGTATGATTCAATAATGAGTAATTGTCATCATGACTAATTGCAACTGTCACAATTTGTAAAGGTAGAAGTTTTGCAACAAAAATGGGGGAGTAGTTAATCTTACAGTCCAGAAACAGAGGACCCTAGGACCATCAAGGGAGAAGCGCACAAGTGGAATTTGAGACCTTATCTAGAGAAGCAGCGACACCAGAGATGGAGGCAGAGATGGGGACATGGAGAGAGGGAGCAGCTGAGGACTCTAGATTCATAGAAAGAGAGGAACTGAGAACTGGCAGCCATGAGGCAGACTTGCAGAATGTGCTTTTTGCTCTTTGATTGTTTAAATTATTTTATATGCCTGAGTGTTTAAAAAAAAAAAGAAAAAGAGCTAAATGAATAGAGAGAAATACTGTTAACTGATGGTACATGGAGGGGATTATAATCATTGTAATGAAACAAAGTATATGTTTTGTTGCATATAAAACTGATGATCTACCCTGTAAACTTTCACTCAGTTCACAATAAAAACTTAAAAAAAAAAAAAGATACTTGCAATGACGAAGTCATTGGGTTTGCAAAATTCTATCATGTGATTTCCAGCATAATTTCTATCATCAAGGCTATATATTTCAACTACTGATCCTTCCTCTTTGTTTCCAACCTTTGCATTCTGATTATTAATAATTATCAATACATCTTGATTGCATGTTTGATCAATTTCAAACAGAAAAAGTTGATAGAATTCTTAAATTTCATCATCACTAGGTTTTGTGGTTGGTGCTTAAATTTGAATGCCAGTGATATTAACTGGTCTTCCTTGTAGGCATATGAGTATTATCCTATCAGAGTCAGCATTGTACTTTAAGATATATCTTGAAATGTTTTTTATTGATGAGTGTTACAGTGTTCCTCTTAATTTTGTCATTCCAATCATAGTAAATCATTTGACTATCAGATACAAAGTGGCCAATACCAAACCATTTCAGCTCATTAAACCTAGTACATCAATCTTTATGCATTCCATTTCATTGTTTACAGCTTTCAAATTTCCTGGATTCATACTTGAGAGTTAGGATTCCTGGTGTGGCACTGTAGCCTCAGCACTGGACTATGAACCACAAGGTCAGCAGTTCAAGCCCACCAATTTATCCTGGGAAACCCTATATAGGGTCACTCTGAATTTGAACAGACTTGATGACAATTAACAACACAATCCTTGTTCTGAATATTAATTGATGTTTACAACTGTTTCTCCTTGTTTTGTGTTTTACCCCATCAACAAATGAAGGTCCTAAAAGCTTTACTCCATTTACATCATCGTGGTCAACTCTACATTGAGGAGGTAACTCTTCCCCAGTCATATTTTGAGTGCCTTCCAAGTTGAGGAGCTTAGCATCCAACACTGTATCTGACAATATTCTGGTAGTATTCATAATGTTTTCATGTTCTGACACCATATCTGACAATGTTCCATTGCTATTCATAATGATTTCATTGGCTAAACATTCAGGAGAAATCTGCCTCTCCTTCTTTCTAGTCAGAAATTGGTCCAATGAAATTTGTCTACCATGGGTGACCCTACTGGTCTTTAAAATACTGATTGCATTGCTTCCAGCATCACAGAAACATGCAAGCCACTATATTACAACAAACTGACAGAGGAGTAATGGTAGTAGAGATTAGTGCTACCAAACAGGACTTGAAGAATGCAGGGGTGGTGATTCCCTCCATGTCAACATTTGACTCATCCAGCCTATCTAAAAAAAGGATGAATGTTGTGGAATGACAGTGGATTATCATAAACTTAACCAGGTGTTTACTCCAATTGCAGCTGTTGTTCTGATATTGTCTCATTGCTTGAGTATCTCCTGGTACCTGGTATGCAACTATTGATTAGGCCAATGCCTTATTTCCAATTCTGGTTTCTAATGGTCTCCAGAAGCAGTTTGCCATCAGCTGGGAATGTCAGCAATACACCAGCATCCTACCTCAGCAGTATATCAACTCTCCAGCACTATGTCATCATTAGTCTACAAGGAACTTGATTGCTTTTCTCTTTCACAAGACATCATATTAGTTCATTACCCTGATGTCATTAAGGAGCTCTGGTAGCGTAGTGGTTACGAATCGGGCTGAGAACCTTAAGGTCAGTGGTTTGAAACTACCAGCCGCTCCGCGGGAGAAAGATGAGGCTTTCTACTCCAGTAAAGATTTACACCCTCGGAAACCCTGTACAGGGTCGCTATGGGTCAGAACCGACTCAACGGCACTTAACAACAACAACAACAACCCTAATGTCATTATGCTGATTGGCAAAGTAAGAAAGATGTATCAATGACTTTATAGCTATTGGTTAGACATTTGTGTGCTCATGGTGGTTATGTGCTGTGGAGTTGGTTCTGACTCATAGCGACCCTGTATATGGTCTTTACTAGAGCAGAAAGCCTAATATTTCTTCCATGGAACAGCTGGTAGTTTTGAACAGGTTACATTGAATTTAGCAGCCCATAACTACTACTGTATCAAAGCTCCTCAGGAAATTAACCTGACAAAAATTAAGGCACCTTCCACTTCAGTGAAATTTCTAGATGTCCAGTGGTGTGGGGCATGTGGAGATATTTCTACTAGTGTGAAAGGTATGTTATTGCATCTGGTCCCTGAAGGCACAATGACTAGTAGGCTTCTTTGGATTTTAAAGGCAATATATATATCCCTCTTTGAAGTCCTGGTGTGGTGCTGTAAGATAAGCACTGAACCCGAAGGTTAGTTTGAACCACAAGGTTGGCTGTTCAAACCCACTATCTGCTCCTCAGAAACCCTATACTGGGTCACTATGAGGTAGAACCATCTCAGCAGCACTTAACAGCAACAAAATCCCTCACTTGGATTTACCACTCCAGCCTATTTGTCAAATTACTCAAAAAGTTGCTGTTTTTGAGTAGGTCCCAGAATAAATGAAGGCCTCTGCAATAGATTTGGGCTGCCATACAAGTTGCTTGGTGACTTGTTCTATATGAACAAGCTTATACAATGATGCCTGAAGTATCAGTGGCAGGTAGAGATGCTATTTGGATTTTTTGACAGGGCTCTATTCACAAGTCACAATGCAGACACTTAGGGTTTTGGTACAAAGCTCCGCCATTCTCTGCTGCTATCTATTCTCCTTTTGAGAAAGTTTTTGACTTGTTACTGAGCCTGGGTAGAGACTGAATGCCTAACCATGAGCCACCAAGTCACCATGTAGCCTGAAATGCCCGTCATGAACTGGGTGTTGTTGGAACCACAGAGTCATAAAGTTGGATGTGCACAGTAGCACTCCATCATAAAATGGAAGCAGTATATACGAGATTGGGCTAGTGCAGGATCTGAAGGCACAAGTAAGTTGCATTAAAAAGAGGCTCAAATTTCCATGGTCTCTTCTTCTGTCATATTTCCTTTTCCTGCCAATCTGTACCTCATCAGAAGTTCCTTATGACCAGTTGACTAAAGAAGAGAAAACCATACCTGGTTTACAGATAGTTCTGGTCCATACAGAGATACCATTCAAAAGTGAGTGGGCAGAAATAACCATAATAAATATCTATGCGCCCAATGAAAGAGCTCCAATATATATAAAGCAAACTCTAATAGATTTGAAGAAATAGATGACTCTACAATAATAGTGGGTGATTTTAATACACTGCTTTCAAAAATGGTTAGAACAACCAGAAAGAAATTTGACAAAGACACGGAAGAACTAAACAATACGATCACCCAACTGGACCTTTCAGATGTGTACAGAGCATTCAACCCAACAACAACACAATACACATTCTTTTCCAGTGCCCATGGAACATTCTCCAGAATAGACAATGTTTTAGGCCACAAAACAAATTTACATACATTTACAAATATCAAAATACTACAAAGCATTTTCTCAGACCACAATGCTATCAAATTAGAAATCAAAAATAAGAAGACCAAGGAAACCAAGTCAAATACATGGAAACTGAATAACACCCTGCTGAAAAGTGACTGGGTAGTAGAAGAAATCAAACGCGAATTCACAAAGTTCCTAGAAATAAATGTGAATGAAAACACAACATACCAACATCTTTGGGACATGGTGAAAGCAGTGCTGAGATGACAATTTATTCCAATAAATGCACACATCCAAAAAGAAGAAAGAACCAAAATTAACACATTAACACAGCATCTACAACAATTAGAAACAGACCAACAGAGGGAACCCACAACCACCAAAAGAAAAGAAATAATAAAGATTAGAGCAGAAATAAATGAGATAGAAAACAGAAAAACTATAGAAACAATCAACAGGACAAGAAGCTGGTTCTTTGAAAGCATTAACAAAATCGACAGACCATTGGCAAACCTAACAAAAGAAAAGAGGGAGAAGACACAGATAACACGCATTAGAAACAACATGGGAGATGTCACAAGGGAACCAAAGGAAATTAAAAGGATAATAAGAGAATACTATGAAGAGTTATACTCTAATAAATTTGAAAACTTAAAAGAGATGGATACATTTTTTAGATAAACACGACCTACCTAAACTTACACAGAGTGAAGTAGAAAACCTGAACAGACCCATAACAAAAGAAGAAATTGATAAGGTCATCAAAAGACTCCCAACCAAAAAAAGTCCAGGCCCATATGGCTTCACTGGTAAATACTACCAAATGTTCAGGGAAGAGCAGTCACCAATTCTACTCAAAGTATTCCAAAATATAGAAGAGGATGGAAAACTTCCAAATACATTTTATGAAGCAAGTATAATCCTCATAACAAAACCAGGGAAGAACACCACTAAGAAAGAAAACTATTGACTAATATCCCTCATGAACATAGATGCAAAAATTCTCAACAAAATACTAGCCAACAGACTCCAGCAACACATCAAAAAGATAATACATCATGATCAAATGGGATTCAGATCAGGGATGCAAGGATGGTTCAACATTAAAAAAACGGTCAACGTTATCCACCATATAAATAAGAAAAAAGAAAAGAACCACATGATCATATTGATTGATGCAGAAGAGGCATTTGACAAAATCCAACATCCATTCCTGATAAAAACACTCAAAAAAATAAGAATTGAAGGGAAATTCCTCAACATAATTAAGAGCATATATACAAAACTAACAGCCTACATTACTCTCAATGGAGAGAAATTGAAAGACTTCTCTCTGTGAACAGGAACCAGACAAGGATGCCCTTTGTCACCACTCCTATTCAATATTGTGCTGGAAGTCTTAGCAAGAGCTATATGGCAAGACAGGGAAATTAAAGGCATCCAAATTGGCGAAGAGGAAGTAAAACTCTCCCTATTTGCAGACGATATGATCCTATACATAGAAAACGCCAAAGACTCAGTAAAAA
>NW_006408881.1:165065-171804 GCF_000296735.1 Chrysochloris asiatica
ACTGTGTGCTGAAGCCCTGGGGGGTACAGGGGAAGGATTGCAGGGTATACCCTTTGGTTGGTTGATGATGCATGGAGGGAATTGTAACCATGGCAATGAGATAATATACGATAGAATGAATGTAAAATTAATGTTCTCCCATGTAAACTATCACATAATTCACAATAAGACATTTGAAAAAAAAAAAGTGAGTGGGCAGTACAGCTGACCATTTCTGGAACCACTTTGAAGGATAATGGTAAAGGGAAATCCTCCAAATGTGCAGAACATCCAACAGTTCACTTTGCTTGAAAGAAAAAATGTGAAGATGCATGATTGTATACTGATTCATGGGCTGTGGCTATTGGTTTGGTTGGATGGTCAGAAAATTTGAAGTAACATGTTTAGAAACTTCATGACAAGAAGATATGCAGAAGAAATATGTGGACTATCCTCTCTGAATGGGCAAAACAAGTGAAGCTATATGTGTCTCATGTGAATGCTAAACAAAGGTTGACTTTGGCAGAAGAAAATTTTAACAATCAAATAGATACAATGACATGTTCTGTGGAAACCAGTTGTCCTCTTTCCTCATTCATTCCACTCATTGCCCAAAAGACTCATGAAAAAAATGACCATGGTGGCCGGGAGGGGACTCAGCAATGTGGACTTCCACTCACCAGTACTTGGCTACATCCAAAAATAAGTGCCCATCGACCAACATCAGAGACCAACACTGAGTTTGTGATATGGACCCATTCCTTAGGGTGATCAGCCAGCAAACTGGTAGCAGTTTAATTAAATTGAACCACTTCCATAGTGGGATGCACTACAGTTTGTTCTTACTGTTATAGACATTTACTCTGAATAAGCATTTTACTTGACTGTACACAATGCTTCTTCCAAAATTAGCATCTGCAGACTTACAGAATGCCTTATCCATCATCATGCCATATCCCACATCATCTCAGGTCAAGGGACTCACTTCATAGTAAATGAAATGCATCAATGGGCCCATGCTTATGGATTCATTGTCTTACCATATTCCCCATCATCCTGAAATGGGGGCACTGAGACACAAAAACAGTTTTAGTTTAGCCTAATCTAAAATAGAATCCAAATAGTCATCTTAGAACAGTAACTATAGTTAAAATGTAATTCCCTCCCTAGCTACAGTCCATAGTTAATCATTACTTTTCAATGTGCAAAGCAGAATTTGTGGATCAAATGAGTGGGGGAAATTCTCCCCCTGGTAACAAAGGAAAAATCAACAAACAGGAATGGTTAAAATAGTCATTACATTCGGGATGAAACCACCCTAACTACTGACATGATTACCTTGACTACTTGAATAACAAAACAAAAACAAACAAACAAACAAAAAACAAAACACAGTAATATCTGACGACAAGCTCTCAGCTCTTGGTTTTCTTCCCCCCTTAAAAGTCCCAAGCTGCCCCCCCAGTTAGGGAAGCAGATCTGGGAGATTCTGGATCCTTCATCTTTCCATGTATCAATACACAATGAACACTCTGCTCTTTGCTCTGAGCCCTGTCTGAGTATTGGTTGATTTAGTGGCAGATGACTAGACTCTCTTTGTGGGTTACAATACTGAAACCAATGACTTGATAGACAAAATTATTTTCTATAGACAAAATTATGGTGCCAGCTAAGTGGCAATACTTTGCAGGGTTTGAGCAATGTTCTTCAGGAGGCTGTATGTGCTCCAAACCAGCATCCAATATATTGTGCTGTTCTTTAATAGCCAGGATTCCTGGGTTCAGGAACCAAGGGATTGAAATGGGATTGACACTACTCACTATTACTCCTAGTGACCCATCCACAATGTTTTTGCTTTCTGTCCATGTGAACTATGCTCTGTGATTCTAGAATTCTTAGTTCCAAAGGGAGTAATATTACATCAGATGTAACATTGAGTTAGTTGAATTAGAAGTTAAGAATGGTACTCAACCTTCTGGGTCTCCTTGTGCCTCTGGATCAACAGTCAAAGACGAGGGTGACTGTATTGGCTGTATTAGCCACAACCAAACACTTCATGGGAATGAGACATTGAACATGGGGACAACAGAACTGTATTCTCAGAAGACATCAATGTCAACTGACATAAGATAGTTCATAAACACATTGTTCTACATCTTACTTTGGTGAATAATAACTGGGGTCTTAAAAACCTGTGTGCACAATAGTGAATAATTGCTATCAGAACTGACTGTGAGGGTTGTATACGTAAAGGTAGACATTTTGTAGCAAAACAAGGGGAGTGGTTGACTTTGCAGTCCAGGAGCGGAGGTCCCTGGGACCATCAAGGGAGAAGAGCAGAGTGTGGAAACCTACCCAGAGAAAAAGTGACGCCAGAGATGGAGGCAGAGACAATGATGTGGAGAGAGGGAATGGTTGGGGACTCTAGACCCAGAGAGGGAGAGGGGCTGTGTGTTGACAACCAAGGAGAAGTCTTACAGGGCACACTCTGGTTGGTTGATAATACATGAAGGAGACTGTAACCATGGCAATGAAATGATCTATGATAGGATGAATGAAAAGCTAATGTTGTCCCATGTATACTATCACATAATTCACAATAAAACATTTATGAAAAAAAAAACAAAACAAAAATATGTGTGCCACCATCTAAGGTGCATTTGTTGGTTTCTCCCCTCTGGAGTAATGAAGAGTGAAGAAAATTAAAGGCCCAAAGAAACAATTAGTCTAAAGGACTAGTGGACCATGTGAACCAGCCTCCATGACCCTGAGGCCAGAAGAAAGAGCTGGTACCTGGCTGCTACTGCTGACCACTCTGAAAGGGCTCAGAATAGGAGGTCCTGGATAGAGGAAGTGAAAATGTGGAAACCCCCACAAAATCATAAAAACAGCAGGCTTACTGGTCTGATAGTGACTAGTGGAACACACAAAACCTTAACTATCCTTCAGGCCTGCAATTAAACTCACCTCAGTGGCTCAATTTTCAGCCAAATAATAGACAGTTTATTAATAGCATCAGGGACCTATTCACACCTTAGAACAAAGAGCATACAAGATCAAAAGGGCAGCATTTACGTAGGCATAAAGCACTGAAGGCAGGAAGAGTTAGGAAAGAAGGGAAAATGGATATTGGAAACACAGGGAGAAAATGGGAAGAGGGCTTACACTGTGGAGACTGCAATCAATGTCACAAAACAAAAACGTGTAAGAATGATTAAATGGAAAAACAACTTGCTCTAAAAACTTTCACCTAAAGCATAATTTAAAAATTTAAAAAAATAAAGAAGGAAAGAAAATGAACAGTGCCAAACAGACTTAAAAAAAAAAAAAAAAAATTACAATAGTCATATATTTCAAACACCCAGGAACATATGACTGCCATATTATGAAGAGGAAACATTTCCATCATTGTAGAAGGCTTCCTTGGGCACATTCTCTGATAGCCAACTTAGCTGTACTTTTTTTTTTTTTTTTTAAGTTTGAGTGACAGTTTACATGGAGAACATTGCTTTTACACCATCATTTCATTGCAATGACTAGAATCTCCTAGTGCATCATCATTCAACAGTATTTGCTTCTATTACCCCTGTTTTTTTTGGGGGGGCGGGGGGGATGTACGCAAAAGCACTCAGGAATATATAATAATTTAAACAATGAAAGGGCACATTCTGCAAGCTTGCCTCCTGGCTGCCAGCACTCAGTGTTTCTCTTCTCATGAGTCTAGAATCCTCAGTTGCTCTCTTTCTCCAAGTCATCATCTCTGTCTCCATCTCTCATGTCGCTGCTTCTCTGGATAGGATCCCATATCCAGCTCATGCTCTTCTCCCTTGATGTTTCTAGGGTCCTTTGTTCCTGGACTGTAAAATTACTATTCCCCCATTTTTGTTACAAAACTTCTACCTTTACAGTTGTGACAGTCGCAATTAGTCATGCTCACTATTGAATCATAAGAATCTTATTCCCATCTTTTTTCTCCAAACCCATCTAGACAAGATGAAAACTATTCAGTGGGGACACTACCTTCCCCCGCACACTCTTAAACTAAACTTACTCTTGAAAACTTGTAAGCCAGTCACTTTGTGCCTTTATCACCCCCTCATTTTACATAGTCAATGTCTAAATTGCCCATCCCTATCTATCCTGTATACAGAGTGGATAGGGCTGTTACTTGACATGAAGACTCCTTCCCTCTCAGATGGTATTTCAAAATACTACATCCATAAATTCCATCAATGCACCTTGGACTTCCTCCTTCAGTATCATTGGCTTTTGATCATATGCTACCTCTTGAAATGGTTGAACATTAGCCATTTCCTTTTGGTACAGTGACTCTGTGTATTCCTTCCATCTTCTTTTGATGCTTTCTGCATCAATAATTTGCCAAGAGAATATTTCAATAATGAAAGTAGAGGCTTGAATTTTTTTCTTCAGTTCCCCAGCTTTAGAAATGCTGAGTGTGTTCTTCCTTTTTGGTTTTCTGATTCCAGATCTTTGCACATTTTGTTGTAATATTTGGCTTTATCTTCTCAATCTAATCTTTGAAATTTTCTGTTCAGCTCTTGGACCTCCTCATTTCTTCCATTTGCTTTAGCATCTCTACGCTGGAGAGCAAGTTTCAGAGTCTCTTCTGACATCCATTTTGACCTTTTCCTTCTTTCTTGTCTTCTTAATGACTTTTTGATTTCTTCATGTATGATGTTCTTGATGTCATCCCACAACTCTTCCGGTCTTTGGTCTTTAGTGTTTAATGTATCAAATCTGTTCTTCAGACGAGCTCTAAATTCAGGTGGGATAAATTCAAGGTCATATTTTGGCTCTCATGGACTTGTTTTCATTTTCTTAAGCTTCAGTTTGAATTTGCAGATGAGGTTAAATGAAGAAAAACGTGGCATCAGGATTGGAGGAAGACATATTAGCAACCTGTGATATGCAGATGATACAATCTTGCTTAAAACATTTACTGATAAAGATAAATGAGCACAGCCTTCGGTATGGATTACATCTCAATGTAGAGAAAACAAAAATCCTCACCACTGGACCAATAAACAACATTCTTATCAATAGAGAAAAAATTGAAGTTGTCAAGGACTTCATTCTTCTTGGATCCACTATCAATACTCACGGAAGCAGCAGTCAAGAAATCAAACGACGTATTGCATTAGGCAAATCTGCTGAACAAGACCTTTTTAAAGTGTTGAATAGCAAAGATATCAGCTTAAGGACTAAGGTGCACCATGCCCAAGCCATGGTATTTTCAATAACCTCATATGCATGCAAAAGCTGGGCAGTGAATAAGGAAGACGGCAGAAGGATTGATGCTTTTGTGTTATGGTGTTGGAGAAGAATATTGAAAGTGCCATGGGCTTACAAAAGAACCAATAGATCTGTTTTGGAAGAAGTGCAGCCAGAGTGTCCCTTGGAGGCCAAGATGACCAAACTTTGTCTCTCATACTTCGGACATATTGTCAGAAGGGACCAGTCACTGGAGAAGGATATCATGTTTGGTAAGGTGGAGGGTCAGAGAAAAAGAGGAAGACCCCCCCAAGGAGATGGATTGGCCAAGTGGCAGCATCGATGGACTCAAGCGTGGCAACAGTAGTGAGGTTGGCCCAGGATCGGTCAGTGTTTCATTCTGCTGTGCATAAGGTCACAATGAGTCAGTACTGATTCGATGGCACCTAACAACAACATCCATAAATATAGGTCAAGTTCATCAAATTGTAGCAATTTACACTTGTTTCCTTTATCAAAACTTTTTTTTTTTTTTTTATCTTCCTCTAGTCAAGTTCTGATCATCAAGCCATTGAGGCTAGGTCAAATGGGTACTATCTGCAAGTTTGGGCATTCTTGTGCATCTCTCCTCACTTCATATCAGCTGGATGCTTCACTGTCAGCTCTAGCCCTCCATGGCTATGTCCTTGTCTATTGGGTCAGGAGTTCCCAGGTCTCACCACACTTCAGACCAACCAGCCCTTCCTCTTCTCTCTTTCTTCTCCAGGTCAACATCAAACATACCAATATATGGATAATAGGAATGTCAGAAGGAGAAATGAGAGGAAAATAGTAGAAAAAATATATGAAGAAATAAAGGATGGAGATTCCCAAAATAACGAGTCCTAGTGTGTTTTATCCATTCTTCCATTGATGGGCACTTACAGTGTCTCCAGCTTTTTGCTATTGTGAATAGTGCTGCAGTGAACATTGGTGTGCATGTCAACTGACATTCTGACTCATATTTTCTCGTGGATATATACCAAGTAGAGGAATTGCTGGATCATAAGATGTTTCTATTTCCAACTTTCTGAGGAAGTGCCATACCATTTCCCAGAGTGGTTGAACCAATTTACTGTCCCACTAGCAATGTAGGAGGATTCCAATCTCTCTACACCCTCGCCAGCATTTGTTGTTCTCTGTGGGGATTCTCCTTTATCCCCTCATCCTGAAACTAAGCACACTGATGAAAACTTGTAAGCCAGCCACTTCTTGCCTTTATAACCCCTCATTTATAAAAAAACTTTCTGTAGTGAGTTGAGTGAATATTTGCAGGAAAGATCATCAGTTTTACATTCAACAAATTATACACTTTGTTCCATCTCAATAGCTGACATCCTCCCTGCAATGTCAGTCATCCTACTTCCTCCCTGTGGCTCCCCAGTTACATCTTATATTTCACAAATGAACAAAACAAAAATATATTTGATGTACATATGCAAATATATATATATATACATACATACATATACACACACACATATACAAA
>NW_006408881.1:171904-175087 GCF_000296735.1 Chrysochloris asiatica
TAAATGCTATTGAATAGGTTATGACACATAATGAGCCCATCTTCAGCCTATAACTCATTGGAATACCTAAAAGGAGTTATAGAACTTGCATAGTGAGATAGTCTTCTTTCAGAGCCTTTGTAGTGTATAGGATCATAGATTGAATCCTGAGCCCCATCCAGAACCTTCTGAGGTGGGACATTCCCACTTGAAAGGACAAGCAGACCAGCCTGAAGCAGCTAGAGAAACAGAAAATACTTCTTGAAAGAAAGACCAGGAGGAAAAATCAAAAACAAAAATAGCAATCTGATTTGCTACTACAAGAACAAGCAAGTTGTTCATCAAGGCAAGCAATCAAGGCCCTACAGGAAAAACCTCCCTCCAAGACTAAAACTCAAAGGGAACACACAAGCAGGCATGTAAGCTTGCTGGTGACCAAGTTGGTCTACTGGTGAGTTGTTGTTATGTGCTGTGGAGTCGGTTCCAGAAGTAGAGAAAAGGCAACAATAAAGATATGGGCTGAGTTTGACCATGTTCCATAGACCCTTGTAGACCTGGAGATGAGAGAGAGAAGTGGAAGGGTTGGTTGGTCTAAAGGGACTCCTGAGCACATGAACAAGGACAAGTCATGGAGGGCTAGAGCTGACAGTGAAGCATCCAGCTGATATGAAGTGAGGGGAGATGCACAAGAATGTCCAGACTTGCAGATAGTACCCATTTGACCTAGCTTCCGTGGCTGGATGATAAGAACTCAACTAGAAGAAGATTTTTAAAAAAGATAAAGGAAACAAGTGTAAATTGCTACAATTTGATGAATTTGACCTATATTGTAGTATCTCACAATACCAACTGAGAAAGAAGGAATCTTCACATCAAGGGTTAATCCTATCCACTTTGTACACAGGATTGTTAGGGACAGGCAACTTAGACATTGGCTACCTAAAATAGGGGACTATAAAGGCATGAAGTGACTGGATTACAAATTTTCAGGATAGAGTTTAGTTTAAGAGTATATGGGGGAAGGTAGAGTCCCCACTGAATAGTTTTCATCTTGTCTAGATGGGTCTGTTGAAAAGAGATGGGGATAAGTTTCTTATGATTCAATAGTGAGTAATTATTATTATGACTAATCATGATTGTCACAACTGTAAATGTAGAAGTTTTTTAACATGAAGCAGGAAGTAGTTAATTTAACAGTCCAGGACCATCAAGGGAGAAGAGCATGAGCAGAATGTGGGACCCTATCCAGAGAAGCAGCAACACCAGAGAAGGAGGCAGAGATGATGACGTGGAGAGAGAGAGACCAGCCAAGGACTCTAGACTCATGGAAAGAGAAAAGCTGTGTGCTGGTGGCCAGGAGGCAGACTTGCAGAATGTGCCCTTTGGCTGTTTAAATGATTATATATTCCTGAGTGTTTTTGTGTACATAAAACAAAAACAACAATAACCAAAAAAACAGAGGGAATAGAAGCAAATACTGTTGAATGATGATACACAGAGGGGCCTGTAATCATTGCAATGAAACTAAATATGATAGGATGAGTGTAAAAACAATGTTCTCCAATGTAAACTATCACTCAATTCACAATAAAAACTTTTAAAATAAAATAAAAACATAATCAATTCAATGTCCAAAGCTCACATTCTTCCAGTAAGCCTTCTGCATATATGTACACAGCCTTTCTTAGTCCATGAGCCTAGAGCCTGAAGCTGCTCTGTCCCTCCATTCTACTGTGTCTACCAACATCTCTTCTGTTGCCACTGTTCTAAGTAGGGATCTCATGCTCCACTCATGCTCTTCCTTCTTGATGATTCTGGCATCTTGTATTCCTCAAATAAAAGATTAACTATTCCCCTCTTTTAGTTACACATCTTTTACAATTATAGTTGTGACAATGACAATTAATCCTTCTAAAAATTACTCACAATTGAGTCATAAAATCCTATCACCATCGAGAATACCAAGCAAAGCAGATCCAGGGCAGAGCTCCAAAACTCAGAACCACAGAGATGAGAATATTTTGAAGGTTTGAAGGCTTATAGATTGTGGAACTTGAAGCTGAAGTAAAAAAAATCATGTACTTTTGAATCTGCCAGGCTGGGCTTGGAGGCCTGGAGCTGACATCTTGGGCGAGACCAAATGGCAAGACCAAACGGGGGAACAGAAACACCTCAGAAAAATGCCACGGGAACCTTGGAACCACAATCTATAAGCCTTCAAACTTTGTCAGTTTTGCTTTGTTCTGATTTTCTTTTTTTTCTTTCTTTTTTTGGTAACTGGTCATTGGTGCACCCACTGTTTGCCCACCTCCATTCTGGTAACTAGAGGGGAAGCCTGAGCGAGTGGACACCCCCCACCCTCACCACGGGTGGGTTCTTCTGCCATGCATGCACACACTCAGCCCAAGAGCAAGCACTGAAGAGTTTTTTGCTTGTCTTTTGTTTTGTTTTTTAATATGGGAAAGGGCAGGACAGGGCTGTAGAGAAAGGAAGAGAGTATAAAAACAAAATAGGCCAAAAATTAAATTAAAGCCTGAGGTATAGCATAACAACCAACACTGGCATCTTGAAATCTCTAAGTCAGCTTACTTAGAAAGCAAGAAGCTGAAGAGAGGACATTAAAGTCATATACATATTAGGCTACAGATTTTTTTTTCTTTTTATTCTCTCCCTTTTCTGTGATTAGAGACTGCAGTATTCAGTCTAGTTTTTATTGTTGCTTTTTTTTTTAATTGTTTTTATTTGCACTTATTTCCCCCCCCACACTGGTGCTGTTTTGCTGTTTTATGCTCCCCCTTCTACCTTTAGAGGACACTTGCTCTCCATATATTACACAAGAAGAGTCAGCAACTGCTACCATATAGCCAAGCTACAATCACACTCTATAAAACTCCCAAACCCAGGCAAGAACAAATACCAACTGCTATATACCAAGGGAACAGACAACACTTGTGAAAGTTACTCTGAGTTAAGCAATAAGAAGAGTGAAAAGGGAAGTCCACATCCTGATCACATCTGCCTGGAAGCAATCAGAAAGCATAAAAAATACCAAAACACATATTCAATTAAGTATTAAGGCCACAGATAAACACTAAACATATCCAAAAAGCAAAAGCAGATGACCATATCAGCACATGTCCAGAAAAAAGATAAAATGTCTGAAACAAATGACCTAGAAGTAGACCTGGACTCCATTCTGGAAGG
>NW_006408881.1:175596-175992 GCF_000296735.1 Chrysochloris asiatica
AAGAAGCTCAACGAACTCCAGGAAGGATAGACCCAAAAGAAAATCACCAAGACATATCATAGTCAATCAAGCTCTCCAAAATTAAAAATAAGGAGACACTTCTGAAAGCAGCCAGGGAAAACAGAAGTGTCACATACAAAGGCAAGCAAGTCAGATTAAACTCAGATCTCTCAGCAGAAATCATGCAAGCAAGAAAGCAATGGGGAGACATATATAAAAACCTAAAAGAAAAAAGTGCCAATCAAGAGTCCTTTATCCAGAAAAGCTATCAATTAAATATGGCCATGTAATCAAAACATTCCAGGATAAATAGAAGCTAAGGGATTTTGCCAAAGCCATCCCTGCTATGAAAGACATCCTAAAGGGAGTTCTGTGGACTGAGAACCAACAAGAACA
>NW_006408881.1:177631-178114 GCF_000296735.1 Chrysochloris asiatica
CCCAGCCAAGTGGCCTCTCACTTGCCCCATTACCTCGATCCCCGCAGCCCCGCCTTCCCGGACCCGGACCAGACCAGACCACGAGCACCCACCGGAGCGTGCCCTAACCTTTGGAGCGCACACACACCCCACTGACCCCACCCACACGCCATAACAAGCTAGAGCCCCGCATGGGCTGCCCAAACCCACGCCCCCGCAACCCCCGCACTGCTTGCAGGACCTCGCACAAGCACCACTTTGCCCACAAGACCCACCGCTAGCCCCACACCGCCTGACTGATGGCTCGACACAACCCCGCCCACCAGGTCCACCACGCTCCCCCACGGGATTGTTCCCTCCACCACGGACAGCGTGCCCGCACCCCGCTGACCCCGCCTACACACCATAACAAGCTAGAGCCCCACCCAGCCTCCCAGAGCCCCCGTGGGACCCACTATGCTGCAAAGTTTATTGAACTGCAAGGGTGGTGATTCATGCCCACCA
>NW_006408881.1:203681-204078 GCF_000296735.1 Chrysochloris asiatica
TGTAGCCAGTGGAACTCGGAGCAGAGGCAGAAGGGCGTGTACTCTTGGGCCCGTTGGCCACGCTAGGTGATCTGGGCCCACAGCCTGGAAGAGACAGAGCGGTGGGACTGAATAGGGGCCGCAGAGTCGCCAAGTTGTGGAGACACGCCGCAGATGCGCCACAGGAACATCTAGGGTGCCTTGCCGACCCTGGGTCGTTCCGAACTAGTTGTGTTTTCTAGTTTCTTTTTCTTTGGTGTTGGGAGGGGGTGCGCTCACAGTTTGCCCACATACATCTGGGCTAGAGGAAATAAGGGATTAGACCAGCTGCTGGAACCTGCTTCCACTCCCAGCACTCTCCTCTGCCAGGAACACACGCTCCTGGGCTAGGCTGAGACGAGGAGTGAGGAGTGGGTCT
>NW_006408881.1:205943-206783 GCF_000296735.1 Chrysochloris asiatica
ACCCATTCCTTTATGGGAACTCTTCCTTGGTCTTTTCTTTAGTTGCTGATCCATGTCGTTCTACCTGCTTGCTCCTTGGAGATTTATACCAGGATTCACCAATCACTTCCTAGGTAGTAGTGTTCTGGCTAAGTGGTCTTCAACAAGCACCTGCTGCTGTAGTCTAAGATCCAAAGGAGAGGGCCTCTTCTGAAGTCTTCACCATACACTTCCAGCACTTAGTACATTTGACCACGCTAGCATGAGTGCTCTGATACTTCCTTGCTTCTTTCCGCCAAACTGCAAACGTGAAGCACAACCACCATTTTTGATAGTCAATGCCTAAATCTCTTTTTCCTATCAACCCAGTACACTGAGGAAACAAATTTGTTCCTTGATATGAAGGATCCTTCCATTCCAGTAGGAATTTTGAGCAACTGCATCCGTAAGCAAAAGTCCAGTCCAGAAAATTGCAGCAATTGACGCTTTCTCACAATATCAAATATCTTAATCGTAATCTGCTCTGGTTCTGGTTTAGCCCAAGTTAGGTCAAATGGGTACTAGCTGAAAGTTTGTGAATTCACACATATCTCCTTGCATTTCAAACCAGCTGGCCACCAGGTGCTAGGTTAGTTACCATAGGCTCAGGAATTCACATAACTCCTTACACTTCAGACAAGCCAGCCTTCCCTCTCCTCTCATCTTAAGGTCAATGATGCCAATGGATGTCTCAAATCAGCCCCCACTGAGAACAAACAAGATGGCAGATTGGGCGGACGTATAGCAGAGAGCTCCGCCAACAACAACACGGAATACCTGAACAAGCAGGCTCAGGGGATGGTCCCAGAACTCTGAACCACA
>NW_006408881.1:209633-210805 GCF_000296735.1 Chrysochloris asiatica
AAAAAAAAAAAAAAAAAAAAAAAAATCAGCCCCCACTTCTATTCACATGTACACCTAGGTGGTCACCAGCAAGCATACTGCTCATAGGTTACCTTTAATTTTCAATTCTGGAAGGGGATTTTCTCTGATGGAATGACTTTCCTTGCCTTGATGCCTCGACAGCCACAAAAGCCAAACTGTTTTTTTTTCTCCCCTCTGCTTTCTTTGAGTCATAAATCTCCTGTCCTTCCAGCAGTTCTGGCTTTGTCCACATGTCTTTTCAAATACAAATATACAAACTCTGAAGATTCTGGGTGAGGCTCAGGATTCCACCTAAAGGCCCCATGTTCTACAAAGTCTTAAACCAAGAAGCCTATATTTTCTGGACAAATTCCAACTCCCCAATCAATTATAGCATGAAGTTGGTTTACAAGCTCTCCATAAACATAATTTCCAGTATTCATTTCTATTACTCATGTATGCCTATTTTACAATAATAATCAGGGATTATTGAAGCTGAAAAAAATGAAAACAAGTCCACAGGAGCCAAAATATGACCTTGAATTTATCCCACCTGAATTTAGAGATCATCTGAAGAACAAATTTGATTTATTGAACACTAAAGACCAAAGACTGGAAGAGTTGTGGGATGACATCAAGAACATCATACGTAAAGAGAGCAAAAAGTCATTAAGAAGACAAGAAAGAAGGAAAAGGTCAAAATGGATGTCTGAAGAGACTCTGAAACTTGCTTTCCAGCATAGAGATGCTAAAGCAAATGGAAGAAATGAGGAGGTCCAAGAGCTGAACAGAAAATTTTAAGGATCAGCTTGAGAAGATAAACCCAAATACTATAATAAAATATGCAAAGATTTAGAATCGGAAAACCAAAAAGGAAGAACATGGTCAGCATTTCTAAAGCTGGGGGAATGGAAGAAAAAATTCAAGCCTCGACTTTCATTATTGAAAGATACTCTGGGCAGATTATTGAATGATGAAGAATGCATCAGGAGAAGATGGAAGGAATACACAGGGTCATTGTACCAAAAGGAAATGGTTAATGTTCAAGCATTTCAAGAGGTATCATATGATCTAGAGCCAATGATACTCAGAGAGGAAGTCCAAAATGCATTGAAGGAATTGGCAAAGAACAAGGCACCAGGAATTGACGGAATAAAAATTGAAATCTTTCA
>NW_006408881.1:211127-212340 GCF_000296735.1 Chrysochloris asiatica
GAAGAATGACTATTCCAGAACACTTAATTGTACTCATGAGGAATCTGTACCTGGACCAAGAAGCAGTTGTTCGAACAGAGCATGGGAACACTGAATATTTTAAAATTGGGAAAGGTGTGCGACAAGGTTGTGTTCATTCACCATACTTATTCAACCTGTATACTGAGCAAATAATATGAAAAGCTGGGTTCTATGAAGAAAAACGTGGCATCAGGATTGGAGGAAGACTCATTAACAACCTGTGATATGCAGATAATAGAACCTTGCTTGCTGAAAGTGAAGAGGACTCAAAACAGTTACTGATGAAGATCAATGAGCACAGCCTTAGGTATGGATTACATCTCAATGTCAGGAAAACAAAAATCCTCACCACTGGACCAATAAACAACATTCTTATCAATGAAGAAAAGATTCAAGTTGTCAAGGACTTCTGCTGGGGGCCAGCCTCAGCAAACGTATTCAGGGTTTCCGAAGGCAGATGTGGCGTCAGTGGGAAAAAGAATTACACAGAGTCAATAGGTCATGATGAATTCAAAATCTTCTTCTTACATGCTTTATTCTCCTTTCATTCTTTACTCTCCTGCTTTATTCTATCTTACAACCCCCTTATATACAGTTACAAAAAACATTGCTTTCATTGTCTTCAAAATACAATCTATTCTGGGGCACATTCTTCATGGTTTACGACCCTTAGATTTACAACAGGGACAAGAAGTTACAGCAAAGAAACATTACATCAAAGCATACGAGACATCCTGGCGCCTTGAAACCTTTTTGTTAAACATTTGTTCCTACATAAATAACTTTTATTCTTTTCTGTGAGGAGCAAGTTAACCTTTACATATGTTTCTTAACCTCTATCTGTTAAGTCTTGTTAAATCATCAATTTTAGTTGTCAGGTGCAATTAACTCTCCATTAACTACTTCCATACACTATCTGTTTATAGCCTACAAATATATCACTTAGAACATTTAAAAAACTGAGGCTATGAAAAACAAATTCCCTATTTTATTGATCATTAATTTAAGAACATCTAAGTCAGACTTTTTATTTACGTATCTGTATATACCCATAGCTCTTATTTATGGTCTAATTGCTTTTAAGGATTCTTTACTGTCTTAAACTAAGGTTACAAGGAAGAATGTTTATAATCACTAAACCTAAGCTGGTAGTAATTCAACTGACAAATCCTGTCTCCTAGCAGTCTTAAGA
>NW_006408881.1:213155-226765 GCF_000296735.1 Chrysochloris asiatica
TCTCATACTTTGGACATATTGTCAGGAGGGAACAGTCGCTGGAGAAGGATATCATGCTTGGTACGATGGAGGGTCGGAGAAAAAGAGGAAGACCCCCGACGAGATGGATTGGGCAGGTGGCAGCACTGATGGACTCAAATGTGGCAGCGGTAGTGAGGTTGGCCCAGGATCGGACATTGTTTCGTTCTGCTGTGCATGGGTTCACTATGAGTTGGTTCCGACTCGATGGCACCTGACAACTGACAACAATCAGGGGAAACCAATATCCATAAGGCAGTAAAACACATAAACCTTTTTTAAAACACACAAGATCAATCTTTTCTTCTACCTTGGACTAATCCAATTCATATGCATATGGCCTTGGGTCTATGGCAGGGTTTATTCCAGTGGGCTGTCCCATGATCAGCCCTGTCCAGAGGTAGGATGATAATCCATATGCAGAATCCAGATCTAGCAGAAAAGAAGAAAGCTTTGTCTAAATGCCCAATACCTTGGAAGCAGGACACAACCCCAAGGGAACTTCCTTTTGATTCATTAGCTTTTCATAACAGATCTAATCATGGAGGATTACTACATATGAACTGATAAAGCACTGAGAATCCTGGCCCACTGAAGTTGACACAAAATTTTAACTATCACAGCTCCTATGGCCTCCTTGAGTTGGAAGAAAGGGAGGTAGGGATCACTGTCCCCAGAATAGAATCGGGTACCATTCATTCCTTTGCCATTAGAACACCCCATGTTTTCTGAGAACCTGAAGCCCCAGATGTCACAGTGGTCAGGGTGAAACCCTCTTGGAGTCTACATTCTGTGGCCTGTTTGCTTGACTGTGTTGTTCCTCTGATGTTCCTCTAAGCTTCAACTCAAGGTATGGTTAGCACTCAGGCTAACCTGATGGTCCAACTTCCTCCTACCTTCACAGAGATCAAATATAACTGAATAATTTATATAAAATTTGGATTAAAATCAGATTCTCAGACTCCCAGGGATTAATGAGCCTCTCTAATCTCTGAAATCTATAACTATGTCACCTGTGAATATGGACAAAGGGATTTTGTAAGTGTAATTAAGGACGTGGACGTGAGATAAGTTGTTGTTAAGTGCTATTGAGTTGGTTCTGAGTCATAGAGTCCCTGTATAGGATTTATGAGGAGTGGCTGGTGACCATGAGCAGCCAACCTGGTGGTTCAAACTGAATTTGCAGTCCAGTGCATTAACCCACAGCTCCACACCAGGATTCCAAATCCTGCAGCACCTGGTATTCCCAGGTGGTCTCCCCTCCAAGTACTAACCAGATCTGACCCTGCCTAGCTTTTGAGATCAGATGAGATTGGGCGCATTCAGGGTGATGAGATAAGTAGATTATTCTAATTATCTGGGTAGGCCAATCTAATCACATGATTCCCTAAAATAATAGAATTTTTTCCAAGTGAGTCAGGACATAAGAAAGAATAATAACTTCAAAGTATAAGAGGAACTTGACCTGCTGTTGCTGACTTTAAAGATGGAAAGAAGGAAAGAAAGTCCAGAACCAAGGAATATGGCTGGCCTCCATAAACTGGGAACAGCCCTTAGCTGTCAGCAGCATAAATACCTGGAAGTATCAAATTTACAACCTAAATAACTGAAATCTGTTAACAACCCAAATAAGCAAGAAAATGGATTCTACTCTGCATCATCCAGAAGGAAAGCAGCACTGTCAACACCTTTATTTTAGTCCAGCAAGACTTGTGTTGAACATATGACCTGTAGAACTGTAAGAGAATAAATCTATGTTAGTTATATTTGTGGTAATTTGTTATGAAATCAATAGACAACAGATCCAGATATGTACTGGAGAAACACAGAATCAAAGGAAGAGCTCAAAGAGCAAACTTCAGAAAAGGCGTCTCTGAGATCTTGTGGACCCTAGCTTTATGAAGCTGCCATTGAAGTTTCCAAATCTTTTCCTTCCATGCTAACATTTCCAGTTCATAAGAAAGGATATCCAACTGTGATTGTATAATCATCCTTAAAGTCAAGGTCCTGATGTGATGCTGTGGGCTAATGCGCTAGACTGCAAAGTTGGTTTGAACCACAATGGTGGTCCAAGCTCACCAACTGCTCATTGGAAACCCTATTCAGGGTGGCTGAATCAGAACAGACTTGATGGTAGATCCAAGCAAAATGAAGGCTTTAAACAATTTCAATCTTTTCTTCATCTATCATGATGTTATTTATTGCTTCAGTGATGAGGATTTTTGTTTTCTTTACACTGAGGTGCAACCCATACTGAAGGCTCCGGCAGTCTTTGGTCTTCATCAGTAAGTATTTTAAGTCCTCTTTGCTTTCAAATGTAAGGTTGAATAATCTGCATATTGCAGATTATTAATGAGTCTTCCTCTGATCCTGATGCCATGTTCTTCTTCATATAATCCAGTTTCTCAGATTATTTGCTCATCATACAGATTGAATAAATATGGTGAAAGAATAAAACTCTGGAACACATATTTCCTGATTTTAAATCACTCAGTGTCTCCTTGTTCTGTCCAAATGACTACATCTTGGTCTATGTACAGGTTCCTGATTAGCACAATTAAGTATTCTGGAATACTTATTCCTTGCAATGTTCTGCATAGCGTTTCATGATCTACAAAGTCAAAAGCCTTTGCACTGTCAATAAAGCACAGGCAAACATCTAGGACGAGGAACTCAGCTGTCACATTCTTTCCACAACCACCTTGTGAGTTTCTTGATTTACAAGTGACCACCAGAAGTTTATCCTCTCTGGATTAAATAATAGAAATGTTTGTGTTTACAAACAGGACATCCCCACAATGCCCCATAGACAACAGACAATTTTAGCTTAAATAAATGACCAAGATGCAAAGACAGAAAATATTTCTGAGGAAAAAAGGTAATGGAACTAACTGAAAAATAAAAAATAATTCAAAATAATGATGTTTTGGTACCTTCAGTGGATTGACAGAAAGATCAAGGAAAACAAGGAGAACACAGGAAGAACTCAGGAAAATGCTAAAAGAACAAACAGAAAAAATAAAAACAAATTTTGAAATGCAAAACCAATTTGAAGTCCATAATGGGAGTTCTGGTGTGGCACTGTGAACTGCAAAGTGTGCAAATGTGCTGGACTGCAAAGTCGGTTTGAACTGCAAGACTGGTGATTCATGCTCATCAGTTGCTCTTCAGAAACCCCATGCAGGGTCGCTATGGGTCAGAAATTATTTGATAATACTTAACAACAATAGTACTACTAATATCTCAGAAACTGTCAATACATTTAAAGGATAAAGGAGAAGATTTGAGGCAATGGACATGTGTGTTGGTAAACTTGAAGATATGTCTCTTAATAATAGTATGATAAAAAAAAAAAAAAAAAGGAATGAAAAAAATCCAAAGAAAGCCTAAGTTTTGTGGGACACCGTGAAGAGGACTAGAATTCCAGAACAACTCAAATACATGGAAACTGAATAACACCCTGCTTAAAAGCTGCTGGATAATATAACAACTAAAAGACAAAATGAAACAATTATTTAAAGCAAATAAGCACAAAACCGCAATGTACCAAAACCTTTGTGGAAAAAGGCAGTGCTGAGAGGGCAATTTATAGCAATAAATGCACACATCCAAAAAGAAGAAAGAACCAAAATCAATACATTAACACAACAACTCTAACAATCAGAAGAAGACCAGCAAAGTAAGACTACAATCACCAGAATAAAAGAAATAATAAAGATTAGAACTGAAATAAATGAATTAGAAAACAGAAAAACAAAAGAAAGAATCAACAAGACAAGAAGTTGGTTCTTTGAAAGGATTAATAAAATTGACAAACCACTGGAAAATCTAACAAAAGAAAAGAGGGAAAAGATGCAAATAACACCCATAAGAAAACATATGAGTAACATCACAACTGAACCAATGGAAATATAATTGGTAATAACAGAATACTATGCAGAATTGTATTCCAACAAATTTGAAAACCTAGAGAAAATGGACATATTTTTAGAAAAACATGACCTACCTAAACTAACACAGAGTGAAATAGAAAAATTTAACATACTTATAATAAAAGAAGAAATTAATCAGGTCATTTAAAAACTCACAATAAATAAAAGTCCAAATCCAGAATGTTTTTACTGATGTATTTTACCAAACATTCAGAGAAGAGCTGACACTAACTTTACTCAAATGATGCCAGAATATAGAAGAGGATGGAAAATTTTTGAATATTTTATTAAGCTACTGTAAGCCTCATACCAAAACCAGACAAACCAATATCTCTCCTAAACATAGATGCAAAAATTCTCAACAAAATTCTAGGTAATAGAATTCAACAACATATAATATATATATATATATCATGACCAAGTGGGATGCAAGAATGGTTTAATATTATAAAAACAATAAACATAATTCAGCGTATCAGTAAAAAAGGAATAGAACGACATGCGTATCAAGTGATGCAGAAAAGACATTTGAGAAAAATCCAACATCCATTCTTGATTAAAAAACAAACAAACAAACAAACAAAAAACTCAACAAGTAGGAATTGAAGGTAAATTCCTCATCATAATAAAAGCATATATACAAATCCAACAGCCAAAATTACTGTCAATGGAAAGACACTGAAAGCATTCCCTTTGCAAACAGGAACTGGGCAAGGATGTCCTTTATCACCACTCCCATTCAATACTGTGTTGGAAGTCTTAACTAGATCTATATGGCAAGACAGGGAAATTAAAGGCATCCAAATCTGCAAAGAAAAAGTAAAACCCTATTTGCAAATTACATGATCCTATACATAGAAAACCCCAAAGATTCAGCAAGAAAAGTATTGGAACTCATTGAAAGATTCAGCCAAGAGTCAGGATTTAAGATTAATATACAAAAATCACTTGAATCCCTTAATACTAGTAAAGACAGTTCTGAAAAGAAAATTAGGAAAACAATATCATTTACAATAGCCAACCAAAAGATGAAACATTTAGGAATACATCTAATCAGAGAAATAAAAGACTTATACAAAGAAAACTATAAAACACTACTACAAGAAACCAAAAGAGATGTACAAAATGGAAGGACATACCATGCTCATGGATAGGAAGATTTAGCATTGTGAAAATGTCAGTACTACCTAAAGTAATCTATAGATATAGTGCAATCCCAATCCAGATTCCAGCATCAATTTTTTTTAAGAGATGGAAAATATGATGACAAACTTTATATGGTTGGTGATTGAGAATGCTTCCATTTCATACTCTGTTGTTTACTCTCAGGAAACCAACCAAGAAAAACTTCAAAAGTTAACCATGAGCTGGAAAATTGGTGCTTACAGTTTTCTGGGATTCTTAAGGTCCAATATTGGTACATTGTCAGGAAAAATGCTCAACAATGAACAATGCTTATTACATTGAGATGCTGTTCACTAAAGAGCTGAAGCCTAAAGTTTGAATTAAATACAGAAGACTGGTATCCAAGGGCTTTGTGATCTTGCATGACAATGCACATCCACATACCACTGCCCACATGTTGATTGACACTCTGCAAAAACTTTGTTTTGAGGTGTTAAAACATCATCCCTATATTACTGATCTTGCTCCATGGAACTTTCACCTATTTAGCCCCATGAAAGCAGCCCTTCAAGGACAACCTCTGATGAAGAAGTGAAGACAGTGGTGCATTCATGGCTCACAGTTCAGTCTAAAACATTTTAAAATAAGAGGATATTACAGCTTGTTGACAGATGGACAAAGTGTATTGAAAAACAAGGAGATTATGCAGGAAAATGATGTATTTATCTTTTCCAAAAGTTGGTTAAAATAAATTCTTAAGCCAGAGCGTGGATAATTTTTGACTCACTCTCATAATAGAATTGGAATATCAAGAAGTTAATCCATCCACATACAGTGAAATGACAAAGGGCCAAGACACATTAAATGGGGAAGAGATAGTCTTTTAAACAAATGGTGCTAGCAAAACTGGATATCCATTTGCAGAAGAATGAAACAAGACTCATACTTCACACCACATACAAAGTCAAACTCAACATGTGTTAAAGATCTAAATGTAAAACCTAGAACTATAAAGATCATCAGTGCAAAATAATAGGGTCAAACCTAGGACTCTAATACATGGCATTGTTGTTAAGTGCCATCGAGTGGGTCTGACTCATAGCAACCCTGTATAGGGTTTCCGAGGAGTGGTTGGTGAGCTTGAACCGCCAACCTTGTGGTTCAAACTAACCTTGCAGTCCAGCACATTAACCTGCAGTGCCACACCAGGACTCATACCCTATAAAATATTGCACAAGCTGAAGAAGACAGAATAGAGGACTGGGACCTCCTAGAAATTAGAAAGTTACATGCATCAAAAGATTTCACCAAGAGTTCAAAGGGAGCTCAAATATATTAGGAAAATGTCTTTGGCAATGACATTATCAGACAAAAGACTAATAACTAAAATTTATGGAAAATGACAACACCTCTAAGAGAAAAAGACAAACAATCCAATTAAAAATGGGCACAGGACATGAACAGACATTTCACCAAGGAAGATATCCAAGCAGCCAACAAACATATGAAGAAATGTTCATGATCATAATCCCCTAGAAAGATGCAAATCAAAACAACAATGATATATCATCTCATGCCTACATTAATATCAAAGTTCAAATTAAAAAGCAAAAAAAAAAAAAAATGCTGATGAGGCTGTGGAGAAACTGGGATCCTTCTACATTGCTAGTGGGACTATTAAATGGTTCAACCACTCTGAAGAGTGGCATGGCGATTCCTTAGAAAGTTGGAAACAGAAATTCCTTATGACCCAGCAATCCCCCTAGTTGGTATATATCCACAAGAAATATGATCCAGGACATGAGTAGATATATGTACACCAATGTTCATCACAGTGTTATTCACAGTAGTAAAATGATGAAAACAGCCTAAGTGCCCAACAATGGAAGAATAGATAAACAAACTTTGTTACACACACAATGGAATACTACGCAACATTTAAGAAAAACGATAAATCTGTGAAATGCCTCATACCCTGAGGGGCATTAAGCTGAGCAAAATTAGTCTATCACAAAAGGACAAATATTGTATGAGACCATTATTGTAAAAAAAAAAAAAGGTTTCCAGACTAAAAGCAATTCTTTGATGATTACCAAAGGAGGAAAAGAGGGAGGAGGAAATAATTTACTAACTAACACATGTTAGTTCTGATGATGGGGAGTGCTATATACAAGAAGAGGGAGGGTGACAGAAATATAATGAAGATAGGTGAAGACATAAGGGGTATGCATGGCTAAAGTGGATAGATATAAATAGTGATCTATACACAACCTTAGAACAACAGTGTTCTGTGCATAAATACATGATTTGAGACAAAGACTGAATGGGTAAGGTAGTAAATGGGGGCTATATACTCATATATATCCCACAAATGTATGAGTTTGAAAGAGAAAAAATAAACATTTTTTATGATTGCACAGGCTGGGGGGGAAGAAAGAGTAGTCCACTGGCTAGAGGGTAGACACACGTTAACTCTGGTGACTGGGAAAACAATATACAAGAAGGGAAATTACAATATACAAGAAGAGAGAGATTGGCAGAAGAATGATGAACACAGGTGAAGATACAGGGAGGTATACAAGGGCTAAAGGGGATAGAGGCAAATAAGGATATATAGACAACCTTGGAACAACAATGTTCTGTGGACAGGGATACGTGTTGAATAGCTATGGGAGGAAGAGTAGAATATGTGTATGTATATATTCCACAGCTACATAAGAGTTTGAAGTAGGATATTGGTACCTTTCGTGCAAACACAACTGAATGTGACAGAGCATACAGCGGGCAAAATGATGAAAACTTTGTAGATATTATCAAACATCTAAAGGCAATGAGTAGCTGAGCCCAGAGTCTCAGGATCATAGTTTCAGGGAACACCATGGTCAATTGGCATAACGTAGTCCAAAAAGACGACTTTGATGAGTAGCATCTGGGATATTAAAAACTCATGAATAGCTATCTAAGGTGCAGCTATTGGTCTCTTCATATGCAGAAGAGTGAAGAGTTGTTAGAATTCAAGATGTTTGAAATCAATTAGTCCAAAGGACTAACGGAATGTGTGAACATCACTCTCCATGACGACAATGAGACCAGAATTTGATGGTGCCCAGCTACCAGTACCAACTGCTCTGAAAGGGATCACATTAACAGGTCCCAGATAGAGTGGCAGAAGGTGTGGGGGAAAACTCAAAATTACTGGTCACAAAGAGATTAAGGCCATCGACCACCCTTCAAGTCTGAAAAGGGGCTTACACTCATGGCCCAATATCAGCCATACACTAGATAGATTAATAGGGGGACAACAACACTACTAAAATATGCTCATCATGAATAATGGAATGGTTAATCACTTAAAATCAAAGGGGCAACATTTACCTAAGGACAAAAGTGAGAAGGGATGGGAAGGTGGGTGGAAGGGAAATAGATGCAGGGAGAAGCAGGATAAATGTTGTTCCAAGGAGGTGATTGCAAAAATTTCATTGAAGAAAAAAAAAGTGTCTTATTTGTTGAATGTAAAACTGATGATCTTGTCTGAAAACCTTCACTCAACTTATAACAAACACACACAAAAATAAAGAAAAGAAAAGAAAGAATTTATTTTCAACCATTTCAAGAGGTAGCATATGACCATAAACCAATGGTACTAAAGGAAGAACTTCAAACTGCACTGACAGGTTGGTGGAAAACACAGTTCCAGGAATTGATGGAATACAAATGGAAACCTTTCAACAAACTAATGCAGCACAGGAGGTGATCATTAATTTATGTCAATAAATTTGGAAGGCATCTACCTGGCCAACTGATTGTAAGAAAACCGTATTGTGTCCATTCCAAAGAGAAATGATACAACAGAATGTGGGAATCACCAAGCAATATCATTATCACAGGTAAGTAAAACTTTGCTGAAGATAATTAAAAAACACTTACAATGATACATTAACTGAGAACTGCCAGAAATTCAAGTTGGACTCAGTAGAGGTTGTGGAATTAGTGATATCACTGCTGACATCAGATGGATCTTGGCCAAAAATAGAGAACACCAGAAAGATGTTTGCTTCTTCTTTATTTATTATGCAAAGGATTTCAATTGTGTTAATCATGACAAACTATGGAAAACAATATGAGGAATGGTATTCCAGAACACATAATTGTACTCATGGGGAACATGTACATAGACCAAGTAGCAGTTGTTAGGAAAGAACAAGCAAGGGGATACTGAATGGCTTAAAATCAGAAAAGGTGTGAAACAGGATTGTATCCTTTCACCATACTTACTCAATCTGTATGCTGAGCAAATAATCCAAGAAACTGGATTATATGAAGAAGACCATGGCAGTATGATTGGAGGAAGATTCATTTACAACCTGAAATATGCCTGCACACTTACAACCTTCTTTATTCTGATATCAACCATCTCTTCTCACAACACTCTCTGCTTCACATCTGTGTTTGACAATCCATTGCAATGGCCACACAGAACTCAAATCAATACTCATGATTATGGAGTTTATTAGGGAAGTAAACAGGTTACAATTCATGATCAAAACCAACTTAATATGCAGCAGTTCTTCAATCAGGAATGTCTCTTGGCTACCACACTGCAAGCACACCTTATTCTTGTCTTGGACTTCTCAGTCATGTAGACACTTGGCCTCTGTCCTGCTCAGGCAAATGTTATGAAGCTCTTTAGCCAATCTGTGAATGCCCAAAGGGCACACTCTGCAAGTCAGCCCCCTGCCCATAGGCACTCAGCTTTACTCAGTCATTGGGCCTAGAACTATAGCTGCTCTGTCTTCCCATGCCAGCACCTCTGGCATTGTCCCTGCTTTCACACTTTTATTATTTTTTTAAGTTTTTATTATGAATTATGTGATAGTTTACATGGGAAAACATCAGCTTTACATTCATCCTACCATATTTTGTTTCATTGCAATGATTACAATCCCCTACATACATCATCAAACAACTAAAGGGTACACCCCACAAGTCTGCCTCCCCTTGTCCCAGCCATCAGCACACAGCCCCTCTCCCTCCCTGAGTTCAGAGTCCCAAGCTGCTCCATCTGTCCATGTCATCATGTCTGCCTTCATCTCTGGCGTCACTGCTTCTCTGAGTAGGGTCCCACACTCCGCTCTTCTTACTTGATAGTCCCAGGGACCTCCTCTCCTGAACTGCAAAATCAACCATTCCCTTCCTTTTCTTACGAACCATCTACCTTTACATTTCCAACCCTCACAGTCAGTCCTGATAGCAATTATTCATTATTATGCCACAAGATTCTTATCCCCATCTCCTGTCATCACTCCTATCCCAACAGATTGGAAAGGACTCAACAGAGATTCTACCTTTCCCATACCCTCTGGAACTACACTCCATCTTGAAAGTTTGTAAGCCTGTCACTTCTTGCCTTTGTAGCCCCCACCCCCACCCCCCGCCGCTGCCCCATTTTGGGTAGCCAATGTCTTGAGTTGCCATCCCTGTCAACCCTGTGTACTGAGGGGTTGGGAACGATCCTCTCTGTAAAGGTTTGTTCCCTCTTTTGAGCTACTGCATCTATAAGTGTAGGTCAATGTCATCAAATTGTAGCAGATTACTCTTTTTTTTCTTCTTCTAGTCGAGTTCTGATCATCCAGCCGTTGAAGCCAGGTCAAGTGGGTACTATCTGCAAATATGGGTGTTCTTGTGCATCTCCCCTCACTTCATATCAGCTGGATGCTTCACTCTCTGCTCTAGTCCTCTGTGGCCATGTCACTGTCTCTGGGCCCAGGAGTCCCCAGGTCTTGCCATACTGCTGGCTAACCAGGTCTCTACCCGGGTTCACAGGAGTCTATTGAATGTGGTTTGACTTAGCTCACAACTTCATTGCTGTTTTTCTCCACTCCCCCTTGTCGGTGACTAACATGGTCACCAGCCAGACCATATGCCTGCTCATGTATTTCCCTTGAGTCTTAGTCTTGGAAGGGGGTTTTCTTTGAGGGGACCTGACCATTTGCCTTGATGGCTCCTGGGTCACTACTTTTCAAGGTAGGGATCTCATGCTCCAGTCATGCTCTCCTTCTTGATGGTCCTGAGATTGTCCATTCCTGCTTCTGAGATGGCTCCTGTTAAAACTAATGGGATGACAAAACCAATCAACCCAAGCTTTAAGAGTCTTATATAATTTATTTGCATGGTCCCACCTAATCACTTGGTGGGAATTAAGAAGACATTGGATTAAAAAAATAATAAATAAGTAAATTTAAGGTATAACAGAACATTCCCTGGCTTTCCTAGACATTCTTTCATAAATTAATCATTAAATCCCCTGCCCCCCACTTTTAGTTACCTCTTCTACAATTAGTATTTATAATCACAATTAATCCTGTTACTAATCACTCACAATTGAATCATAAAATATTATCAGCATCAACCCCCACCCTCTTTTACCAGACCCATCTGGAAAAAAGGAAAACTATTCAGTGGGGATTTTCTCTTGTCCTATTCATTCTGAGACTAAGAACACCCATGAAAGTTTATAAGCCAAAAGTAACACACCCAAGTGAGGGATATGTTGTTTCCTAAATCCAAAGAGCCTCACCAGGCATTGTGACTCCTTATCCTTCACTTTAGTAGGAATATCTTACAATTCCCCACACCACTGAACCCCAAGAAATTTCATTGAGACCCCTGAAGTTTTGTTAGGTTAATTTCTCACTCCCCAGCATGCATATACTTCTTCCTCACTAGGTCCAATGAACATAATGTCATCAATGCAATGAGCCAGTGTGATGTCTTGGATCAGGGAAAAGTGATCAAGATCCCTTCAGACAAAATTATGACATAGTGCTGGAGAGTTGTTTTACCACTGAGGTGAGACTGTGAAAGTGTATTGTTCACCTTGCCAGCTCAATGTGAACTGCTCCTGGTGACACTTAGAAACTGGAATTGAGAAAAAGGTATTTGTCAGGTCATTAGCTTCATACCAGGTACCAGGAGATGTATTAATTTTCTCGAGCATATAAACAACATCTGGAAGGCAGGGAAAGATAGAGGTCTAAGCAGAAAGGCTGTGTGGATCCTCTGCAGTAGGGTTAGGGAAAACCAGATGAGACAGATGCAGAAGACAGCCCTGGAACTCTGAGCTTCAGAGAAAGGGATAAAAAAGTGGAACGAGTGGTTACTGGCAGAGAGAGCTTACCAAATATGGGAAGAAAAGAGGTGACTGGTGAGTTGTGGTGGCAGATAGGACCTGTCACAACCATCTTGAGAGTGTGTGAATGGCTTTAGAGACGAGAAAACATATTCGTTTTACAGAAACATACCTGTGGCTTGCTGAAACAAAGGTAAAATTTTATTTTTATTTCTTTTCCTGTGGTTCCTCACACTCCCCTCAAGGCAAGAGGCTGGCTTCCACCAATGTACATCCCTAAGGAATCTCCAGTTTGTCAGATCCACTAGGAGGGGGAAACTAAGGTTGTGAACCTTGGGGAAGAGCTTGGGCAAGCACTGCTCTAAATCTTTGAAGTCAACCCGGGACAGCCCTGGACTGGCTGTCACTAGGAGAGGTGGCTGAACTGATGGGTGGGTAGGGGGAAAAAATGCAGGGGGTTGGTGGTGGTGGTGAGAAAGGTGATCTCTGTAGGCCCACTGGGTGCAGCATAGTCATTTTGAAGTTTCTCAGGTAGCTGTGAAGTCAAGAGATCAGTAGGTGGTGAAGTATACAGATTATTGGTGGAGAGAAAGCCTTTGACTTTCATTTTTTGCTGTTGTTGCTGGTTTGTTTGTTTGTGTTCCTTTTTCTTGCCTCACCTAACAGATTACAGCAATTGCAGCCATATAGCCAAGCAACAGCCATACTCTCTACAACCCCACCAAATGAGCAAAAGCAAATACCAACTGATATACAACAGATCAGTGACTACAACCAACATTAGCCAAATGCATTCTGAACTAGACTCTATGAACAGTGAATGGAATATGGCACACAAACTCATCTCCTGATCACACCCACCAAGAGGCAATTGATGAGTGCCTAAGAATACATCAACATAAATTCATCAACTTAACACAAATGTTACAAGATAACAATGCCTTGAAAGCAGCAGAACATTTCTGTTCACATGAAGAAACAAGACACAGTAGGTCAAACGAACAACCAAGAGGCACAACTAGTAAAGCTTTATGAGGAAAAAGAGGGACTTGAACTATCTGAAAAACAATTCAGAAGGATGATATTTAGGTATCTTAAAATGATTGACAGAAAGGTTGGGGACACAAGGAAGAATTCAGAAAAGTGCCATGTAGTTGCTGTTGTCAGGTGCCATCGAGTTGGAACCGACTCATAGCCACCCCATGCACAGCAGAATGAAACAATGTCCGATTCTGGGCCAACCTCATTACTGCTGCCACACTTGAGTCCACCAATGATGCCACCTGACCAATCCATCTCGTTAGGGGTCTTCCTCTTTTTCTCTGACCCTCCACCTTACCCAACATGACATCCTTCTCCAGCAACTGTTTCCTCCAGACAATATGTCCAAAATATGAGAGACAAAG
>NW_006408881.1:230079-242357 GCF_000296735.1 Chrysochloris asiatica
TCACTACACGTCTACCCGATCCGCCATCTTCAAGGTGGAAGACCTGGTAGTGTAGTGGTTAAAAATCTGGCTGTGAACCCCGCGGTCAGCAGCTCAAATCCTCCAGGCCTTCCACGTGAGAGAGATGAGGCTTTCCGCAACTTGCAGTTAAACAGCCTTGTGGCCCAGTATTCTGTGTTGTTGTTGTTGGAGCTCCTCACTACATGTCTCACTGCTTGAAGTTCTTCTTGCTGCTCGAAGTTCTTCTCGCTGCTCAAAGTTCTTCTCGCTGCTCAAAGTTCTTCTCGCTGCTCAAAGTTCTTCTCGCTGTTCAAAGTTCTTGCTGCTCAAAATTCTTGCTATAGGAACAAGCAAACAAAATAGATTGGCAACAATACAAAACATGTAAACAAAATCCAAAAATGGACAATACGTTGAAAGGACAAAGGTGTAGATTTGAATCAAAGGAAGCCAGAATTAGCAAGCTTGTAGATAAATCTCTCAATATTCGTAAGATAGAAGAAGAATCAGAAAAAAGAATGAAAAAAATCAGAAAAAAAACTAAGATTCATGTGGGACAACTTGAAGAGGAGTAACATTTGGATGAGCAGAATTCCAGAAAAGAAAGAGAAAAGGAAATGCACAGAGAAGGTAGTGAAAAAGGGATTGGAAGAAAATTTCCTGAAGACCATTAAAAATAAGGATATAAGCATTCAAGAAGCTGAAGGAACCCCAAAAAGGATAGATACACACACAAAAATTATCAAGCCATGTCATAATCAAATTCTCCATAATCAAAAATAAGAAAAGAATACTGAAAACAGCTCAGGAAAAATGAAATGTTACCAACAAAGGAAAACCAATAAAATAAGTTCTGATTTCTCAGCAGACACCATGCAGACAAGAAGGCAATGAGGAGGCATATGCAAAAACTCTGAAAGAAAAAAATTGCCAACCAAAAATCATATACCCAGCAAAATTCTCCCTCAATTACTACAGTGAAATTAGAACACTTCCAGATAAATTGAAATTAAAGGAATTTGTAAAAACCAAGTCAATTTTGAAAAAAAAATACTAAAGGGAGTCCTTTGCACTGAGAACCAACAACTGGACAACAACTGGAGATTAACATATACAGCAACAAAACCTAGAATTCAATCCAGATATAGAAGTATCCACAGTAAAACAAAACATTGTTGTTATTGTTGTTAAGTGCTGTGGAGTCCGTTCCAACTCACAGTGACCATGTATAGGGTTTCTAAGGAGCTAAGTAGAGGATCAGAGATATCAATCTGTAATGAAGACAACTACAAAGTAAAATGAGGGAAAAATATAGTTACAGAAAACCAAAAGACAAGGAAGTCAAGTAGATTTCAAGAAAAAACAGGCTATTTTAAAATGGGGAAGCAATTAATAAATTACAAGGTAACCTCAAAGAAAATATTTACCTTCACATCAAATCAACAAAAGGAAAATCCATGAAAGTTTTGTAAACATCAAAACTATGAAGAAATTCACAAGTAAACACACACACACACACAAAATGAACTCAGCAGAGGAAAACATGCAGAACAAATAAACCAGAAGCACAACAAAAAAACACACAGCAAAATGACTGCAATCATTTCATACTTATAGATACTTAACGCTGAAGGTCAATGGACTCGATGTACCAGTCAAGGGACAGAAAACAGCAGACCAGATAAGACCCTTCAATATCTTGTCTACAGGAGACACACCTTACACACAAAGACAAACATAGATTAAAAAGTAAAGGATGGAAAAAATATATCAAGCTAACAGCAATCAAAAATGAGCAGGAATGGGAATGTTAATCACTAATAAAATAGACTTTAAGACAAAAACCAGCATGAAAGATAAGAAAGGACATTATCTCATGATTAGAGGATAAATTGAACAGGAGAACATATCCATATCTATGCTCGTATGGAAAAAGCACTACAATACATAAATCAAACTCTAATAGAATTGGTGAAAGATATAGATAATTAATTCCACAATAACATAAGTAGATTTCAATATACCACTTTCAAAAAAGGACAGAACAACCAAAAGAAACTCAACAAAGACACAGAGGAATGAAACAACACAATCAATCAACTTGATCCCATAAATTTATACTGAGCACTCAACCAAACAACAGCACAATACATTCTTTTCTAGTACACATGCAATGTTCTCCAGAACAGACTGTATGTTAGGCCACAAAGTAAGTCACAATTTGCAGAAGAATGAAACAAGACCCATATCTCATACCATATACAAAAAACTCAAAAAAACAAAAAACTCAACAACGATTGAAGACCTAAATGTAAAACCTAGAACTATAAAGATCATCCATGAAAAATTAGGGACAACCTTAGGGGTTCTAATACATGACATATATAAACTATCAAACATTGCAAAATATACACAAATAGGACTTACTAAAAATTAGAAACTTACATGCATCAAAAGATTTCACCAAAAGAGTAAAAAGGGAGCCCACAGACTGGGCAAAAAATTTTTTGCAACACATATCAGACAAGGGACTAATATCTAAAATTTATAGAAAACTACAACACCTCTACAAGAAAAAGAAATCAACCCAATTAGAAAATGGGCACAGGATATGAACTCACACTCACCAAGGAAGACACCCAGGAAGAAATATTCACAATCATTAGCCATTGTTGTTGCTGTTGTTAAGTGCCGTCGAGTCAGTTCCAACCCACAGCGACCCTGTATATGGTTTCTGAGGAGCAGCTGGTGAGCTTGAACTGCCAACCTTGCAGTTCAAATGGCTTTGCAGTCTGACACATTAACCCACAGCACCACACCAGGACTCCTCATTCTCCATTCTCCATTGTTGTTGTTGTTAAGTGCCGTGGAGTCGATTCCTACCCATAGCAACCCTGTATAGGGTTTCCAAGGAGCAGCTGATGAGCTTGAACCACTGACCTTTCAGTTCAAATGACTTTGCAGTCTGATGCATTAGTCCATAGTGCCACACCAGGACTCCTAGAGAGATGCAAATCAAAACAAACATGAGATATCATCTCACAGAAGCATTAGAAGCAAAATTTAAAAAAAAAAAAAAAAACACGAAAACAACAAATGCTAGTGAGGGTGTGGAGAGACTGGGACCCTCTTACATTGTTGGTGGCACTGTAAAATAGTTCAATCACTCTGGAAAATTGTGAGCTGCTTCCTCGGAAACTTGGAAATAGAAATACCTTATGACCCAGCAATCCCTCTACTTGGTATAGGTCCACATGAAATACGAGTCAGGACATGAGTATATGCACACCAGTGTTCATCGCAGCAAAATACAATATTCATAGACGCAAAAAGATGGAGACAGCCTAAGTGCCCATCACTGGAAGAATGGATAAACACACTTTGATAGATACACAAATTGGGATACTACTTGAAGAATAACGACGAATCAGTAAAACACCTTATAATACGGATGTGTTGTTGTTGTTGTTAAGCACCGTGGAGTCCGTTCCGACTCATAGTGACCCCGTAGTTTCCGAGGCTGTAAATCTTTAAAGGGAACAGAACGCCTCATCTTTCTCCCGCGGAACCCCTGGTAGTTTCGAATGCCAGCCTTGAGGTTAGCAGCCCGATTTGTAACCACTACACTGGTAGCGTAGTGGTTACGAATCGGGCTGCGAACCTTAAGGTCAGCGGTTCGAAACTACCAGCCGCTCCGCGGGAGAAAGATGAGGCTTTCTACTCCCGTAAAGATTTACACCCTCGGAAACCCTGTACAGGGTCGCTATGGGTCGGACCCGACTCAACGGCACTTAACAACAACAACAACAACAACACTATCGGAGCTAATATGGATGCACCTGGAGGATATTATGCTCTGTAAAACTAGTCAAAGGGACACGAGGGAACCTGAGTGCAGCTATTTTGAGACCAACTGCCCTAACTCTCTTGAATGTCTATTTTCCTTAAGTTTCAATTTCCCATAGTGCCACATGAGGACTCCACATAGAAGGTAGTCAGATGTTAACTTGGGGGATGGTGAGGGCAATATACAAGAAAGTGTATGACCATATACAAGAAGAGGGAGAGTATCATATGAATAATGAAAATAGGTGAAGACACAGGGAGGTACTGTTGTTATTAAGTGCTTTCTAGCAGTTCCTACTCATAGTGACCCTGTATAGGGTCTCCAAGGAGTAGCTGGTGAGTTTGACCTGCCAACTGTTGAAACGAATTCCGATGTCACACAAAAGCCACTTGGTTAGACTAAATTACCTTGGCAAAGCAAAATTTACTCCTGTAAGAGGGTGTGTGTACATAGCCGTACAGGAAAAGGCCAGTGAGCACACTGAGTGGGCAGTTCACTCAAGTTTTTAATCACTGATGCCAGTCTTAAGGCTGTGTCTCACTCCATTGGCTAGGGCTTTGAACGTACAATCTTTTCCCTTACCCAGTTGGCTAGTTTAAAATTTTAAGGCACACATTCCCATTTCAGGAAATAGTAAAAAGTAAAAGAGGGGTCATACAGTCCCTATTCATTTCAGGAAATAGTAAAAGGAAAAGAAAGATCATAAAGTCTCTGCTTACTTAGGGAAGTAGTCAAAGAAAAAGAGATCATAAAGTCTATGCTCACTTCAGGAAGTAGTCAAAGAAAAAGAGAGACCAAAAAGTCTTTATTCACTTCAGGAAGTTGTCAAAAACAAAGAAAGGTCACCCGAATACAATAAACAGGATTATAATATTTTTTTTGGAAAAGATTCACTCCCATACAACCTTGCTGTTCACACTGTCCTTGTTGTCTAGCGCATTATCCCATAGCACCACACCAGGACTCCAGTGATATATGTACAATCTTGTAACAACAATGTTCTATGTGTATTTAAACACTCATGGATTAAGACATAGGCTAAATAAGGGAAGGGACAAAAAAGTTTTGTGTGTTTGATTGCCGTATGGATATTGTGTTATCATGCCTACTATTGTAAAATAGCCATACACATGATGAAAATGAATATTTGAAATTATGATTACAGAGAGTTTGTAAACCTGTTTTCAGCCTATAATTGATTGGACTTGCTAAAAAGGGGAGTTAGAATTTGCCCAGAGAAATTGGCATCTTGTTAAGCCTTTGTAGAGTATGCAGCATTAGGTGAAATCCTGAGACCCACCCAGAACCTCCAGAGTTTGTACATTTGCATTTGAAAAAAAATGCAGACCAACCTAGAACTGCTGGCAGAGCAGAAGATTCTTATTGAAAGAAAGACTTGAAGAAAAAGCAGACTGTTTGGCTTTTTGACTTTCAAGCAAGTTATTTGCTGTGGAGGCATCAAGGCAACAAAAATCTACCCATCAGAGGGAAAACCCTTCTAGGACTGAAAGTTAAAGGGGACCCATGAACAGTCTAGTATGCTTGCTGGTGACCTCCTGGGTCTACTTGTTGAGTGGAATTGGGGTAAATGCAGCAATGAAGACACTGACTGAATTTGGACACGTTCCATTGGCATGTATGACCTTAGGATGAGAGAGAAAAGAGGAAGGGCTGGCTGGTCTGAAGTTTAGGGAGTTGTATGAACTACTGAGTCCATGAGTACTGACCTAGCTCCTGGGGGCTGGGGCTGGAAGTGTAGGGACCATTGGTCTAAAGTTCAGGGAGGTATGTGTGAACTCCAAAACTTACAGCTGGTACCCACTTGATCTAACTTGGATAGCTAGGACTTAGCTGACCAGATAAAGATAAAGATGTTTGATACAGTGAGCTAGTATAAATTGCTCTAATTTGATGGACTGGACTTTTGCTTATGGATGCTGTTGCTCAAAATTCCAACTAGAGTGGAAGATTCTTCGTGTCATGGAACATGCTTGCCTCCTCAGTGTATTGGATTGATAGGAACAGGCAATTCAGATAAAGGATATAAAAAATGAGGGTGGAGGATATAAGGCATGAAGTGGCTGGCTTGCAATCTTTCATAGGTGTGCTTAGTTTCAGAATGAGGTGGGTAAGGCAGAATCCCCATTGAAAAGTTTTCCTCTTTTCCAGAAGGGTCTGGTGAAATGGTTTGGGAAATAATGCTGATACGATTGTATGATTCAGTTGTAATTGTTGTTGTTGTTATTAAGTGCCATTGAGTTGGTTTTGACTCAAGTTAGTTTTGACCCTGTTTATGCTTTTTGAGGAGCGACTGGTTAGTTTGAGTCACCGATCTTGCGATATAAACTGAACTTACAGTCTAGCGCACTATCTTGCAGCACCACATCAGGACACCAGAACATGGTTGTCGTTGTTAAGTGCTGTCGAGTCAGTTCCGACCCATAGCAACCCTGTATAGGCATTTCCAAAGAGCAATTGGTGAGCTTAAACTGCTGACATTGCAGTTCAAACCAACTTTGCAGTCCAGCGCATTAACCCATAGCACTACACCAGGACTCCCAAACATGGTTGTTGTTGTTGTTAAGTACCATGGAGTCAGTTCTGACTCATAGTGACCCTGCACAGGGTTTCTGAGGCTGTAAATCTTTACGGGAGCAGAACGCCTCATCTTTCTCCCGTGGAACCGCTGGTAGTTTCGAACTGCTGACCTTGAGGTTGGCAGCCCAACTCGTAACCGCTATGCTACCACAGCTCCTTCCCAGAACATGGTAGTGACTCAATAAATGTCTCCCACTTAATAGTTTTTCTCTCTTCCAGATGGAGCTGGTGAATGGTAGTGGGGGATGATACTGATAGGATTTTATGATTCAGTTGTAAGTAATTGTTAGCAGGATTAATTGTGATTGTCCAAACTATAATTGTAGAAGATGCATAACTAAAAGTGAGGAGTTGTTAATCTTTCATTTCAGAAACAGCTAATCCCAGCACCATCAAGAAGGGAAAGCATGAGTGGAGCATGAGATCCCTACCTAGAAAAGCAGTAACAGCAGAGATGGTAGTAGAGTTGTTGACATGGGGAGACAGAGCAGCTTCAGACTTTAGGCCCATAGACTGAGTGTAAGTGTGTGTCTCCAGGCAAGAGGCCCACCTGCAGAATGTGCCAGAATGGACATTTAAATGAACACATGTTTTTTTTTTTTTGTTTCATTTTATTTTGCAGGTGTGCATCAATTATTTTTACTTTGTTCGTTTGTGAATATAAGATGTAAATGGGAAAGCACAGGGAGAAAGTAAAATGACCACTGTTGCATGGAGGGGGTTAGTAATTATTGAAAGAAAATAAAGTGTATGATTTGTTGAATGTTACGCTAATGATCTTGTCTGTAAACCTTTACTCAATTCATAACAAAAAGTTAAAAAGAAAGATAGAAACAGCATGGGAACAGCAGCAGCAATTGGAGTCACAACCTGGTTAAGTTTATGATAATCCACTGTTATTCTCTAAGATCTATCTGCTTTTTGCAAAGATCAGGTATTTGATTTAAAAGATGCTGTGGTGGAAATCACCACCCCTGTATCCTTCAAGTCCTTGATTATAGCATTAATCTCTGCTTTCCCTCCAGAAGTGCATTACTGCTTTTGGTTTACTATTTTGGTAGGGAAAGGTGGTTCTAATGGTTTTCACAACCAGAACTGTCTTTATTCCACATTTCAGGGATCCAGTTGCTAAGTATGTGTATTATGATTATGCATTCTGGACCTGGGAAAATCAACAAAGGGTGAGTTCCGAGACCCACTGAACCCACAGTAAGACGGGCTTGAGCTAAGATTCCATTAATAACTTGACTTCCATATACCCCCTCTCTGACTGGTGGGCAAAAGTGATGTTTTGGGTCTCCTGGAATTAGTGATAATTCAGAGTCAGTGTCCAGTAGTCCTCAAAAAGTCAGATTATTTCCTTTCCCTCAATGAACAATCACCTTTATAAAAAGCCATAGATCCCTTTGAGGAAGTATGGAAGAAAGACTAATAGCTGGTAGTGTAGTGGGGTCCTTCCTCAAGGAGATTGTGCCTCCCTTCATTCAAGGCTCCAGTCTGGGAAATGATTGAGCGGCCTGACTCTCTGTTCTCGAGATTTTAGTTAGACTTGCCATTCACTTGACCCAGAGTTCTTTCTCTTGTAAAAATCAAATAAATATTTAGCAGATTTCCCATCTATTTCACTCCTAGGGGCATCCTGCCTAATTGGCCAATCATATGTCTACATGCTGATCATATAATCCAAGAAGCTAGATTATATGAAAAAAATGTGGCATCAGGATTGAAGGAAGACTCATTAAGTCCTCTTCATTTTCAGCAAGCAAGGTTGTATCATCTACATATCATTCTGCAATATGTAGATGATACAACCTTGCTTGCTGAAAATGAAGAGGACTTAAAATACTTACTGATGAAGATCAAAGACAACAGTGCTCCATATGGGTTGCACCTCAATGTAAAGAAGACAAAAATCCTCACCACTGGACCATTAAACAACATCTATATAAATGGAGAAAAGACTAAAGTTGCCAAAGACTTCATTTTACTTGGATTAACTATCAACATTCATGGAAGCAGCATGAGAAATTAAATGATGTATTGCACTAGGCAAATCTGCTGTACAAAACCTCATTAAAGTGTTGAAGAGCAAAGATGTCAGTTTGAGGACTAAGGTGTGCCTGACCCAAGCCAGGGTATTTTTAATAACCTTATATGCATGTAAAAGTTGGATGGTGAATAAGGAACACTGTAGAAGAATTAATGCATTTGAGTTATGGTGTTGGAGGAGAATATTAAAAACACCATGGACTGCCAAAAGAACAAATCAATCTATGTTGGAAGAAGTACAGCCAGAATGTTCCTTGGAAGCTAGAATGGTCAGACTTCGGATCTCATATTTCAGACATATTGTCAGGTGGGACCAGTCCTGGGGATGGATATCATGTTTAGTAAAGTGGAGGAGTGGAGAAAAAGAGGAAGATCCCCAGCTAGATGTATGCTATTTTATGTAAGCCATATTTGACAGCAGGAACTTCCCTAATTGAATTAAGTATGGGGCTGGCTGGACTTTCCCAAGATGGCGGCTCCAGGAACAGCTGAGTGTCTTGATCCAGAAAACAATGGATTTCTGGATTCTCCTGCAAATTGCCCAGTTGTAAAACACTCCAATACTCTGATCCTCCAAACATACCTTTATATTTGTTTCAATAAATAACATTCTTATCAAGGGAGAAAAGATTGAAATTGTCAAGGAGTTCATTCTTCTTTGATCAACTATCAACATTCACTGAAGCAGCAGTCAAGAGACCAGACGATGTACTGCATTGGGCAAATCTGCTGCACAGGAACTTTTTAAAGTATTGAAGAGCAGAGATGTCAGCTTGAGGTCTAAAGTGCGCCTGAACCAGGCCATGGTGTTTTCAATAGCCACATATGGATGCGAAAGCTGGACAGTGAATAAGGAAGATCGTAGAAGAATTGATGCCTTTGAGTTGTGGTGTTGGAGGAGAATACTGAAAGTGCCATGGACTGCCAAAAGAACCAATAGTGCAGCCAGAGTGCTCCTTGGAGGCCAGGATGGCTAAGCTACGTCTCTCATACTTTGGACATATTGTCTGGAGGAAACAGTTGCTGGAGAAGGATGTCATGTTGGGTAAGGTGGAGGGTCAGAGAAAAAGAGGAAGACCCCTAACGAGATGGATTGGCCAGGTGGCATCATTGATGGACTCAAGTGTGGCAGCGGTAGTGAGGTTGGCCCAGGATCGGACATTGTTTCATTCTGCTGTGCATGGGGTCGCTATGAGTCGGTTCCAACTCGATGGCACCTGACAACAACAACAATGGGAGGGGTGGGCTGTTGGCAAGAGTGATTCAATGGAATCTGTTGTTGTTATGTGCCATGAAGGCACTTCCAACTCACAGCGACCCTGTACAGGTTTTCCAAGGATGTAAATCTTTACAGTAGCAGAAAACCTCATCTTCCTCCCTCAGAACAGCTGGTAGTTTCGAATTTATGATACTGAGGTTAGCAGCCCAGTTCGTAACCACTATGCTACCATGCTGTCAAATAGGTTCCAACTCATAGTATCCCTATATAGGGTTTCCGAGGAGCAGCTTTGAACCACCAACCTTGTGGTTCAAACCAGACCTTTCCATCCAGTGCTTTCCATCCAGTGCCATGTGCTTAAGGATAAGGAATCACAGCTCAAGCACCATATAAAAGACCTCAAAATTTCCACTTGTGCACTGAAAGAAAGCCTAATCTCCTGTACTGTTATTGTTAAGTGCTGTTGAGTTGGTTCAGACTCATAATGACCCTGTATAGGGTTTCTGAAGAGTGGCTGGTGAGTTTGAACCATCAACTTTGAGGTTCAAATCAACCTTATAGTTCAGTGCTTATCCTATAGCACTACACCAGGATTCTAGTTGTTGTTATTGTTAAATGCCATCAACTTGGTACCGACTCATTGCGATCTTATGCACAGCAGAATGAAACACTGCCTGATCCTGGGCCAACCACACTACTGTTGCCACACTTGAGGCCATCGAGCTGCTACTTGGCCAATCCATCTCATTGGGGGTCTTCCTCTTTTTCTCCGACCCTCCACCTTACCAAACAAGATATCCTTCTCCAGCGACTGATCACTCCTGACAATATGTCTGAAGTATGAGAGACAAAGTTTGGCCATCTTGGCCTCTAAGCAGCACTCTGGCTGCACTTCTTCCAAAACAGATCTATTGGTTCTTTTGACAGCCCATGGCACTTTTAGTATTCTCCTTCAACACCATAACTCAAAGGCATCAATTCTTCTACGATCTTCCTTATTCACTGTCCAGCTTTCGCATCCATATGAGGTTATTGAAATTACCATGGCTTGGGTCAGGCGCACCTTAGTCCTCAAGCTGCCATCTTTGCTCTTCAACACTTTAAAAAAAGTCTTGTGCAGCATATTTGCCTAATGCAATACGTCATTTGATTTCTTGATGGCTGCTTTCATGAGTGTTGATAGTTGATTCAAGAATAATGAAGTCCTTGACAACTTCAATCTTTTCTCTGTTGATAAGAATGCTGTTTATTGGTCCAGTGGTGAGGATTTTTGTTTTCTTGACATTGAGATCTAATCCATACCGAAGGCTGTGTTCTTTGATCTTCATCAGTAACTGTGTTAAGTCCTCTTCACTTTCAGCAAGCAACGTTGTATCATCTTCATATTGCAGGTTGTTAATGAGTCTTCCTCCAATCCTGATGCCACATTTTTCTTCATAGAACCCAGCTTCTCATTATTTGCTCAGCATACAGGTTGAATAAGTATGGTGAAAGAATATAACCTTGTCTCATACCTTTCTTAATTTTAAAACATTCAGTGTTCCCATGTTCTCTTCAAACAACTGCCTGTTGGTCCAGGTACAGATTCCTCATGAACAATGTTGTCCATAGCTTGTCATGATTCACACAATCGGAAGCTTTTGCATAGTCAATAAAACACAGGTAAACATCTTTCTGATATTCTCTGCTTTCATCCAAGATCCTTTGGACATCAGCAATGATATCCCCTGTTCCACAGCCTCTTCTGAATCTGGCTTGAACCTCTGGAAGTTCTCTGTCAATGTATGTTTGCAGCCGTTTCTGTATTGCCTTTAGTAAAACTTTACTTGCATGGGACATCAAAGAGATTGTCTGATGACTTCCGCATTCCGTTGGGTCACCTCTCTTTAGAATGGGCACAAATACAGATCTTTTCCAATCAGTCGGCCAGATAGTTGTTTTCTAAATTTCTTTGCAGCGATGAGTAAGTGCCTCCAGTGCTGCTTCACTTTCTTGAAAGTTTTCAATTTGTATTCCATCAATTCCTGGTGCATTGTTCTTTGCCAATTGCTTCAATGCACCTTGGTCTTCCTCCTTCAGCATCATTGGCTCTTGATAATATGCTACTTCTTGAAATGGTTGAACATTAAATATTTCCTTTTGGTACAGTTATTCTGTATATTTCTTCTCTTGATACTTTCTGCATCATTCAATAATTTGCCCAGAGAATCTTTCAATAACAAAAGTCAAGGGTTGAATTTTTTCTTCAGTTCCAACAGCTTGAGAAATGCTGAGCGTGTTCTTCCTTTTTGGTTTTATGATTCCAGATCTTTGCACATATTGTTGTAATATTTGGCTTTATCTTCTCGAGCTGATCTTTGAAATTTTATGTTCAGCTCTTGGACCTTCTCATTTCTTACTTTTGCTTTAGCATCTGTACACTGGAAAGCAAGTTTCAGTGTCTCTTCTGATATCCATTTTGACCTTTTCTTTCTTTCTTGTCTTTTCAATGACTTTTTACTTTCTTCTTGTATAATGTTCTTGATGTCATCCCACAACTCATCTGGTCTTTGGTCTTTAGTGTTT
>NW_006408881.1:245947-250461 GCF_000296735.1 Chrysochloris asiatica
ATCCTCACTGGCTTTAGTGGTTGGTGCATAAATTTGAATAATAGTGGTATTAACTGGGCTTCCCTGTAGGCACATGGATATTATCCTATCACTTACAGCATTGTACCTCATGACTGATCTGGATATGTTCTTTTTGATGACGAATGCAACACCATTCCTCTTCAATTTTTTCATTTCTAGCATAGTAGACCATGTGGTCATCAGATTCAAAATGGCTAATACCAGTCCATTTCAGCCTAAGATATCGATCTTTGTGTTCCATTTCATTTTTAACAACTTCCAATTTTCCCAGATTCATACTTCGTACATTCCATGTTTCAATTTTCAATGGATGTTAATAGCTGTTTCTCTTCATCTTGATTTGTGCCCCATTAGCAAATGAAGGACCCATGGCCTTTTCTCCCATAGCCTTTACTCCATTCGCATAATCATGGTAAAGTCTACTTTGAGGAGGCAGCTCTTCCCCAGTCGCATTTTGACTGCCTTCCAACCTGAGGAGCTCATTTTCCGGCACTATATCTGACAGTGTTTCTCTGCTATTCATAAGGTTTTCAGTGACTAAATATTCAAAGTTGCTCATCACTCCTTCCTAGTATATCTTCACCTGGCAGCTCATTTGAAACCTGTCCACCATGGGTGAATCTGCTGGCATTTAAAACACCGGAGTCATAGCTTTCAGTATCACAGCAACTCACAAGCCACCACAGTATGACAGAAGTGTGGTGGAGGAGTCTAGTAGCAGAGTTGATATTACTGAAAACCACACCCAGAGTTTTATCGTAAGAATCGTTGAATTACAAATGCCGGCTCAACTTTCTACTTGGGATGGTGTCTGATGCTAAAGTGAGGGTGTTAATTGGTAAGAAATGAGTTCCTGAAACTTGGGATGGGGACATTGGGAATTTAGAGCCAGCATTGTCTTCCTCCAATCCTGATGCCATGTTTTTCTTCAAAAATAATCCAGCTTCTGGAATAATTTGCTCAGTATGTTGATTGAACAAGAATGGTGAAATGATACAGCCCTGATGGAGCTTTCCTGATTTTAAACCATTCAGTATCTGTTTGGATGACTGCCCCTTGGTTTATGAACACGTTCCTCATGAGCACAATTAAGTGTTCTGAAATTCCCAGTTTTCTCAATGTTGTCTATCCATAGTTTGTTATGATCCACATGGTCAAATGCCTTTGCATAGCCAATAAAGCACATATAAACTTCTTTTTGGTACTCTATTGCCTTCAACCTAGATCCATCTGATATAAGCAGTGACATACTTACATCCACGTCCTCTTCTGCTTGAATTTCTGGCCGCTCCCTGTTGATGTCCTGCTACAAAGGTTTTAAAACTATCTTTAGCAAAATTTTACTTGCATGTGATATTAATGATATTGTTTGATGACTTCTGCATTCTGTTAGGTCACCCTTCTTTGGAATAGGCACAACATGGATCTCTTCTAATCGGTTGGCCAGGTAACTGTCCTCCTAATTTATTGGCAGTGACAAACAGGGGCCTCCAGCGCTGTTTCAGTTTGTTGAAACATTTCAATTCGGAAAATATTATATTGGGGGCAATATTACTCTAATTCAGACAAGAAATGCTGAAAGCTTGATGAAGTGTTTGGAAAGAAGGTGAACAGGTATATACCAATACAATATCGTGACTTTGAAAGATGAGAAAGTAGGAAACTAATTGAAACCAAAGGCAGAAAGGATGATGGTACTCTTAACCAAGTCCAGGAACCAAGAGTAGGTAGGTGAAACAAAAAATAAAGCTTTTCAATATGTTAATATTGAGGGGTCCAAAAGACAGCTATATGACTTAGTATAGCACCTGGAAATATAGGTGGACAATTCATAGAAAGGTCACCATATATATAAAAAATTGGGCCATTTATAAGGATATATTTTTAATTGTTGAGAGTGCATTACATCCTTTATGAAAAGAATGTAAAATTAAGAGATATTTGGGATCCTGGAGAATGTTGTGATTATGGTAGAGGTTCCTATGGGAAAGGAGTAGAAACAGGAGAGAGTGTGATTATTGTGGCCAGGGAAAGAACATCTTGAGGAACTAAACAATTTAAGAACATCTTAAGTTCAGTAACTAAACAATGTAAGAACTAAGTAAGGAACATTGGATTTAGAGTAGGTTAATGTCAACTTTTTGGGAGCAGTTTGAGAAGGGTGGTGGGAGCTGAATCCAACAAGGAGAGAGAGAAGGCTAAAGTATGAATGTTGATTACTTTTAGAAGATACTTTAGAATGAAGAGAAAGTGAGAAAGTGGTTTGAGGGAAGAGAGACGTATTCTTGTTGCCTGGAGGTATTCCTGTCCTAGCCAGCAACTGTGTTAGCTGTGCTGTATAGGAAAAAGGGATTTCCATTCATATCTTGACTATGGATCCATGGTGACAAACTAGTTAAGCACTAGGTTTACAACCAAAATAGTTAGCAGCTCTTTGGCAGAAAAGACCTGGTCATGTGCTTTCTCAAAGATTACAGTCTAGCAGGGGCAGATCACCTAATAAGAAATCTATCTTGCTTGCTGGATACTGATCACGCACGGTCTGGATTTAAAGAAAAGAGGCTTTAGAGATCAGCCATACCTAGAAGCAGAATCTTTGATGTGGTGAAAAAAGGTGAAATTGTTCACTACAGATTAGTAAACACACACAAGTAAACCCACTTCCCTTGCTTATTGTGTAACCTGACAGTTGCAAAGTAGGAAACCCCCTGGGGCAGTTCTACTCTGCAATATAGGGTCACAATGAGTTGAAATGGACTCCTTTTTTTTTTTGTTGTTGTTGTTATATGATTACTGAGTCGGGATTCACTGTAGGGCACACAACATTATCTCGACTAGTCATGGTCCTTCCAGCCATAAATTATCATCATCTGGAAAGAGAAGATGGGGACATAATCGCTAGTATGACCTAAAAGCAATCTTGTATAGGGTTTCCAAAGAGCGGCTGGTGAGTTTGAACCGCCGACCTTGTGGTCTAGGGCTTATCCTACAGTGCTACACCAGGACTCCAAGGGGTGTATAAACTCCTACCCTCCCACCCCAACAAAGAAGAACCAAACAAAACCATCCTTCGATTCTTTATAATCCCCCAAACCCGAACAGGTGCACAGTGCCTGAGTTCTTTGCCAACAGTGCCTCTTCTGAGCAGACCTCTTACGGGCTCAGGCCCGATTGCTGGGCAGGTTGGGCGAGGTGCGCAGCTTGCGAGGCTGAGAGCCAAGCGCAGACTCACGCAGTTGCTCCAGTTCAGAGTGCACAGTCCTCCTACGATGCCAGAGTTTTCCTGGCGGTGGCCTTCTTTAGCTATACCAAAGAACCATACGCGGCGCGGGTAGGCAGGCTCATGCAATCAAACCCTCCGCACTGCCAGTGGCCCCATCAACCAGCTGCAGCCCAGCCTCCATTACTCTTTTCCCGCGCGGCTCTCCTCACCCACCCCTTCAGAAAAATGGAAATTAGTGCCATCAAGCTGAGGCAAAGGGGACGGGAATCACTATCTTTTCACTCCGTAGAGAGAAGTCGCCCACCTTCTCCTGAGACCAAATGGGCGTGCAGCTCATTCCCAAATCGCCTGGAGGTCCGCCCCGACCGAGCGCTCCCACCTCTTTCCCGGCCCGCCCTTGGACACTGAGAACTACATTTTCCAGAGTCCTCAGCGGCACCGAGGGGTTGGGCCCTCCCGCTCTGCGCTCACACTGGGCGGTGATTGGCTTCCCCGTTGGAGGCGGGTCCTTCTACAGCCAATTATCAGGAGGCTCGTTACAGCGGCGGAAGCAGTGGCGCTGAACTGAGGGGAGGGGTGCAGAGTGTTAGCGCCCCGGCGGCGGTGGCATCGGGTCCGAAGCCAGAGGATCTCTGCCCAGAGGCGGGAAGCGCACGGGCGAGAGCTCGAGGCGGCGCGGCAGCCACTTGGCGCAGACACCTAGGTAATGGCGGGACGGGCGCCCGAGAGGCCAGGGGAGGGGATGAGGAGGCGGGGCGGCCGAGCAGGGCTGCAGCCTCCATTCGCGGTGCGTCTCAGGGAAAGGACAGCTGTGTCTGTCTATTGCGGCTAGGACTTGGGCTCTTTCGAGAGCTGGTCACGGCGGTTGGGCCGGCGACCGGGGCCGGGCGTCCCGGGGCGAGGGAGAGCGCCTGGGAGCAGTGTGCTGACCCGCTCGTGGGGGCGTGGCAGGCTCAGGCCTGGGCGGAGAAGTGAAGGAGTTGGAGCCGCTGGTGGGCGGTCGGGGAGTTTGGCTCCTGGAGCAGTTTAAAGTGACTCTCCACATCCGGGCCCTGCGCCCGCCGCTTTCAGACCCCGGCCGAGGCGGGGCCTGCCTGCTCCCCGCCTCGGTCACTAGGAGGGCTCTTCTTCCTCTGCCATTGGCTAAGGCTCGAGAGGTTTGGGGTGCCCCAGCGAGGCTCGTGCCTGATTGGTTGACATTCGGAGGGGAGGGTGGGTGGAACCAGAACCCTCAAGCCCTTTCCGATTGGTGCTGTCCCTCGAATGACGT
>NW_006408881.1:250561-266323 GCF_000296735.1 Chrysochloris asiatica
AAGAAGATTGGAAGCTGAGAGGCTGCTGATGACTGGGTGAGTGGGACCCTTTGGGCTGGACAGTGGGGATCTGGCTGGGTGATGTGATCTGCACTACTCTCCTCACAGTCCCTTCCCGCAGAGACCAGTACTGCCACAGGGATGAGCTCTCCGCTTTACCTCTGGCCCTGTGAGATAAAAGTGGGAAGTACAGGCAACAGCTGTAGGTAAGGGGCAAGCAGGTTGGCCTGGGGCTCCCCAGCATGCTCCTCTCCCTTTAAGACAGAGCCTCAGAGACCCGAAGTGTTTCGAAACGTGCCCAGTCTTAGCGATGGGCTTTAAGGTAGGGTGGAGTTGTAGGTGATTCAGAGACCATCAGGAGAGCTTGCTCCTGGGGGAAGAGTGGAGCACGACTGTACAGAGGCAGTGATGATCTCTGGTCCCTTTGGTTTAGTGGGGGAATAGGAAAGAAGGATAAAAGGAAATCTATCAGTAAAAGCTTCAGAGAACTCTTTTTGCATCAGGTCTTGAAGTTTCCTGATTCTTAAAAAAGGAATCTCTTTCCGAAATCTCTGACATACTAACCATACCTGTTCACCTTGGTGTGAATTTTAAATCTTTCAAAAAGCTCTCATTCTCCATGAAACGTCACACAGATAGATGTATATGCGTTGTGTTAGTACCTGTCATGTGACTGTAGTACAGGATTCTGTTTTTTCAGCATAGCAATACACAACAATCTGTGGAGAATCATAATATTCCATAGCACTATGTAAACAATTTTATTATTAATTGAACCTGTGTGCATTAGAAGCTTAAAGAATTTAACTTCTGTACTGTATATTGATCACAAGTAAAAGTCACTTTGAACCTCAGTTGGCGGTTCAAGCTCACCAGCTGCTCCTCAGAAACCCTATACAGGGTCGCTATGGGTCAGAACCGCCTCAACAGCGCTTAACAACAACAGTTTTTTTAGAAAGAGCATGTTGCATTTGCTTTTCTAAGGGAAGATATCATGGGTGCCAACGAGGCTTTAATTTTTATTATTGATTTTAATCTCAGAATCTACAGTAATCATATTGACTATTTGCACTGCAGGTGGAAATGAGTTCTCAACAGTTTCCTCGTTTAGGAACCCCTTCCACTGGGTTAGGCCAAGCCTCTTCACAGATTTCAAATAGTGCTTCTTCAGGATTGATAAATCCAACTGCTACAGGTAAGATGTGTAACATTCTGAATTGCTTACTGTGTTGAGTGTTGCTAGTTTTCTAGTTTAAAAATTAGCAAATACCTTCTGGGAAAAACAGACAACCAGTCCAATCCAGAAATAGGCATAGGACATTCAAGAGGATATTTAAATGCTCAACAAGCACATGAAAAGATGCTCAACAGGAAAATGTAAGTCAAAACCACAATCAGTTATCTCCTCACCCCCATTAGAATGCAGATGATCAAAAATCTGAAAGCAACAGTGTTGACAAGACTGTGGAGAAACTGTGACCGTCATCCATTTCTGGAGGGAATATAAAGTGGTGCATCCGCTGTGGAAAACAGTTTGGCAGTTCCTCAAAAAGTTGAACATAGAATTACCATATTACTCAGCAATCCCAATCCTAGGTTAGGTAGTTCCTGATTTACAGCTTATTCGAGTTGGGGTTATCGGTACTTGACAACAGTCTGGTTTTTTGGCATGTCTTAATTGTAGTAATATACACTACAGACAGTGTTGGCATTTTTCTTTTGCTAATGTTACCATTGTCAGATATTCACTGGCAGATATTCAATGGCATGATTTGTAAAGATACTGATAATAAAAGGCAGTAATAATTATAACTTTAAAAAATGAAGAATTTGACGTACTGATTTTTGCCATACTGACAATCCTATTATAAGTTGGGCACTACCTATGCATGCCCAGAAGAAGTGAAGACAGAAACTCAAGCAGAAATCCCAATAAGTGTTCTTGAAGTGCTTATCCCAATAGCCAAAAGATAAAAACCAAAATGTCTATCAGCAGATGAATGAATAAAGAAAATATGATACATATATATATAATGGAATATTAGACAGCCAGAAGGAGAAATGAAATTCTGAGGCATGCCATACATGTTGAGTGAAACAAGCTCGTTGTAAATGGACAAGTATCTTATTATCTCACTTATATGAAATAAATATAGAAACCATTGATTGTTAATGGTTACCAGAGGGTGGGAGAGAGTTTTTTTTATTTTTTAGGTGGGCATTAAGTTAGTAATGATGGGATATTTTGAGTGAGAGTTAATATTGATGGCACATAAGAAAAATATAATCAGTGTTACTAATTTGTAAATGTGGAGGTTGTTGGGGGTGAGATAAATTCTTGGGCTTTTAATAATACTGTGTTATTTTAAAGAAAGAATATATTAGAACTCTTTGTTTATGCAGATTTATTATCTTCCTTTTGAGGGATCAGACCCCTTAGTGATCCCAACCCCGTAAAGCTTATTATATTAGAATTTTGAGGTACCTATAGTATCGCTCTGGTAGTATAGTGGTGTTGAACTGGGCTGCTAATCTCATGGTCAGCAGTTCGAAACTACCAGCTGTTCTGCAGGTGAAAGATGACGCTCTCTGCTTCCGTAAAGATTTACAGTCTCAGAAACCCTGTACAGGGTTGCTATGAGTCGGAATCGACTCCACAGCAAATAACAACAACAATGACAGTATTTCATAATAACTAATGGGCACTACTTTGCATTGCTCATCAAAACATTAGTAGTTGTTTAGGGCTGCTGAGTTGGTTCTGATTCATTGTAACTCTGTGTAGGATTAAAAAGGAGTGGCTGGTGGGTTTGAACTGCTAACCTTGAAAAGATGTTCTCTTGTATCTGGAAGTATTTCTTTAATGTTTTTTTTTTTGTCTAGAAAGGCACACTATACCATGACAGACATTGGACTAACTGATGACTACATCTAACTGTCATGACTTAACATACTAATTTGATCTAGAGACAGACTTAGTAAAGGAACTTGTTTGTTATCTGGGGACTGCCTGTATATAATATGATTTTTGCACATCTACATTACCAAAAATTCTATTTCACAACATTTTGTGGACATTAAGCAATGCGTGACTATACTATATAGTCTTACTTGTTATTAACTACCATCGAGTCTTATAAGGGGGCTTTAAAAAGTTCATTGAAAAATGGAGTTAATAATGGAATTTTTCCACAAATTTTGCAACTTGTTTTAGTTTTATGCCTTTTGAGTGTCATAGACTAGTGTTTCATATTAAGGGAAGTTTTGCTTTCTAGGGAATGTTTGACAATGGATAGAAACATTTTTGATGGCATACTGGAGGTTGCTACTGGCATTGGAGGTCAGGGATGCTGCTAAGTACAAAGGACAGCACCCCCACAACCAATAAGTATTCACTCAAAATGTCAACAGTATTAAGGATCTCATTCCTTTTGATTCTCCCTCATATCAACTCAAAAGTTGACATCACAAAGTGAAATAAAGTACTTTTTTCTACACTTTCTGATCCATATTCTTGATCATGGTAAATGGTACTAGCATTTACTCATTGCTCAAACCAGGAACTTGGGCATCATCTGTACTTGTTCTTTGTATTTTATCTGTGAACTGTGACCCTTGTCTAATATTTCTGCTTTATTTCCTGCTGCTATACCTCTTTTCTACCAATTTACTTTTTTTAAAACAAATTTATTTTTGTTTTAATTAGAGTTGAAGGTACTTTATGCCTCTGCTTAATAGTGGTGGTGGTGGTGGTTGTGGTTGTTTGCCGTGGAGCCAGTTCTAACTCATAGTGACCCCGTACAGGGTTTCCGAGGCTGTAAATCTTTATGGGAGCAGAAAGCCTCCTCTTTCCCGTGGAACAGCCAGTAGTTTCGAACTGCTGACCTTAAGGTTTGCAGCCCAATTCGTAACCACTATGCTACTAGAGCGCCCTGATAGTATTTACTTATATTTGCTGAATGAATGATGAAAACTTGCCATTTTTCAGGACCTCAGGCTTTTGTTTAGTCTCTTCCTTTTACCTCAGTCTTCCTTTTTCCTATCCACTTTCACTTGTCTGTTAATTCCTATTGTTGAGGATTCAATTCAGATGTCACTTTCTCTGGGAAGTTTTTGCTGACACCATTATCCATAAATATTCAGATTAGGAACCCCCCCTAGACTAAAGGCTGCTCAAGGATTGGGACCATGTCTGTCTCATATACCTTTTGGTGTACTACATGTAATATAATATAGGGAACAAATGAGGGGTCAATAAGTCCCTATAGAAGGATCTCTGGTAGCATAGTGGTTACAGATCAGGCTGCTAACCTCAAGGTCGGCAGTTTGAATCTACCAGCTGTTCCGTGGGAGAAAGATGAGGATTTCTGCTCCCATAAAGATTTACAACCTTGGAAACCCTGTGCAGGGTCACTATGAGTCGGAACTGACTCCACGGTGCTGAACAAGTCTCTATAGAGTGACTTAAAGTTCTTTTACTCCTTTACAGATATCTTTTGACAGTGTTTTGTCTCTAGATTAAATTCACAGAATAAAGGAGGCTAGCCAAACACATTTGTGTTAGGAGTTATACTGTTAATTAAAAGTGGAGCTAATTAGATATAATTGCCCTAATTTTTGTTGGCTGAATGAAAAGGAAATCATTCTTAGACCACAATTGTCTAATTTTACTTGTGAAGGGAATATAGAAGTATATACCTAAATTGATCGTATAAAAAAGTTTTCATAAGTAGTTAGATGTCTTTGTGTTTCCTATTTTTTATCAGAAGAGGCAATTTGATTTCCTAAGCATGTAATGATTTAAAGTACATGCTCGAAGTTAGGAAGTGTAGATTAAAAACCAAGTTTCTTAACTACAGCTTTAAGGTTTATTTTGGTAAAAATGAACTGAAGTAAAGAACTACAAAATGTTAAAGAAAATGATAAATGAATTAAAAAGAACTCAGTAGGAAATGTTCACTATTTGTAATATATATTTTTATATTTTATATATATATATTTTATATATATATATATTTTTTATATATATATATATATATATATATATGTTATTGTTGTTAAGTGCCATGGAGTTGGTTCCAACTCATAGTGGCCTCATCTTTCTCCTGCGGAACAGCTGGTATTTTTGAACTGCTGACCTTGAGGTTCATAGCCCTATTCATAACTACTATGCTACCAGAGTTCCTTTTGTTTTTTATAGTTCCTATGGTTTTTTTTGTGTTTTTTATTAAGGTAAATATCCATGTACAAATATCCTTTTTCACACTCATATAATTGTGGATATACTCCCAATCTTTCTTCCATACCCGTTCAGTCTGTGTCTCTGTCCATGTATCTGCCCACAGAATACTGCTGTTTCAAGATTATGTAGTAAATCAATGTTTACCTCTGTTCCCTTTAGTATAGTACCCTGTGTTCTCACCTGTCTTCATCATTCTTTTGCCAACCTTCCTCTGGTTGTATATTGCCATCCCCCTTATTGTATATTGCCCTTCCCTTTGCCCAAGTTAAGATGTGTCTACACATAATACCACCAACCACCTTTTAGCCAGTGAATTACTGGCCTTTCCCACCTACCCCTGATAAGCATCAAAGAATGTTTCTTTTAATATGAAACCTTTTCTCAAGTTCTTACAATAGTGATTTCCTGCAGTATTTGCCCTTTTGTTATGGACATGACACTGCAGGATAATGTGCTGGACTGCAAGGTCACTGGTTCAGACTCACCAGTCCCTCTTCAGAAACCCTATACAGGGTCACTGTGAGTCGGAACTGACTTGATGGCACTTAACAACAACAACAATTTCATAATGTCCTCTAGGTTCATCTGTGTTATGTGTTGTTTTGCAGACTCATCATTATTCCTCAACATTATATATACTACTTGAATTTTAATGAAATAGAGACAAATCAAAGTTACTGTCAACAAAAATATATGTATTTTTGTAAGCTATACAAAAAGCCTTTAATATGGGCACAAAACATTAGACATTAGAGGTAGTCCTCAATTTAAGATATTTGACATACAATGAAATAAATCTTATTGTTAGTAACATATACTACATATAGTGTTCTAGCATGTAATTGACTGATGTCATATATCTTTATGTTTGTATATAATGTTTCCAACTCCCAGAGATGACAAAGATGGAATTTATAATGTCTAATGTTTTGTGCCCATATTAAAGGCTTTTTATATAGCTTACAAAAATACATATAGGAGATCTGGTAGCGTAGTGGTTACGAATCGGGCTGCGAACCTTAAGGTCAGCAGTTCGAAACTACCAGCCGCTCCGCGGGAGAAAGATGAGGCTTTCTACTCCCGTAAAGATTTACACCCTCGGAAACCCTGTACAGGGTCGCTATGGGTCGGAACCGACTCGACGGCACTTAACAACAACAACAATAATAAGAAATAAATTATATATATATAAAAAAAGATGAAGTATTTGACTTAAGTCAGAATCAACTAACAAAGGAGTACAATTCCATCATGAGTTGGACAGCTGTATATTGTGCATAAATAGTGGCTATTTATGTCTTTTATTATTTATTTAAAGTTTTTATTGTTAATTGAGTGATAGTTTACAAAAGAGAACATTGGTTTTGAATTCATCCTATCATATTTTGTTTCATTGTAATGACTGCAATCCCCTCCATGCATCATCATTCAACAATATTTGCTTCTGTTCCCTCATTTTGGTTTTTGTTTTGGGGTGCATACAAAAATGCTCTGGTAGCGTAGTGGTTACGAATCGGGCTGCGAACCTTAAGGTCAGCGGTTCGAAACTACCAGCCACTCCGCGGGAGAAAGATGAGGCTTTTTACTCCTGTAAAGATTTACACCCTCGGAAACCCTGTACAGGGTCGCTATGGGTCAGAACTGACTCAACGGCACTTAACAACAGCAACAAACAAAAACACTCAGGAATATATAATCATTTAAACAACCAGAGGGTACATTATACAAGCCTGCCTCCTGGCCGCTAACACAGCCTTTCTCTTTCCATGAGTCTAGAGTTCTCAGCTGCTATATCTATCCATGTCCTCATCTCTGTCTCCATCTCTGGTGTTGCTGCTTCTTTGGATAGGGTCCCACATTCTGCTCATACTCTTCTCCCTTGATGGTTCTAGGATTGTCTGTTCCTGGAATGTTAGACTAACTATGCCCCCCTTTATGTTAAAAATCTTCTACCTTTACAGTTCAACAACAAAAAAAAGGTATGAAACTGCCCCATTTTCCTTGAGAATTAGTTGGAGAACATTTATTTGGACAATATAAAGAAAATTAAAGCCATTGCTTTTAAGTCAATTCTAATTCATGGCAATCACATATGTTATAGAGTAGATCTGCTCCATAAAGTTTTATTGGCTTGTTTTCTGTGGAGCAACTCAGTGGGTTTGAACTAACAACTTTTAGCAATGTAACAATCACAACTACTTGTGCCACCTAGGGAAGGTTAATGGTAATGAAAAGAAGTAGGATGTCGAACATTATCTTTGTGGACATATTATGCTGGTTGAATTTATGAATTGAGATTATGGTCATGAGTCCCCAGACCCACCAACTCATTCTCTCGTTTTAAAGAATGTATAAAAAAGCTGTTAGAACTGAAAAATGAAAATAGTAATCTTGTAAGATACAAGTTCCATGTACAAAAATCAGTTTCATTTCCGAATCATAGCAGTAAACAATTTACAATTGTATTTGAAAAGCATATATTGCTTAGTGATAAATTTTTTAAAATACATATAGGACGTGTAGTCAGAAATTATTAAACATTGTTATGAAATTAAAGAAGACCTAGATAGTGACTTTTGAATATGGAAATCATGACAGATAGGGATAGCATTGCAAAAAATGGGTATTCCAGAATACTTGATTGTGCTCATGACAATCCTGTACATAGACCAAGAGGCAGTCATTAAGAGCAGAACAAGGGGATACCGAATGATTTAAAATCAGGAAAGGTGTATGTCATGGTTGTATCCTTTCTTCATACTTATTTAATATGTATTTTGAGAAAATAATCTGAGAAATTAGATTATATGAAGTCTTCTTATAAGACTTGGATTGAAAGCATCAGGATTGAATTTATAATGAGCAGGTGATATACCCTTGCTTGCTGAAAGCAAAGAGAATATTTTAAATACTTACTGATGAAAATCAAAGACTGCAACCTTCAGTATGGGTTGCACCTCAATGTAAAGAAAACAAAATCCTCACCAATGGACCAATAAGCAACAAAAATGGAAAAACATAGAAATTGTCAAAGACTTCATTTTGCTAGGATCAACCTTCCAACACTCTTGTAAGCAGCAGTCTGGAAATCAAATGGCGTGTTGTGTTAGACAAACCTGCTGCACTAGATTTCTTTAAAGTATTGAACAGCAAAGATGTCAGTTTGAGGACTAAGATGCACCTGATCCAAGTCATAGTGGTTTTTGTTTTTTTGGTTTCTTTATTTAAATTTTCTGAAGTCTATTTTATTTGCTTTTTAACTGTTTTATTGTGAATTATGTAATAGTTTACATGGGAGAACATTAGCTTTACATTCATCCTATCATATGTCACTACATTGCTATGGTTACAATCCCCTCCATGCATCATCAACCAACCAAAGGGTACACCCCGCAAGCCTGCCCCAGGTCTGCAGCACACAGCCTTTCTCCCTCTCTGGGTCTAAAGTTTCCAGCCGCTCCATCTCTCCACATCATTGTCTCTGCTTCCATCTCTGGCGTCACTGTTTCTCTGGGTAGGGTCCCATACTCTGCTCTTCTCTCTTGATGCCCCCAGGGGCTTCTGGCCTGGAAAGTCAACCACTCCCCTCTTTTTTGCTAAAAACATTTACCTTTACGTTTCCAACCCTCAGTCAGTCCTGATAGTAATAATTCATTATTGTACCACATGAGTGCTATCCTCATCTTTCATTAGCCCCACCCAGACAGATTGGATACTGCACAGTGGAGAGTCTATCTTCCTCCGAGTCCTCTGGATCTAGGCTCCCTCTTGAAAGCTTGTAAGCCAGTCATTTCTTGCCTTTGTAGCCCCCCCATTTGGGTGACCAGTGTCCAAGTTGCCCATCTCTGCCTACCCTGTGTATTGAAGGGGTGGGAATAATCCTCATTGTAAAGATTTGTTCCCTCTTTTGAGCTGCTGCATCCATAGGTGTAGGTCAAGTTCGTCAAATTGTACCAGATTATTATTATTACTTCTCGTTGAGCTCTGATCATCCAGCCATTGAAGCCAGGTAAAGTGGGTATTATCTGCAAGTGTGGGTATTCTTGTGCTTATGCCCTCTCTTCTTATCTGCTGGACGCTTCACTCTCCACTCTAGTCTTCTGTGACTATGTCACTGACTCTGGGCCCAGGAGTCCCCAGGTCTTGCCATACTGCTGGCCAACCAAGTCTCCACCCAGGTTCACAGGAGTCTATTGAACATGGCTGGACTTAGCTCGCAGTTTCATTGCTGTTTTTCCCTCACTTCCCCTTAACGGTGACCAACGTGGTTACCAGTCAGAGCATGTGTCTGCTCGTGTATTCTGGTTGAGTCTTAGTCTTGGAAGGGGGTTTTCCCTGACAGGACCGATCGCTTGCCTTGATGTCTCCTGGGTGAGCAGCTTGCTTGCTCTTACCGTAGTCAGTCAGACTCCCCTTATTGTTTTGTATTTTTCCTGTCAGTCTTTCTTTTAAATAGAATCTTCTGTTCTTCTAGCCGCTCCAGACTGGTCTGCTTGTCCTTTCCAGTGGAAATTTCCCACCTCAGAAGAGTCTGGATGGAGTTCAGGATTCCACCTATGGTCTTATATAATGCAGAGGCTCCACAGGAAGCCTCCTTCACTGGGCAAGTTGTAGCCCCATTTTAGGTATTCCAATCATTTATAGGCAGAAGATGGACTTTGAAGTTTTCTATGGTGATATTTGTGGCTCTTCCTTTCTCTCCCCTTCAAGTGTCTATTTTATAATGATATGCAAGTGAAACCAAGATTCAAAAGACAGCGAAGCATCTTAACATTATTTCCTACGTTTTGCCCATTCCAAACATGTCTCAGTCCCTGTATCCCAGAGCCCTGTTGTTCCAAGGTTGTACATACATTATTGTTTTTGTTTTAGCAATATATATGTATATTTTTTAAAGATTTTATTGTGAATTGAGTGATAGTTTACATGGCAGAACATCAATTTTGCACTCAGCCAATTGTATTTTGTTTCACTGCAATGATTACGATCTCCTCCATGCACCATCTGTTAACAGTATTTGTCTTTATTTCCTCTTTTTGATGTATACAAAAGCACGCAGGTATATATAATTGTTTAAACAAACAAATGGCATATTTTGCAAGCCAGCCTCCTGCCCGCCAGCGCATAGCATTTCTTTTTTCATCAGTCTACGAGTCCTCTACTACTCTATCTCTCCTGGTAAGGATTCCACATTCCACTCATGCTCATCCCTCTTAATGGTTCTCTATTTCTGGAATGTAAGATTAACCACTCCCCCTTTTTTGTTACACATCTTCTACATTTACAGTTGTGACAATCAGAGTTAGTCATAACAATTACTCACTATTGAAACAAATGAATCCTATACCCATCTCCTTTCTCCAGAACCATCTAAACGAGATGAAAACTATTCAGTGGGGATTGTACTCTACCCCACCCCACCCCCATTGCTCTGAAACTGAACTCCCTTTTGAAAACATGTAAGCCAGCCACTTTGTGCCTTTGTATTCCCCACCCTACCACCCATTTTATGTAGCCAATGTAACTTGCCCATCCCTATCAACCCTGTACACTGAGGCTGATCTTGATATGAAGACTCCCTCCCTCTCGGTTGGTATGTAAAAAAATTTGTTTTAAATTTAATGCTTTATTGTGAAATATGTGATAGTTTATATGGGAGGACATTAGCTTCACATTGATCCTGTCGTATATCATTTCCTTGCCATGGTTGAAATCCCTGCCATACATCATCCACCAACCAAAGGGCATACCGCGCAAGCCTGCCCCCTGGTCGGCCACACACAGCCCCCCTTCTTCTCTGGGTCCAAAGTCCCCAGCCGTTCCATCTACCCACGTCATTGTCTCTGCGTACATCCCTGGCATCACTACTTCTCTGGGTAGGGTTCTGTTCTCTGCTCTTCTCCTTTGATGGTCCCAGGGACCTCCGCTCCTAGACTGCAAAGTCAGTCACTCCCCTCTCTTTGCCACAAAATATCTACCTTTATATTTCCAGCCCTTACAATCAGTCCTGATAATAGTCATTCACTTCTGTATCGCAAGAGACCTATCCATATCTCCTTTCATCAGCCCTGACTAGACAAAATGGATAAATACTCAGTGGAGATTCTACCCTCCTCCACACCCTCTGGATCTAGGTTCCCTCTTGAAAGCTTGTAAGCCAGTCACTTCTTGCCTCTGTAGCCCACCCACCCCCATTTTGGGTAGCCAGTGTCCAAATTGCCCATCCCTGTTCTCTCCATGTGTGGAGGGGGTGGGAATGATCTTCGCTGTGAAGATTTATTCCCTCTTTTGAGCTACTGCTTCCATAGGTGTGTGTCAAGTTCATCAAATTGTATCTGATTATTCTTTTTTCCCTCTTCTTTCTTCTTCTGGTTGAGCTCTGATCATCCAGTCATTGAAACCAGGTCAAGTGGGTGTTATCTACAAGTGTGGGTGTACTTATGCACATGGCCTCTCCTGTTATCAGCTAGATGCTTCACTCTCTACTCTAGTCCTCTGTGGCTATATCACTGACTCTGGGTCCAAGAGTCCCCTGGACTTGCCACACTGCTGGTCAACCAGGTCTCCATCTGGGTTCACAGGAGTCTATTGAGCATTGTAGGGCTCAGCTTGTCGCTTCATTGCCGCTTTTCCCTCACTTCCCCCTATTGGTTATGGGCATGGTCACCAATGGGTCACTTAATAGGAATATGGTCACACAAAGGAAATTGTATCAGATTATTCTTCCCATTGAGTGACTATGTTCCCATTGAGTATTGAGTATTCCCATTGAGTCTTAGTCTTAGAAGGGGGTTTGCCCGGATGCGGACCTGATCACTTGCCTTGATGTTTCCTGGGTGAGCCACTTGTTTGTTCTTGTAGTAATCAGTTGGTCTGCCTATATTGTTTTGTATTTTTCCTGTCAGTCTGTCTTTCAGGAAGTATCTTCTGTTCTTCTGGCCACTCCATGCTGATCTGCTTGTCCTTTCAAGTGGAAATTTCCCCTCAGAAGATTCTGGATGCTGTCCAGGATTCCACCTATGGTCTTGTGTAATACAGAGGCTCCGCAGGAAGTCTCCGTCACTGGGCACGTTGTTACCCCATTTTAGGTATTCCAATCAATTATAGGCTGAAGATGGACTTAAAAGCTTTCTATGGTGGTATTTCTGTTTATTCCTTTTTCTCCCCCTCCAGTTTCTGTTTTATAGAGGGTATGTCAGGGAAACCAAGATTCAACAGACAGCCTAGCATCTTAACAATATTTCCCCAATTATTCTATGTCTCAATCTCTGTATCCCAGAACCCTGTTGTTCCAAGGTTGTGTATACATTATTATTTGCCTCTGTCTCACTTCAGCTTCACATTCATCCTATCATATTTCATTTCATTGCAATGATTACAATCCCCTCCATGCATCATCAAATAACTAAAGGATAAACTCCACAGGCCGGCGCACCCCTCCCCCCCCGCCCCCGGCTGTAAGCAAACAGCTCCCATACCTCCCTGAATCCCGTGTCCCCAGTCACTCCATCTGTCCACACCATCATCTGTCTCCATACCTGACTTCACTGCCTCTCTGGGTAGGGTCACACTTTCCCCTCTTCTCACTTGATGGTCCCAGGGACCTCTGCTCCTGGGCTGCAAAATCAATCACTCTCCTCCTTTTGCCAAAAAAAAAAAAAATCTGCCTCTACATTTCCAACCCTCACAGTCAGTCCTGGCGGCAGGTATTCACTATTGTACCACAAGAGTCTTGTCTCTATTTCCTTTTTTCAGCCTGGTCCCAACAGTTTGAAAATCATTCAGTGGAGGTTCTGTTTATCCCTGCCCCATCTGGAAGTAGGCGTCCTCTTGAAACCTTGCAAGCCAGTCACTTCTTGCCTTTATAGCCCCCCGCCCATTTTGGGTCTGGGCCGTTTCCAGCACCCCCCAAGGTATTCCAGTCAGTTATTGGGTGAAGACGGGCTTACGTGTTTTCTGTTGTGATGTTTCTAGTTATTTCCTGTCCCCCCTTCCCCTACCAAGTGTCTATTTCACAACGGTAGGCAAAGGAGACCAAGATTCAAAAGACGGCCAAGCATCCTAACATTATTCCCCTCTTTTCCCCTTTCAAGCCATGTCTCAATCCCTGTATTCTGAAGCCCTGTTATTCCAAGGTTGTGCATACATCATCATTTACCTCTGTCCCACCTAGCTCATGCGAGCCTGCCCATCAGTTGGTATTTTGAGCAACTACATCCATAAGCAAAGGTGAAGTTCATCAATTTGTAGAAATTTACACTTATTTCCTTTATCAAGATTTTTGTTTAGTGAGGGAAGGGAGGGGAAGGTGGAGCACAGGGTAGGGAATAGACACAGGATAGTTTGGGTGCTGGGGAGGGGGCAGTACACAAGAAGGAGGAGGGGAGTGGAAGAACAAGGTGGATGAGAGAACAGTTAGGCAGGTTTGCATGGGCTAAGTGAGACAGAGGTGAATAAAGATGTATGCACAACCTTGTAACAACAGGGCTCTGGGATACAGGGATTAAGGCATAGTTTGAATGCATAAAAGGGGGGAAATACTGTTAAGATGCTTGGCTATCTTTTGAATCTTGTTTTCCCATGCATACCATTGTAACATAGACAATTGACTGGGAGAGAAAGGAAGAGCCACAAATATCACCATAGAAAACTTTTAAGTCCATCTTCTGCCTATAACTAATTGGAATACCTAAAATGGGGCTACAACTTGCCCAGTGAAGGAGGCTTTCTGCAGAGCCTCTGCATTGCATAAGATTGTAGGTGGAATCCTGAACTCCATCCAGACTCTTCTGAGGTGGGAAATTTCCACTGGAAAGGACAAGCAGACCAGTCTGGAACAGCTAGAAGAACTGAAGATTCTTCTTTAAAGAAAGACCGACAGGAAAAATACAAAACAATAAGGGGAGTCTGACTGACTACAATAAGAACAAGCAAGTTGCTCACCCAGGGGACATCAAGGTAAGCGGTCGGGTCCCATTAGGGAAAACCCCCTTCCAAGACTAAGACTCAATCAGAATACACAAGTAGACACGTACTCTGACTGGTGACCACGTTGGTCACCGATAAGGGGAAGTGAGGGAAAAACAGCAATGAAACTGTGAGCTAAGTCCAGCCACGTTCAATAGACTCCTGTGAACCTGGGTGGAGACTTGGTTGGCCAGCAGTATGGCAAGACTGGGGAACCCCTGGGCCCAGATAGCCACAGAGGACTAGAGTGGAGAGTGAAGTGTCCAGCTGACAAGACGTGAGGGCATAAGCACAAGAATACCCACACTTGCAGATAATACCCACTTGACTTGGCTTCAATTACTGGATGATCAGAACTCATCTAGAAGAAGAAAGAAGAAAAAAAGAGTAATCTAATCCAGTTTGATGAACTTGACCTACACCAGTAGATGCAGTAGCTCAAAAGGGAATAAATCTTTACAGCGAGGGTCATTCCTAACCCCTCAGTACGCAGGGTAGACAGGGATGCGCAACTTGGACATTGGCTACCCAAAATGAGGGTGCTACAAAGGCAAGAAGTGAATGGCTTACAAACTTTCAAGAGGGAGCCTAGATCCCTAGATCCAGAGGGCATGGAGGAAGGTAGACTCTCCATTGAGTAGTATCCAATCTGTTTTGGTGGGGCTGATAAAAGATGAGGATAAGACTCTTGTGGTACAATAGTGAATAATTTATCAGGATTAACTGTGAGCATTGGAAATGTAAAGGTAGATGTTTTGTAGCAAAAGGATGGGAGTGATTGACTTTGCAGTCCAGGAGCAGAGGTTCTTGGGGGCATTAAGAGAGAAGAGTGGATTGTGGGACCCTACCCAGAGAAACAGTGACTCCAGAGATGGAGGCAGAGATGATGACGTGGAGAGATGACGCGGCTGTGGACTCGACCCAGAAAGGGAGAGGGGCTGTATGCTGATGACTTGAGGGGCAGGCTTGCGGTTGTTTTATGATGCATTTCCATGTAAACTGTCACATAATTCACAATAAAACACTTAAAAAAAAAAAAAAAGAAAGAAAGAAAAACAAAGATTACAACCAAAAAAAAATTTTTTTTTTTTTTTTTAAATCTCCTAACCGAGTTCTAATCATCAAGCCATCGAGTCTAGGTCAAATGGGTACTACCTGCAAGTGTGGGCATTCTTGTGCATTTCCCTTCACTTCATATCAGCTGGACACTTAACTGTCAGTTTTAGCCCTCCATGGCTATGTCCTTGTCCTTGGGGTCAGGACTTCCCAGGTGTCATCACATTTCAGATCAATCAGCCCTTTCTCTTCTCTCTCTCATCTCAAGGTCAACAGGAGTTTGTGGAACATGGGCAAACTCAGCCTATGTGTTCCTTACTGACTTTCCTACACTTCCACTCAAGTAGACCAACGCAGTCACCAGTGAGCTTAACAAGCTTGCTCATCTGTTACCTTTGAGTTTCATTCTTGGAAGAGTTTGTCCTAAAAGGCCTTGATGGCTTGCAAGGATGGCTGTCAGGCAAACAGCTTGCTTGTTCTTGTAATAGCCAGTCTGC
>NW_006408881.1:266448-274569 GCF_000296735.1 Chrysochloris asiatica
CCCACCTCAGAAGGTTCTGGATGGAACTAAGGTTCCATATTCTACAAAGGCTCAACAAGAAGCCTGTTTTATTGGGCAATTTCTAGAACCCGTTTTAGGTATTCCAATCACTTATAAGCTGAAGAGAGGCTTACAAGCCTTCTGTAATCATATTTTTTGATACTCCTTTCTATCCCACTTAAAAGTCTATTTTATGATAGTAGGCAAGGGAAACCACTATCTACAAAACAGCCAAGCACCTTAACATTATTTTCCGTCTTTTACCCATTCAACCTATGCCTTGATCCCTGTATCACAGAGCCCTGTTGTTCCAAGGTTGAGTATACATCGTTACTTCTATTGCATTTAGCCCATCCAAACCTACTTAAATGTTCCCCTGTCTTCCTTGTTCTTCCACTTCCCTCCCCCTTCTTGTGTATTGCCCTCATCTTGTTTATTGCCCTTCCCATCACCTGAGCTATGATATGACTATCCCTTAACCTGTGCCTTATTTTCCCCTCCCTCCCACCTTTGGTAACCATCAAAGAATTTTTTCTTTCTTTTAATATGGAAGTCCTTTCTTAAGCTTTTACAGTAATCGTTGTCTGTATAACTTGTCCTTTTGTGACTAATTTCACTCAGCCTGATATTCTGGTGTGGCGCTGTAGGTTAATGTGCCAGACTGCAAAGCTGTTTGAACTGCAAGGTCGGTGGTTCAAGCTCACCAGCTTCTCCTCGGAAACCTTGTACAGGGTCACTATGGGTAGGAACCGACTCGACGGCACTTAACAACAACAACAACAATATCCTTAAGGTTCATCCATGTTTTGAGATCAATCAGCCTTTTCTCTTCTCTCTCTCATCTCAAGGTCAACAGGAGTTTGTGGAACATGGGCAAACTCAGCCCATGTGTTCCTTACTGCCTTTCCTACACTTCCACTCAAGTAGACCAATGCAGTCACCAATTGGTGATTGTAGCTTCATTGTTATTTTTCAGGGTAGCATAGCATTCCATTGTTTGTACGTACCAACGTTTGCTTATCCATTCTTCCATTGATGGACACTTGTTATTGTATGCCATAGAGTCTGTTCCGTCTCATAGTGACCCTGTATGGGGTTTCCAAGGAGCGGCTGGTGAGCTTGAACCATTGACCCCGTGGTTTAAACTGACCTTGCGGTCTAGTGCAATAACACAGGCTGTCTTTATCTTTTTGCTATTGTGAATAGTGCTGCAATAAACATTGGTGTGCATAAATCTACAAGTGTTCTGGCTCATATTTCTTGTGGGTATATACCAAGTAGAGGAATTGCTGGATCATAAGGTACTTGTGTATCCAACTTTTTGTGAAAGTGCCATACCATTTTCCAGAGTAGTTGAACCATTTTACAGTCCCACCAACAATGTAGGAGTGCCCCATTTTCTCCACATCCTCGTCAGCTTTTATTGTGCTCTGCCTTTCTGAACTTAGCTATTATTGCTGGTATGAGATGATATCTCATTGTTATTTTGAGTGCGCTGGCCTACAAAATCACTTTGAACCACAAGATCAGCGGTTCAAGCTCACCAGCTACTCCTTGGAAACCCTATACAGGGTCACTGTGGGTTGGAACTGACTCTACAGTACTTAAAAACAACAGTGGCTAATGATAGTGAACATCTCTTCATGTGTTTGTTGGCTGCCTGAATGTCTTCCTTGGTGAAGTGTCTGTGTTTTGTTCCTATTTTTTAATTGAGTTATTTGTCTTTTACTTGTAGAGGTGTTGTAGTTTCTTGTATATTTTAGAGATTAGTCCCTTGTCTGATAATGTCATTGCAAAAATTTTTTTCCTATTCTGTGGGCTCCCTTTTTACTCTTTTGCTGAAATCTTTTGATGCACATAAGTTTTAATTTTTGGTATGTTCCAATCTAATTTGTTTGTGCAATTAAAAAAAAAAAAGCCCTGTGTTAAAGCCCTTAAATTTGCCCCTATTTTTTCATTGATGACATTTATAGTTCTGGGATTTACATTTGGGTCTTTAATCCATGTTGAGTTAGTTTTTATATTTGGTGTGAGATGAAGGCCTTGTTTCATTCTTTCGCCTGTTGATTTTTTAGTTTTGCCAGCCCCATCTGTTGAAGAGACTATATCTTCTTCCCATTCAATGTTCTTTTGCCCTTTGCCACAGATCATTTGGCTATATGTGGATGGGTTAACTGTATTCTCAGTCCTGTTCCATACAGAAAGATCTGTATGTCTTTCATTGAACTAGTACCAGGCTGTTTTGACCACTTTAGCCACGTAGTGAATTTTGAAATCAGGGAGTGAGAGGCCTCCAACTTTGTTATTCTTCTTAAGCAGTGCTTTTGCTTATCTAAGGACTCTTTCCTTTCTATATAAAGTTTGTAATTCCATCTGTTTAAAGATTCCATTTGGTAGAATCTTAATTGGGATTGCATTGTATCTGTAGATTGCTTTGGGTAGTATTCACATTTTCACAATGTTAAGTCTTCCTGTCTATGAGCATGGTATATTCTTCCATTCATTGTTAGCCTTTATACTCCTAATTATCCCTTTGTATGAAGTTCAGAGTTCTGGGACCATCCTTTGGGCCTGTTTCATGTGGTATTCTGTTCTGTCACTGGCGGAGGTCTGCACAGCCTGTAACCCTAATCCGCCACCTTTGTGGTTCTCTCTCACCGTGTTATTTTTAATAGTCTCATATGCATGTAAAAGTTGGACACTGAGTAAGGAAGACCATAGAAGAATTGATGCATTTGAGTTAATGGTGTTGGAGGAGAATATTAAACTACCATGGATTGCCAGAAGAACAAACAAATCTGTGTTGGAAGAAGTATAGATAGAGTGCACCTTAGAATCCAGGATGGCCAGACTTCATCTCTCATCCTTTGGACACATTATTAGAAGATCTGTACATGCGCATTCCAAAGAAGGATGATTCAGTGGAATGCAGAATTTATCAAACAATATCACTGTTATCATATGTAAGCAGAGTTTTGCTGAAGATAATTCAAAAACATATTTACTGTACATGGACAGGGATCTGCCAGAAATTCAAACCAGATTCATAAGAGGACATAGAACAAGAGATATCATTGCTGATATCAAATGGATCTTTGCTGAAAGTAAAGAATACCAGACAGATGCTTTACCTATGTTGTATTATCTGCACAAAAGCATTCGACTGTGTGGATTGTAACAATTATTGATAGCATTGCAAATAATGAGAATTTCAGAACGGGAGTGTAGTGGCTCCTTAGATAAGCACTGGTTTGAGCTTATCAGAAAGATGAGACTTACTGTGCCTGTAAAGATTTAAAGCCTCAGAAACCCTATACTAGGTTGCTATGAGTCAAACCAACTTGATGGCACTTAAAACAAAATATGCAGGCAGAACTTGTATGTAGACAGTCTTTTGAAAAGAATAAGGGGATACTATGTGAAAATAGGAAAAGGTATGTGTCAAGGTTGTATCCTTTCACCATATCTAATCTTTGTTGAGCAAATAATCTCAGAAGCTGGACTCTATGAAATAAAACGCAGCATCAGAGCTGGAATAAGACTCATTAACAGCATGCTATGAGCAGATGACACAACCTGGCATACCTAAAGTGAAGAGACTTAAAGCACTTACTGATGAAGATCAAATATGGTATAGTATACCTCTCAGTTTAAAACAGAATCACTGCAACTGGGCCAATAAGCAACATCTTGATGGCATGAGAAAAGATTGAAATTGTCAAGGATTTTGTTTTGCTTGGATCCGTGATCAGCATGAATGGAAGCAGCATTCAAGAAACCAAACAATGTGTTGCATTGGGCAGTTATACAAAGTGGTGGTGGCAGTGTGCCATGGAGTCGGTTCCATTTCATAGCAACCCTGCATAGGGTTTCTGAGGCTGCAGATCTTCTCGGGAGCAGAAAGCCTTATCTTTCTCCCGTGGAAAGGCTGGTAGTTTCAAACTGCTGACCACGAGGTTAGCAGCCCGATTAGTAATCAGAAATCAAGAGACCTCTTCAAAGTGTTAAAAAATAAAGATGTCAATTTGAAGACTAAAGTGTGCCTCACCCAAGCCATGATTTGTTTTCATTTGCCTCATACGCATGTGAAAGCTGGACAGTAAAAAAGGGAGACTGAGGGGAAACTTTTACATGTGAATTTTGGTGTTGACAAAGTATATTGAATATACCATGGGCTCTGAGAGAAAGAACACATCTACCTAGGAGAAAGTGCAGCCAGAGTGTTAAAAGCAAAGATGGTAAGACTTTGTCTTACATGCTTTGGACATGTTATCAGATAGGACTGCTCCTTGGAGAAAGTCATCATACTTGGTAAAACTAGAGGGCCAGCAATGCAGAAGAAGACTCAGTGAGATAGACTGCAGTGGCTGCAACAATAGTCTTAAACATACCTGCTATTGTAGTGATAGCAAAGAATCAGGCATTGTTTCCTTCTGTTATAGATTAAGGTCGCTATGGGCAGAACCAAGTCTCCATCAGCTAACAACAATAAACTTGTATGCATATGCTTGTTTTAATATGAGAGCAAATAAAAAGTGAGTACTACAAAATCATAGACGTGTTTTTAAAATAAAAACAATAAAAATGTGACGCTGTTGTTTGTTGACATATTCTACATCTAGAGCTCTATCCCTTCCCTGAAGAATCCAGTACTCTGATTTATACCCAGGGACTCAGATTGTGTTCCTCTTCAATGTTCTTTGAGTTTTGGGAGCAGAAAAGTCTGAAGAAACAAGATCAGAGATGTAGACTGGCTGGAGTAAAGTTTTCCAGCACAATTTTCTTAAAACAGCCCTTGCTGCCATGGAAGAATGAGCAGGTGCATCATCATGATACAGAAAAATTCTTTGGTGTACAACTTTCCTGGCCTTTTTCTCATCAGTGCAGTTTTCAGTTTTCTTAAAACTTTTTCCAATCACTTCTGTGATTGTCCTGTGTCCTTTGCAAAAAATATGGACATTACCCCTTTGGAATCCCCAAAAAACTGTTGCCTTGTAACTTTCTTAGCTGATTTCTTTGCCTTGAATTTAACAATCTGAATAGTCTCCTCGGAAACTTCTGTTTTATTTGGGTTTGGTGTATTTTTTTTCGAAGGCACTGTAGTGAGAATAAGATGAGAGCATTACTGAGATATGTTTAAATTTTGTTTGGGATAAACCATTGCATATGTGAACTAGAATCCTAGTAGCAATACGTTGTTACTTATTCACATAATACATAAATGTATACACTTTTTTTTTTTATGCTTTATTGTGAATTATGTGATTTATAGTTTACATGGGAAGGCATCAGCTTCACATTGATCCTGTCGTGTGTCGTTTCCTTGCCATGGTTACAATCCCTGCTATGCATCATCGATCAACCAAAGGGTATATCCTGTAAGCTGCACCCCTGTACCCGCACACCGCCCCTCTCTCTCTCCAGGTCCGAAGTCTCCAGCCGTTCCATCTCCCCACCTCATCGTCTCTGGCTCCATCCCTGGCATCACTGCTTCTCTGGGTAGGGTTCTGCTCCCTGCTCTTCTCCTTTGATGGTCCCAGGGACCTCTGTTCCTAGGGGTTAATCACTCCCCTCACTTTGCCCCAAAACGTCCACCTTTACATTTCCAGCACTTACAATCAGTTTTGATAACAATTATTTGCTATTGTATCGCAAGGGACCTATCTGTATCATGAGCCCTGACTAGGCAGAGTGGATACGACTCAGTGGAGATTTTACCTTGCTCCATACCCTCTGAGTCTATGTTCCCTCTTAAAATCTTGTAAGTCAGTCACTTCTTGCCTCTGTAGCCCTCCCATTCTGGGTAGCCAATGTCCAATTTGCCCATCCCTGTCCTCTCTGTGTGCCGTGGAGATGGGAATGATCCTTGCTTTGAAGATTTGTTCACTCTTGAACTATTACTTCCATAGGTGTGTGTCAAGTTCATCAATTGTGTCCGATTATTCTTTTTCCCTTCTTCTTTCTTCTTCTCTTTGAGCTCTAATCATCCAGCCGTTGAAGCCAGGTCAAGTGGGTATTATCTGCAAGTGTGGGTTTTCTTATGCATGTGCCCTCTCTTCTTATCAGCTGGACACTTCACTCTCCACTCTAATCCTCTGTGGCTGTGTCGCTGACTCTGGGTCCAAGAGTCCCCTGGACTTGCCACACTGCTGGCCAACCAGGTCTCCATGTGGGTTCACAGGAGTCTAATGAGCATTGTATGGCTTAGTTCGTAGCTTCATTGCTGTTTTTCCCTTACTTCCCCTTATTGGTGACAAATGTGGTAACAAGTCAGAGCATGCATTCCCATTGAGCCTTAGCCTTAGAAGGGGGTTTGCCTTGAGGGAGACCCAAACACTTGCCTTGATGTCTCCTGGGCGAGCCATTTGTTTGTTCTTGTAGTAATCCGTCGGTCTGCTTATATTGTTTTGTGTTTTTCTTGTCAGTCTGTCTTTCAGGACATATCTTCTGTTTTTCTGGCCACTCCAGGCTGGTCTGCTTATCCTTTCAAGTGGAAATTTCCCCTCAGAAGATTCTGGATGCTGTTCAGGTTTCGATCTATGGTCTTGTGTAATACAGGGGCTCCGCAGGAAGCATCCTTTGTTGGGCACGTTGTATCCCCTTTTAGGTATTCCAGTCAGTTATTGGCAGAAGACGGACTCACAAGCTTTCTATGGTGGTATTTCTGTCTATGCTTTTCTCTCTCCCTCCAGTGTCTGTTTTATAGTGGTATGTCAGGGAAACCAAGATTCAACAGACAGCCAAGTATCTTAACATTATTTTTCCCCTTTCCCCCGTTCAAACCATGTCTCAGTCTCTGTATCCCAGAGCCCTGTTGTTCTAAGGTTTTGCATACATCATTATTTGCATCTGTCCCACTTCAGTTTCACATTCATGCTATCATGTTTCATTTCATTTCAGTGATTAAAATCCCCTCTGTGCCTCATCACATAACCAAAGGATACACCCAACAGGCCTGCCTCCCATGACTGTTAGCAAACAGCTCCTCTCCTGCCCTGAGTCCCATGTCCCCAGCCACTCCATCTGTCCATGCCATCACAGTCCCCTCACCATTTTGGTCTAGACAGTTTCATGACATCCCGCCTCCCCCACCAAGGTATTCCATTTAGTGATATGTTGGATCTGGGCCACATGTTTTCTGTTGTGATGCTTCTGGCTATCCCCCTCCTCCTCAAGTATCTATTTCACAATGGTAGGCAAGGGAGACCAAAATTCAAAGGACGGCCAAGCATCCTAGCATTATTTCCCCTCTTTTTCCCCTTTCAATCCATGCTTCAATCCCTGTATCCTGAAGCCCTGTTATTACAGGTTTGCGCATATCTCACTATTTAGCTCTGTCTCACCTAGCCCATGCAAACCTGCCCATCGGTTCTTCCATTCACCTTGTTCTTCTTTTTCCCGTCCCCCTTCTTGTGTATTGCCAGCCTCCCTTCCACCACCCCCGCTCCCAGGTTTTCCTGTTGTCTATTCCCTACCCTGTGCTATTTCTTCCCCTCCCTCCCCACCTCTCTTCCCATATGTACCTGTGATCAGCACTTACATTTTTAGATTTTTTTCCCCTCTCCCTTTTGGGTGGGTTCTTTTTCTTAGTCTTTTACAATAGTGGTCTTATGCAGTATTTCTCCTTTTGTGAATGACTAATTTCACTCAGCATAATGTCCTCAAGGTTCATGCATGTTATCTGATGGCTTGCAGCTTCCTTGTTGTTTTTCAAGGTACCATAGTATTCCATTGTGTGTATGTACCAGTTTGTTTATCCATTCTTCAGTTGATGGGCATTTTGGTTGTCTCCATTTTGTTGCTCGTGTTATGACTCGTATTTTTTGTGGGTAGATTCCAAGTAGAGGAATTGCTAGGCCATATGGTAATTCTATTTCCAACCTTCTGAGGAAGCACCATATTGCTCTCCAAAGTGGTTGGACCATTTTGCATTCCCACCAACAATGTAGAAGGGTCCCTGTCTTTCCACATCCTCACCAGCATTTGTTGTCTTCTACTTTTGTGATCTTTGTTGTTATTGTTGGTATGAGATGATATCTCATTATTGTTTTGATTTGCATCTCTCTGATGGCTAGTGATCATGAACATTTCTTCATATGTTTGTTGGCTGCCCGGATTTCC
>NW_006408881.1:275405-278738 GCF_000296735.1 Chrysochloris asiatica
GTCAAGTTCATCAAATTGTATCAGATTACGCTTTTTTCCTCTTCTTTCTTCTTCTGGTTGAGCTCTGATCATCCAGTCATTGAAGCCAGGTCAAGTGGGTATTATCTGCAAGTGTGGGCCTTCTTGCGCATATCCGCTCTCTTCTTAACAGCTGGATGCTTCAATCTCCACTCTAATCCTCTGTGTCTGTGTCACTGACTTTGGGCCCAAGAATCCCCAGGTCTTGCCACACTGCTGGCCAGCCAGGACTCCACAAGGAGTCCACTGTACGTTGTAGGGCTTAGCTTGCCACTTCATTGCTGTTTCTCTCTCACTTCCTCTCATGGGTGACGAGTGTGTATTCCCATTGAGTCTCAGTCTTGGAAGGAGATTAGCACTGAGGGGACCTGACCATTTGCTTTGATGTCTTCTGGGCAAGCAACTTGCTTGTTCTTGTAGTAACAGTCGGTCTACCTCTATTGTTTTGTATTTTTACTGTAGGTCTTTCTTTCAAGAAGTATCTTCTGTTCCTCTAGCTGCTCCAAGCTGGTCTGCTCGTCCTTTCAAGTGTAAATTGCCCATCTCTGAAGATCTGGATGTGGTTCAGGCTTCCACCTATAGTCTTATGTAATGCAGAGGTTCCTCAGGAAGCCTCCTTCACTGGGCACGTTGTAGCCCCATTTTAGGTATACCAATCAGTTATAGGCAGAAGACGGACTTACAAGCTTTCTATGGTGATATTTCTGGCAAATCCTTTCTCTCCCCCTCCAGTGTCTATTTTATAATAATGTATGGAAAACCAAGATTCAAAAGACAGCCAAACATCTTAACATTATTTCCCCCCTTTCCTCATTCCAACCATGTCTCAATCTCTGTATCCCAGAACCCTGTTGTTCATTTTTTAAATTGAGTTATTTGTCTTTTTCTTGTAGAGGTGTTGTAGTTTCCTGTATATTTTAGAAATGAGTCCCTTATCTGATGTGTCACTGCAAAATATTTTTTCCCATTCTGTGGGTTCCCTTTTTACTCTTTTGGTGAAGTCTTTTGATGCACATAAGTTTTTAATTTTTAGTATGTCCCACTCATCTATTTTGACTGTTTTTGTTTGTGTCGTTTTCAAAATGTGTGGTAGTTTGTATATGCCCTGAATTAGCGTCCTCACATTTGTCCCTATTTTTCATTGATCATCTTCATAATTTTGGGATTTGCATATAGATCTTTAATCCATGGATAGGGCATGAGGCAAAGGTCTTGTTTCAGTCTTTTACATATTGCTTTCCAGTTCTGCCAGCACCATTTGTTGAAGAGACTGTCTCCTCCCCATGCAATATGCCTAGGCCTCCCCATGCAATATGCCTAGGCACTTTGTTGAAAATCATTTGGCTGTATGTGGTTGGTTTAATTTCTGGATTCTCAGTTCTGTTCCATTGATCAATGTATCTTTCATTGTAAGAGTACCAGGCTGTTTTGACCACTGTAGCCATGTAATAAATTTTGAAATTGGGGAGTGAGGGACCTCCAACCTTGTTCTTCTTTTTAAGCAGTGCTTTGCTTATCCTGGGTCTCTTTCCTTTCCATATAAATTTAGTAATTGTCATTTCCATCTCTTTGAAGAATGTTGTTGGAATCTGAATTGGGATTGCATTGTATGTGTAAATTGCTTTGGGGAGTATTGACATTTCCATGATATTGAGTCTTCCTATCCAGGAACATGGTATGTTCTTCCACTTCTGTAGGTCTCTTTTGGTTTCTTGCAGTAGTGTTTTGTAATTTTTTTTATATAAGTCCTTTGTTTCTCTGGTTACATTTATTTCTAAATATTTCATCCTTTGTTTGGCTATTACACATGGTATTGCTTTCCTAATGTCATTTTCATTGCTATCATTGTTGCTATAGAGAAATCCAACTGATTTTTGCATGTTGATATTATACCCTGCCACTTTGCTGAATCTTTCAATGAAGTCTAGTAATTTTTTTTACTCAGTCTTTGAGGTTTTCTATGTATAGGAACATATCATCTGCAAATAAGGAGAGTTTTACTTCCTCTTTGCCAATTTGGATGCCTTTAATTTCTCTATCATGCCGTATAGCTCTGGCTGAAACTTCCAGCACAATACTGATTAGGAATGGTGATACAGGGCATCCTTGTCTGGTTCCCGTTCACAGAGGGAAGGCTTTCAGTTTCTTTCCATTAAGAGTAATGTAGACTCTTGGTTTTGTATATATGCTCTTGATTATGTTGAGGAATTTCCCTTCAATACCTACTTTGTTGAGTGTTTTTATCAGGAATGGATGTTAGATTTTGTCAAATGCCTTTTCTGCATCAATTGATAAGATCATGTGGTTCTTTTTCTTATTTATATGTTGGAGTACGTTGATTATTTTTCTGATATTGAACTGCCCTTGCATCCCTTTTATGAAACCCACTTGATCATGATGTCTTTTTTTTTTTTTTGATGTGCAGATGGATTCTGTTGGCTAGGATTTTGTTGAGAATTTTTGCATCTACGTTCATGAGGGATATTGGTCTATAGTTTTCTGTTTTAGTGATGTCCTTTCCTGGTTTTAGTATGAGGGTTATGCTTGCTTCATCAAAAGTATTAGGGAGTTTTCCATTCTCTTTTATGTTCTGGTATAATTTGAGTAGAATTGGTGACAGTTCTCTGACCGTTTGGTAGAACTCACCCGTGAAGCCATCTGGGCCTGGGCTTTTGTTGGTCGGGAGTTTTCTGATTACCTGGTCAGTTTCTTCTTTTGTTATGGGTTTGTTCAAATTTTCTACTTCATTCTGAGTAAATTTAGGTAGGTCATGTTTTTCTAGAAATATATCCATCTCATCTAAGTTTTTGAATTTGTTGGAGTATAGCTCTTCATAATATTCTGTAATTATCCTTTTGATTTTGTTTGGTTCTGTTGTGACTTTACTCATGTGGTTTCTAGTGTGATTTATTAATGTTCTCTCCCTCTTTTCTTTAGTTAGTTTTGCCAATGGTTTGTTAATTTTATTAATCCTTTCAAAGAACCAGCTTCTTGTCCTGTGCATTCTTTCTATAGTTTTTCGGTTTTCCATCTCATTTATTTCTGCTCTTATCTGTATTGCCTTTCTTTTGGTGACTGTACATTCCCTCTTTTGGTCTGCTTCTAATTTTGAAGATGCTATGTTAATGTGTTTCTTTTGCTTAGTATTCTTTCCTTGGCTTTGATTTTGGAGAGCTTGATTATATATGTCTGGTAACTTTCTTTTGTGGTCTGTCCTTCCTGGGGTAGGTTCGACTTCTTGAATGTTTGTCTTCTCATCTTTTAAGATGTTAGGGAAATTTTCTTCCAGAAGCTCTTCAACTATCTCCTCTGTGG
>NW_006408881.1:279941-306317 GCF_000296735.1 Chrysochloris asiatica
AACCTGCTTGGTCGGGTATTCTGTGTTGTTGTTGGCGGAGCTCTCTGCTATACGTCCACCTGATCCGCCATCTTGTTTGTTCCTCTGTCGTTTTTCTTGACACTTGCTTTCTTGAGTGTTGATAGTGGATCCAAACAATATGAAGTCTTTGTAAACTTTAATCTTTTCTATACTCATCATGAAATTATTTATTGGTCTAGTGGTGAGGAATTTTTGTTTTCTTGACATTGAGGTGCAACCTGTGCTCATGATTTTGCCCATAGATTCCTTCAGTCTCACAAGTTGAGGTTCAATTTGTTTATTCAGTTCTTTTCAGCTTGAGAAATGCTGAGTGTGTTTTTCCCTTTTGGTTTTCTAACTCCAGGTATTTGTGCATTTCATTGTAATACTTGACTTTGCCTTCTTGAGTTGCCCTTTGAAGTTTTCTATTTAGCTCTTTGACTTCCTCATTTTTTGCATTTCCTTTAGCTTCTGTACACTGGAGGACAAATTTTATGTCTCTTCTGACATCCATTTTGGTCTTTTCTTTCTGCTCTTTTTTTTTCTTCATGAATTGAGTGAAGGTTTACAGAGCAGCCCATCAGTTTTGCATTCAACAAATCATAAACTTTGCTTCATTACATGGTTACAATCCCTTCCATGACAGTTAACAGCATTTACCTCTATTCACTTTAACTACTGCATTCCTCTCTTTGTCTCCTGCCACCCCTATCTTTCCTCTACCAACCTCCCTCCACTTGTATATTGCTTGCCACGTAACCCATGTCAACGTATGTCTACCTTCTAGTGCATGTTTCATTTCCTTCTCCCCCCAAAACCATCATAGATTGTTTCTTTTATCAAGAACCCTCTCCCCTCTTTTTTTTTTTTTTCTTTATGTACAAAGCAAAAGTAAAACCATGCAGGAATATATTGTTTAAACAACCAAGGGCACATTCTGGAAGCCTCCTGACTGCCAGCACACAGCCTTTCTCTTTCCATGAGTCTAGAGTCCTCAGCTGTTCAACCTCCCCATGCCATTACTTCTCCCTCCATCTCTGGTATTGCTGTTTCTCTGGTTAGGGTCCCATGTTGTGCTCATGTGCTTCTCTTTTGATGGTCCTAGAGTCCTCTGTTCCTGTTATGTAAGATTAACTACTCCCTCATCCTTTTTTGTTATACAATGTCTCTACCTTTACATCCGTGACATTTGTAATTAGCTATGGTAACAGTTACTCACTAATGAATCATATGAATCCTATCCTCATCTTCTTTCACCAGACCCATCTAGACAAGAGGAAAACTATTCAGTGGGGATTCTACCTTCCCCTGCACACTTTGAAGCTAAATTCTCTCTTGAAAACTTGTAAGCCAGCCACTTCATGCATTTATTGCACACCCCAGTCCCCCATTTTAGGTAGCCAGTGTCTTAAGTTGCCCAACTCTATCAACCCTGTGTACTGAGGAATAGGTTTGATCCTTGATGTGAAGACTCCTTCCCTCTTAGCTGGTATTTTGAGTTACTACATTCATAAGTATAGGTCAAGTTCATCAAATTATAGCAACTTACACTTAATTCCTTTATCAAATTTCTTTATCTTCTTCTAGTTGAGTTATGATCATCAAACCATCAAAGCTAGGTCAAATGGGTACTATCTGCAAGTATGGGTATACTTGTGCATCTCCCCTCACTTCATATCAGCTGGACACTTCACTCTCAGCTCTAGCCCTCTGTGGCTAGGTCCTTGTCCATGGTTTCAGGAGTTCCCAAGTATCACCACACTTCAGACCAACCAGCCCCTCCTTTTCTTTCTCTCATCTTAAGGTCCACGGGAATCTATGGAATGTGGTCTAACTCAGCACATATCTTCATTATTGCCTTTTCATCTTGACTTTTTAATGACCTTTTGTTTTCTTCCTGTATGATGTTCTTGATATCATCCTGTAATTCTTCTGATCTCTGGTCATTTGTATTTAATGCATTATATGTATTCTTAAATGATCTTTGAATTCAGGTGTAACATGGTTATGGTCATATTTTGGGTCTCGTATACTTGCTCTGGTAGCGTAGTGGTTACGAATCGGGCTGCGAACCTTAAGGTCAGCGGTTCGAAACTACCAGCTGCTCCGCGGGAGAAAGATGAGGCTTTCTACTCCCGCAAAGATTTACACCCTCGGAAACCCTGTACAGGGTCGCTATGAGTCGGAACCGACTCGAAGGCACCTAACAACAACAACAACATACTTGTTTTAATGTTGTTCAGCTTCAGTCTGAACTTGTACATGAGTAATTAATGGTCTGTTTCACAGCGCCCCAGCCTTGTTTTGGCTGATGATAAATGATTTTTTTTTTAACTATCTCTTCCCATGAATTTAGTCAGTTTGATTACCGTGTATCCCATCTGATGGGGTACATGTGTATAGCTGTCTTTTATGCTGTTTAAAAAGGTATTTGCAGTGAATAAGCCATTGCTCTTGCAAAATTCTGTCATGCAATCTCCAGCATCATTTCTGTCACCAAGGCCATGTTTTCCAATTATGGATCCTTTCTCTTTGTTTTCAACCTTCACATTCCAAGCACCAAGAGTTATCAATACATCTTAATTGCATATTTGAACAATTTTAGACTGAAGAAGTTGGTAGAATTAATCAATTTCATCATTACTGACTTTAGTGGTTGATGCATAAATTGAACAAGTGGTGTGATCTGGTCTTCCTTATAAACACATAGATATTGTCTTATCACAGACAGCATTGTACTTCACGTTAGGTCTTGAAATGTTCTTTTGGAGGATGAGTGTGATGCCATTCCTCTTCAATTTATCACTCCTGGCATAGTAAATTGTATACTTTTCTGATTCAAAATGGCCAACACCAGTTCATTTAAGCCCATTAGTACATATGACATCCATCTTGAGTTCTGTTTTGTTTTGACACCTTTTAATTTTCCTATATTCATACTTCATGCATTCCATGTTCTAATTATTGATGGATGTTTCTAGATGTTTCTCCTCATTTTGAGTTATGCCCCATCAGCAAGTGAAGGTTTCCAAAGCTTTATTCCATTCTTGTTATCATGGTCCACTACTTTGAGGCAGCAAGTCTTCCCCAGTTGTCTTTTGAATGACTTCCATCCTGAGGTGCATCTTCTTTTGCTATCCATAAGGTGTTCTTTGGCTAACCATTCAGTAGTAGTTTGCTCCTCCATCTTCCTAGTTTGTCTCATTCTGGAAGGTCTGCTGAAAACCTGTACACCATGGATGACCCGTCTAGTATTTAAAATACTTATGGCATAACTTCCAGCATCACAGCAACATGCAAGCCACCACAGTATGAAAAACTGAAAAATAGGTGATAGTTCAATAACACTTGTCATCATGTATAGCCATGATGACACACCACTACACACTCATAAGAATGGCTGTATATCAGATGCTGGTGAATACTAGGAATAACTCAGAATCTCAGAATATAGAAACTACAGATACCTTTGAAAACATTTTGGCAATTTCTTGAAAAATTAAACATTTATTTACCATTTGACTAGGTCATCTTTCCCTAGATGTTGGTAAGTTAGGATGCTTGTGAAAAATTGTTGAGCTTTCAACTAGTCTTTTACTTATATGTAAATTATACCTTAATAAAGTGATTTTTGCTGTTGTTGTTAAGTGTCATCAGAAATCCAAAAAGTGAATGACACGGGGTAAAGTCAGAATACAAAATTTTTTTTTCTTCTGAAGGGCTTATAAATAGAGTATATGGATATTGAGCCCAACTGTTGATGATAGCCAAATTTTGAAATACCCTAAAAATGTATATATCATTTGTTGTTGTTAAGTACCATTGAGTTGGTTCCAATGTACAGGCTTTCTGAGAGTACTGTTTGGAACTGATGACTTTGTGGTTGGCAGAAATTATATCTAGCCATTAAAAAATGATGCTGTATGTATTCTGTAATTCAGTAAGTTCCATTCCCAGGTACGTATCCAACAAATTCTATTTTAGTTATTTAGCACTCCTATAACAGAAATAGAATCCTGGTGTGGTGCTGTGGGTTAATGCGCTAGAGTACAAAGTAGGTTTGAACTGCAAGTTCTGTGGTTCAAGCTCACCAATAGCTCCTTGGAAACCCTATACATGGTCTCTATGGGTCAGCAACAACATAACAGAAATACCGTAAGTGGGTGGCTTTAACAAACAAACTTATTTTCTCATAGTTTCAGAGACTAAAAGTTCAAATTTAGAGTTCCAGCCTAGGTGAAGGCTTCTCTCTCTGGTGACTCTGGAGGAAGGTATTTATCTGTTTTAGCGCCTAGTTTCATGTTGCTTGTCATCGCTTTCCCATCTCTGCTTCTAACTTGCTTATTTAATCTCTTTATATACCTAAAGAGATCGACTTACGATACACCCTACAGTAATCCTGGCATATTAATATGATAAACACAGCCTATCCCCAAACGGATTGTAACCACAGGCATAGAAGTGCTAGGGTTTATAACACATATACTTTGGGGACACAGTTTAGTCCATAACAATATGTTCATGAACAGGCACGTGTAAAAATATTCATTAAAAAATTGGGGGCAAGATGGCAGAGTAGGGAGACTCACTGGTCAGACCCTTTGCAACAAAGACATGGAAAAACAAGTTAAATAGGTAGAGAGGTGGTGGTCCTGGAACACTGAGCTTCAGAAGATAAGATAGAGAGGTGGACTGAGTGCTGACTGGAAGAGGACGCTGTATAGGAACTATGAGAGAAGAAAAGCAAGAAGGCTATCAGCTGGCATTTTGAACTTTTGTGAGCAATGCCCAGCCTTCGGGCACAGGGACAGGCTGCAGGTGGGAAACAAGGGAAGTGCAGTCCTCCGTTGTTCTCTTGCACTCCTGGTTGCTGAGGTGTGGCCAGTCCCGTCATTGCCAGTGCAGCAGCCAGTGGTATCCCCTCCTGTGTGCAGCCTTTGCCTGGGGTCCTTCAGGAGGGTCGTGAACCTGTCCTGAACTATGCTACACAGACAGCAAACCGTGAACTGTGTTCAGACTTCTTACCAGTGTCTAGCATATCCACAAGGAGACAGATGGTGAGTGCTGAAACACACTAGTAAACGATCATCAAATATAAATAACGATGACACCACAGTATGTTGGCAAAAACAGGCAATTTAGCTTACATGAAGAAATAAAACAGAGTGCTACGTGTAGCAAGTGACCAAAATATAGAGTCAGAAAATATAATAACCAGAAATAGAATCAGAACTATTTGATAAGAAATTTTAAAAATTAGGTACCTACAATGAATTGAGAGAAAGGTTAATAAAAGCAAGGAAGAATTCAGGAAAATAATACATGAACAAACTGTCAATATAATGAAAATCTGGAAACCATACAAAAATAGCAGTTAGAAAGCCAGAAGATTAATACTAAGAATTCAGAAATAGATAGTACATTGAAAGGGAAAAGTAGAATTGAATTAATGGACGTCTGAATCAGTAAGCTTGAAGACAAATCTATTCATTTTAAAGGAGAACAATCAGAAAAAAGAAAAAAATCCAAAGAAAGCCTAAGATTTATGTGGCACACTACTAAGTGGAATAATTTACATGGGATTGGAATTCCAGAATAGAAAAAGGCAAATGAATCTATAGAGAAAACTTTCCTACAAAGATGAGAAGATAGCCATTCAAGGAGTTAAATGAATTCCAAACAGGATAGACCCCAATAGAAGATCACTAAGACATATTATAATCAGACTTTTCAAAATCAAAAACAAGGAAAGAATCCTGAGAGCAGCTTGGGAAAAACCTAAAAGTTGCCTACAAAGGAGAACTAATGATACTAAACTCTGATTTCTCAGCAGAAACCATGAGGGCAAGAAGATAATGGAATGACATATATAAAACTCTAAAAGGAAAAAAATTGCAAAATTGTCCATCAAATATGATGGTAAAATTAGGAAATTTCCAGATAAACAGAAATTAAAAGAATTTGCAAAAACCAGACCAACTTTACACAAAATACTAAAGGGAGTTCTTTGGACCAAGAACCAACAACAGCATTCACCAGCCTGAGACTAACATACATGGCAGTATAACTTAGAACACAACCCAAATTTAGAAATATTCAAAGTAAAACAAACCTTGTTGATGTTAGGTGCCATCAAATCGGCACTGACTTATAGCGACCTTATGCACAGCAGAACGAAACACTGCCCAATCCTGGGCCAACCTCACTATTGTTGCCACACTTGAGTCCATAGATGCTGCCACTTGGCAAATCCGTCTCGCTGGGGGTCTTCCTCTTTTTCTCTGACCCTCCACCTTACAAAACATGATATCCTTCTCCTGAGACTTGTCCTTCCTGACAATATGTCTGAAGTATGAGAGATGAAGTTTGGCCATCCTGGCCTCCAAGGAGCACTCTGGCTGTACTTACAACACAGATCTGTTGGTTCTTTTGGCAGCCCATAACACTTTCAGTATTCTCCTCCAACACCATAATTCAAAAGGCTCAGTTCTTCTACAGTCTTTCTTATTCACTGTCCAGCTTTCGCATGCATATGAGGTTATTGAAAATACTATGGCTTGGGTCAGGCGCACCTTAGTACTCAAGTGTTTACTCTTCAACACTTTAAAAAGGTCTTGTGCAGCAGATTGCCTAATGCAGTACATCGTTTGATTTCTTGACTGCTGCTTCCGTGAGTGTTGATAGTTGATCCAAAAAGAATGAAGTCGTTAACAACTTCAATATTTTCTCAGTTGATAATAATGTTGTTTATTGGTCCAGTGGTGAGGATTTTTGCTTTCTTGACATAGAGATGCAATCCGTACTGAAGGCTGTGCTCTTTGATCTTCATCAGTAAATATTTTAAGTCTTCTTCATTTTCAGCAAGCCAGATTGTATTATCTGCATATCGCAGGTTGTTAATGATTCTTCCTCCAATCCTAATGCCACGGGTTTCTTCATAGAACCCTGCTTCTCGGATTATTTGCTCAGCATACAGTTTGAGTAAGTATGGTGAAAGAATACAACCCTGTCACACACCTACACAAAACAAACCTAGAAGACTGAAAATAAGGAACCAAAGATACTAGTTTGTAGCTACAAAACATAAAGTTTTAAAAAAGGGAATAATGTAATTACAGAACTTATAAATGAAGAGAAAATCAAGTAGATTTCAAGAAAAAATAAAATAGACCTAGCTGTAGTGCTAAAACTAAATCAAGCCTTACTCCTAGCCTTAGCCCAACTGCTACCCCTAACATTAACCGTAGTCCTAATGATAACCCTAAAACAAAATGAAGTCCTAGGCCTTGCCTAGACCTAGCCATAGTCCTAATCCTAACTCCTTAGTCCTACCCACTTCTACACCCCAGCCATCTACCCTCCCCCCCCAAAAAATAAAAAAACTCATAGCACTTCTGTTCATCATAATAAAACACTGGAACCTATCCAAATGTCCTTTAACAATCAATTGGATAGATAATTTATGGTTTAATTTCACACAGTGTCATACTATACAGCATTGACAATGAAAGCTACTTCTACATGCGACGACATGGATAACTGATTAAGTGAAAGAAGCAAAATTCAACAGGGTACATTTATTCGTCTATTTGTATAAAATTTAAAAATAGGCATAGTTGGTGTCTTAGTTATCTAGTTAGTACTGCTGTAACAGAAATACCATAAGTGAATGACTTTAAAAACAGAAATTTATTCTCTCAGAGGTTTGGAGGCTAGAAGTCTGAATTCAGAGGACTATCTCTGGAGAAAGGTCTCCTTTCAGATTTATAAGCCCAGCATTCCTTGGAGATTTTCATGTATTTTGACATCAGTCATTCCCTGGATTTTGGAGCTTCACAGTACACGAACTGTAGGTCCAAAGGACACACTCCACTTTTGGCTTTTCTTTCGTGGTGGTAGTAGCCCCCTCTTTCTCTTTCTTTTTTTTCTCTTGTAAAAGACAAGGTGTTCCATGCCATACCTTTGGGGATGGATCTGTCATTTTTTTTATCAGGGTCATGGTGGGATTAAAGGTGAGATAAACCACCTTCAGAGTCCTGGTGTGGTGCTGTTGGTTAATGCACTGGACTGCAAGGTTGGTTTGGACCACAGGGTTGGTGGTTCAAGTTCACCAGTTGGTCCTCAGAAACCCTATACAGGGTCACTATGAATGGAATCGACTCAATGGTATATAACAGCAGCAACAACAATATTTGGATTGAGTCTAGGTGATATTGTCATGTGTGTTAGTTTCTATAGCTTAATGGTTACGGATTGGGCTGTGAACTGCAAGGTCAGCAGTTCGAAACTACCAGCTGCTTCGCGGGAGAAAGTTGAGGCGTTCTGCTCCCGTAAAGATTAACAGCCTCCGAAACCCTGTGCAGGGTCGCTATGAGTTGGAACCAACTCCACGGCACATAATAACAACAACAACAATTGTCTGCTATTGCTGGTTCTGTCCACAGAACTTCATTTAGTATTTTTTTCTAAGGTGGATCTAGTTTTTACAAATTCTTTTAATTTCTGGTTGGCTGAAAATGACCTAGTTTCACCATCATATTTGATGGAAAGTTGTACTGTATATATAATTCTTGGTTTGCAGTTTGTTTCTTTCACAGTTTATAAATGTCTTATTGCCACGTGGTTGATTTTGAAAAGCTTGGCTATAGTAAATATATCTTAAGATTTTTCTTTTGAGGTCTATTCTGTTTGGAGTTTGTTCAATCTCTTGAATAGCTATCTTCTCATTTTCATGATATTGTTGTTGTTGTTAGGTGTCATCGAGAACCGATTCATGGCGACCTTATGCACAGCAGAATGAAACACTGCCTGATTCTGGGCCAACCTCACTATTGTTGCCACACTTGAGTCCATAGATACTGCCACGTGGCCAATCCATTTCGTAGGGGGTCTTCCTCTTTTTCTCAGACCCTCGACCTTTACCAAACATGATACCATTCTCCAGCGACTGGTCCCTCCTGACAATATGTCTGAAGTATGAGAGTCGAAGTTTGGCCATCTTGGTCTTCAAGAAGCACTCTGGCTGCACTTCTTCCAAAACGTATTTATTGGGTTTTTTTGGCAGCCCATGGCACTTTCAATATTCTCCAACACCACAATTCAAAAGCATAAATTCTTCTACGGTCTTCCTTATTCACTATCCAGCTTTCGCATGCATATGAGGTTATTGAAAATAGCATGGCTTGGGTCAGGTGCACTTTATTCCTCAAGCTGACATCTTTGCTCTTCAACACTTTAAAAAGGTTTTGTGCAGCAGATTTGCCTAATGCAATATGTCATCTGATTTCTTGACTGCTGCTTCCATGAGTGTTGATAGTTTATCCAAGAAGAATGAAATCCTTGACAGCTTCAGTCTTTTCTCTACTGATTGTTGTTTATTGGTCCAGTCATGAGGATTTTTGATTTCTTGACATTGAGATTTAATCCATACCATAGGCTGTGCTCTTTGATCTTCATCAGTAAATGTTTTAAGTCCTCTTCACTTTCAGCAAGCCAGGTTGTCTCATCTGCATATTGCAGGTTGTTTATGAGTCTTCCTCCAAGCCTGATGCCACATTTTTCTTCATATAACCCAGTTTCTCGGATTATTTGCTCAGCATACAGGTTGAATAAATATGGTGAAAGAATACAATCTTGTTGCACACCTTTCTTAATTTTAAGCCATTCAGTGTTCCCATGTTCTGTTCAAACAACTGCTTCTTTGTCCAGGTACAGATTCCTCATGAGCACAATAAAGTGTTCTGGTATACTCATACTTCACAATGTTGTCCATAGCTGTCATGATCCACATAATCGAAAGCCTTTGCATAGTCAATAAAGCACAGGTAAACATCTTTCTGATATTTTCTGCTTTCAACCAAGATCCATCGGATATCAGCAATGATATCCCTTGTTCCATGGCCTCTTCTGAATCCAGCTTGAATGTTAGGGAAGTTTTTTTTCCAACAACTCTTGGACAATATTCTCTGCGGTTTTATTTGTTTCTTCCTGTTCTGGATTTCCTATCACATGCAAGTTATTTCTCTTGATACAGTGTCCCACATAAATATTAGGCTTTCTTTAGAGTTTTTTTTATTCTTTTTCTGATTGTTCCTCAGCGGAATTTTTTCTAAGCTCAGTAATTTGGCTTTCCATTGATTCAGTTCTTTTTCTTTGCTCTTTCAGTGTATTATTTATTTTTGAAGAGTTAGTGTTAATTATGGACTTCTGTAGGATAAGCACTGTAGGAGAAGTACTGAACTGTCAACTACAAGGTTGGCGGTTCTAACCTTAAACAGGGTCTCTCTGAGTCAGAACTGACTGGAAGGCATTTAACAACCACAGTGGTAGTTGTTTTTGTTCCCAGTGTTTCGATTACTTTGTCAGGTTTTACTCATGGATTTTTCTATAGCTTTGTCTATGTTTTCCATGATTTCATGTGTAGTTTTCTTGATATTTCTCACGATCCCTTGAAATTGCCTAATTAATATTATTTTAGATTCCTTATCAGGTAATTCTGATACCATTTCTGGTATTTTCTATGTCTGCATTTTAGTAACTTGTTTGAGGTACTCTGTCTTACTTCTTTGTGTAAGCTGAAGTTGTCTGTTTTTCTCCAAGACTTTGTAGTTTCATATTTCAATTTAGCTATTAATTGTATATTGGTGTGTTCCCACGTACTCACCAGCTGTTTCCTGTGTGTGTGGTAGAGACTTGAAGTGTGAACATAGTTCTCTGTTCACTGTTTATGTAGCATAGTTCAAGGTGGGATCAGAGACCTCAAGAAGCAGGGGTTCTATGCCAGAACACCTGACTCCAGATAGAGCAGAAGCTGTGCAAGAGGTGGTGCCACTGGCCCCTGGGTTGGTAAGGGCAGGGACTGGCCACGCCTCTGGCTACCAGAAAGGCATGGGAACAAGGGAGAATTGAACTGCCTTACTGCCAGCCTCTGGTAGCGTAGTGGTTATGAATCGGGCTGCAAGTTGCAAGGTCAGCAGTTCGAAACTACCAGCTGTTCTGCGGGAGAAAGATGAGACTTTCTGCTCCCGTAAAGATTTGCAGCCTTGGAAACCCTGTGCAGGGTCACTATGAGTTGGAACCAACTTCATGGTACTTAACAACAACAACAACTGCCACCTCCTGTGCTTTATCAACAACTGTTCAAAAAACTCAGTACGGCCATGCCATGTTAGCCCATGGTCCACCTTTCCCTCTCCCTCTTTCTTTCTCTCTCTCTTGTTTAGCCTCCTCTTCCAGTTTGGCACTCAGTCCCCTTTTCTGTCCTTTCCTCTGATGCTCAGGGTTCCAGGATTACCATCTGTTTTACTCCATCTCCCTTGTCTTTGTTACAGAGGGTTGGCTCAGTGTGTCTGCTTACTCTGCCACCTTGTCTGGGACTCCTCTGTTTTAATTTTTAAAGTGATAGTGTGGTGTGTTAACGTGCTCTCATAGGTTAAAATTCTAAGAGTATACAATAAAAAGTATCACTGTCGTTTCTCTTCCTACCACCCCCCAGTCATCCACTTTCTTTTTCTTTAAATAAAATACAATGGTTTTGAAGATGTTTATCCATGTGCAGATATATATGTATTTGTATGTGTTCTCCTTCAAAGACAGTGGTAGTTCAGTGGTAGAATTCTTACATTCCATATAGGAGACGTGGACTGTATTCGAAACTGGTACATTTTAAGCACTGCTACCTCCTGTCTGTCACTGGAGGCTTGTGTGTTGCTATGATAATGAATATGTTTGGATGGAGCTTTCAAACTAACAGAAACTAGAAAGAAAAGCCTGGCCATCTACTTTTGAAAAACCAGTCAGTGAAAACCCATGAGAGCAAAATGGCCACATCCCATTGTGCAGGCGTTACTTGGAAACCCTATATAAGATCATTGTGAGTCGGAACCAACTTGATGACACTTCATCACCACCACCAGCCAAGAGTTGTTGTTTTTGTTAGGTTCCATCGAGTCGGTACTGACTCATAGCGACCCTATGTACAACAGAATGAAACACTGCCCGGTCCTGGGCCAACCTCGTAATTGTTGCCATGCTTGAGCCCATTGATGCTACCATATTGCCAATCCATCTTGCTGGGGATCTTCTTCTATTCTCTGACCTTCCACCTTACCAAACATGATATCCTTCTCCAGAGACTCATCCCTCCTGACAATATGTCTGAAGTATGAGAGATGAAGTTTGGCCATCCTGGCCTCTAAGGAGCACTCTGGCTGCACTTCTTCCAAAACAGATGTTTGTTCTTTTGGCAGCCCATGGCACGTTGAATATTCTTCTCCAACACCATAACTCAAAAGCATCAATTCTTATACATTCTTCCTTATTAGTATATGCACTTTAATAATGATAGATTTAACCATATTCTCTTTGTAGGGGTTTAGACTAAGAAATTCATTGACTGTTTATATGCTCTTATACTTAGGAACTGTATGTACTATTCTTAATAGTAGGATTTTGAAATTTTTTCCGAAAATGAAATGAAATGAAATTGTCTTATAATCTGTATTGCACTTTCAGCTGTTTGAGTTCATTTTAGATGGATTCTAAGTCATTTCCTCTAAAGGTGTGAAATCCACAATACCCAGAAAAAGTTTCATAGGTTGTCACTTCAAGACCTGATTCTATAAGGTGAATCTGTGCTCATATTTTCCTTGTTAAGGAAATGTCACAATGAAATGATTAGCTTATCAACCCTGAAACTTAGTTGCAAGTGCCACTTTTGTATGTACTATATATTAATTAACTTTGGGAGTATATGACTTTTTAATCCTTGATATATTTCCTAGTCAATGATGAATCAACTCGAGATGCTGAAGTCACTGCCAGGGAGCACCTGGGTTCTAGTAGCTCCCTCCAGTCCCGTGAAGAGAAACAAGAGCCTGTTGTAGTAAGACCCTATCCACAGGTCCAGATGTTGTCTACACACCATGCTGTTTCATCGGGCACACCCGTCACAGTAACAGCCCCACCAGCACATCTGACGCCAGCAGTGCCACTCTCATTTTCAGAGGGACTTATGAAGGTAACAGTGAGGCTTAAAATTTCATATTGAAGCATAGCTAAAGACTAGCTGATACTTATGGCAATTTTTATTCTATCTTAAGCTGTATACTAGGATTGTTCTTTGCTTTTGCTTTTTCATTTGTCATTTCACCTCTTTTCTGTAACCCAGAGCTGTCCTGTTCTACCACTCAAATATTTTTTTCCCACAGAGCAGTAGGCATCACAGATCTTTTCCCATATCATATTCTGAAATTGATTTTAAACCATAAGCATACTGACTCTGTTTTTGTTTTGGGAGTGCCACTACTATTTTTGAATTGCTTATATTAAAAGCGTTCTGATAAGAGAATGTATGAGAAAATTATCTTGTTTAGTTACCTTGTGGTATGTTTTCAGTTACTTGGAGTTTTATTTACTGCCTAAACTTGGGAGACAGTATTGCATAGAAGAAAGAAAACAGGCCATATCCCATATAGAACTAGACCTTTTTCCTAGCCCTACTTTTTACTTCCTTTGTGGCTTTGAGTGAGTCACTTAACTTTACTCTGTTTATTTCTGCATCTGTAAAATGGAAATGCTAGTACTGAAATGAAAAGAAAATATATAAGGCTTCTGACATCTTTGCTGGCTCTCTCCAGGTATGATTTGTTTACTTTTAACTGTAGATTGAAGTGCATCACTAGTAAAAGGTTACTGATATGTTTCATGTGATTTTTTGTTTGCAGCCACCACCAAAGCCCACCATGCCTAGCCGTCCTATTGCTCCCGCTCCACCTTCTACCTTGTCACTTCCCCCCAAGGTTCCAGGGCAGGTTACCGTTACCATGGAGAGTAGCATCCCTCAAGCGTCAGCAATTCCTGTGGCAACAATCAGTGGACAACAGGTTATTTTTCTCTTAATTTGCTGGTCTTCTGAGATGCCAAACTGTTGATCACTACATGTTGAATATCAGCAGTGCATTAGGCACTATACAAAATAATAATTTAAAGGACCACTAATATCTGTAATGTTAAGATAGCATGTATGAGAAAGACAGCTATAAGAAGTAGAAGCTAATGTGCATCTAAATGTGTAGTCTTTGTCACTTAGGCTATATTTATGGAGCATCTGCTAGATAACTATTCTCACAATAAGAGTCCTGGTGTGGTGCTGTAGGATAAACACTGGCCTACTAACTGCAAGTCAGCAGTTGAAACCTACAAGCCACTCCTTGGAAACCCTATATAAGGTCACAGTGAGTCAGAATCTACTCAACAACACTTAATAACAACTCCTGTCACTGTAAGATGCACATGTGAATAAGACAATCCATGTCCTTGGGCAGCTCAGAGCAGATAGTTGGTCCTTGGTTTAGGTAGAAAACTGTGATGGGATTAGATAGTATTCAACAGTAGTGTTAGGCAGTGTTTCTCTGATATGATGTTTAAATATTTTAAAGTTACTTACTAATGGAAAATCCAAGCATCAGAAATATTTTTGTTCATGTTTTTAGGAAAAATTAGTATTCTAAAAAGATATACTATGTATTTGTTTTTTCCTTTTTATTGGTCATACTGCTAAATAGTTCCAGAAGTGAATATTCAAACTCCAACCCAAGAAGCACTGGCACTAGAGGTTTGGGAGAATGTGATAAAGAGGCATTTAAGGGACGAGCCAAAGATGTCTAAGTAACCTGTTGAGTGCTGACTGAGATTTATTTAGAAACATTTGATAGCATCAGAGACTTGGTGGGTACAGTGGCATGTACAGTAAGTTTGAGAATGGGAAGAAACAAACTTTCAGCTAAGAGAGAAAGGAAGTATGAAAAACTAATACTGGAGACAAGAGTTTCTAAATTTGGAACCTCTGGGCCCTAAGCAGTTGATGGATACTCACAGTTATTGACCACAAGCCTGCTTGCATGTGTCATCATGCAGTATGCTCAGCAACAAAAACTAAATGACCTTAGTCCTTTCCCTTTGGGAACTCACTATCTAAAAGGAACAGCTTAACCCACATCTGGAGGCAATGGCTTCCAAGATACTATGGCTAACCACATGAAAATAACGTTCTATCCATTTGTTGCAGGGACATCCCAGTAACCTGCATCATATCATGACTACAAACGTACAGATGTCTATCATCCGCAGCAATGCTCCTGGGCCTCCTCTTCACATAGGAGCTTCTCATTTACCTCGAGGTGAAGACTGCAAGTCTCTTGAAATGACAGATAGATGTTTGGTAGAAAGTATAGTAACACAGTACCTTAAATCAGCGTATTAAACTTGTGTGATAATAGAAATAAACTCAGCAACGTACAGTTTTTACATAGTTTAATGTATGCATTGGATTGCTGTGCCTCTGTAGGATAAGTACTGGACTGCTAACACAAGGTCGGTGGTTCAAGGCTACCAGCCACTCTGCAGAAATAAGATGAGGCTTTCTGCTCCTGTAAATATTTACAGCCTCAGACACTCTATCCAGGGTCAGTCACCTTGAGTTGGAACCAGAACTTAACATCAATATGTATATATAGGAGGGGACTTCAAAAAACTTTCCTGGACAATGAAATGAAAAGATAATGGAATTTTTCACAAACGTTTTGAAGCCCCCTCATGTGGTAAGGAGCTCTGGTGGTGGAATGGGTTAAGAGCTGGGTTATGGTTTGAACCCACCAGCCACACCACAAGAAAGACATGGCAGTCCTCTTCAGAGGAGATTTACAGCTTCAGAAAACCTTTGGACCAGCTCTACTCTGTCTTAAGGGTCACTGTGAGTTGGAATCCACTTGATGGCAGTTGGTTTATAGTTGCAGTACAATATACGTATATGTTTGTGTATCGTATGTGTGTGTGTATATGTATAAAGCAATACAAATTTTTAGTGTGTTCTAGATTTTGCCCCTTATACTGTGGAACTCCCTAGAGCTAGGGTAGTCTAAACATTATCTCTATTGTAAAAACTCAGATACATGAGAGAGCTTCTAAAAGTTCATTAAAAAAATTCCATTATCTTTTAATTCCATTTATCTACAGACTTTTTGAAGCCCCCTCATATTTATACTGAATATTATTGTAGTGATAACAGCCTCTCTCTCTTTTTTTTAAAAAAAAACAACAAAAACTTTGTAGCAAGCAAATTGTTATTCTTAGTTTGTTTTAATACATTGTATGGTAGTAAAATTAATGAGATTTATCAACTGATTGACAAATAGAAATTGTTACATTCTGTTGAAAATATAAACGTCATTTTTGGCAAAGTCAGATACAAACAAAATAAGCTTTACTCTTTTGGGGTTTTTTTAAGCTTTACTCTAGTAACTCAGTACTTCTCTCAAAAATGTGGTCCAACGATCCTTCTAGCTCATTGATAGGGCTTCCACACTGCAACTCTCCTTCAGATGAAATACCACATGTTGAGTTTCAGTGAGTTTTTATTCTGCTACATACCATTCTAAATCCAGTTGTCTGGAAAGATTGTTAATTATTTCTCTATGTTCCAACTCCCTGTCTATAGAAGGTAATTTTTCGTCAAATATATTTTAATCAAAACAATGTATTGCATCAGATTAAATGCTGAAGCAAATGAGAATCATGTCTTCTTTTAGGCCGGTCCTTAAGAGATTTGTAAAAATGTTAATGTCACTAAAAATACTTTTTAGTTACTGTCACCAAAAAAAAAGTATTAAGATGTGATGAGTTTTGTAGAAGCTTGTCAACAGTTAAATGCACTCAGCTACTAACTGAAGGCTGTCAGTAATAATCCACCCAGGAGCATCTATGAAAAAGGACCTGACAATCTGCTTCCCAAAACTCATCCATTGAAAACCCTATGGACTACAGTTATACTCTGATAAACATGGGGTCATCATGTGACAGAATCGTCTTGATGGCCGCTGGTTTGGTGTGATATAATGTATTCATTTTTGTTTTAAAATTAAATATTTTAAGGTTTTCTCAGTGTAAACTTCAAAGCAACATCTTAATTCAGCCATTCTGAAACAGATATCTTACTTATCATAGAAACAACTTTATTTCAGGGGCCATCATATGTTTATCAGTGGTAATTAATCAAATGATATAGACACAATTTCAAGTGACAGTAACAGATTTGGTTATAGTATAACTGGTGATAACCACATAGTTTGACTATTAAATGTAGAAGTAGGGAGTCTCACCTAAAGTTCTTTGTTGTGCTCAGTAAAGTTTTAATTTATAAAGAGACCCTAAAGCTAACATGTTTGAGGAGTACTGACATGAATTAGCTGAGTTTTATAAATTATTGTGACTGTTTTTGTAGGGAATATAATTGGATGTATTGACATTGTTGAGCCCTTAAACCATACTAACTAATACAAAATTCTTTTTCAGGTGCAGCTGCTGCTGCAGTGATGTCTAGTTCTAAAGTAACCACTGTCTTAAGACCAACTTCTCAGTTGCCAAATGCTGCTACAGCACAACCAGCAGTGCAGCACATCATTCACCAACCGATCCAGGTATGTCTAGGTTGGGGGTCATCAGCCAGAAAATATTAAGTGCCTGCTTTGAGTTATTCATTCTGCTAGCTGCTATGTAACTTTCAATACTAGTTGCAAGATACAGGTAAGGTTGAGTAATAATGCAATGTCATTTGATAAGCTATAGGAATTTAGAAAAGAGCTAGTCTAGGAAGGCTTTTTGTTGGATGTAGTGGTTAGGATTGGTGTGAAACTGTAGGATTAGCACTGGACTGCGAACCACATAATTGGCAGTTCATACCTGCCAGCTGCTCCTCGAAAACCCTATACAGGATTGCTATCAGTTGGAACTGACTCAGTGGCACTTAACAGCAACAACAAGTGAGAATTCAGAGATGCTGAGAGGACGGTGCGTTAAGTGGGGAAATGGTATAAACAGTGGTAAGGATAAGCATGGCTATAGCATAGTCAGTCAGTGTGCATTAGAGCTGGCTAGAAAGTTTTTATGCACATTTTTGTGTATGTGTGTTTTTCCAGGAAGGTGGTTCATTACTTTCAAGGAAATCTATGACCTCTGTACTATTGAAGTGTGTAGTGTATTTGTGTATGATAATGTGGTAAACTGGGGACTCTGTGATATGGAGTATTGTTGTTGTTATGTGCCGTGGAGTCAGTTCTGACTCATAGCGACCCTGTACAGGGTTTCCGAGGCTGTAAATCTTTATGGGAGCAGAAAGCCTCATCTTTCTCCTGCAGAACAGCTGGTAGTTTCAAACTGCTGACCCTGAGGTTCACAGCCCAATTCGTATGATTTTGTAGACAGCTGAAAACATTTGATCATGTATGTGGTAGTGTGAAATGTCTGCACCAGGATCAGGGACAGATCTGTTGGAAACAGTAGAACTGAATAATTAGGTCCTATTATATTTTTTATGATAGGACAGAATTTTATTGAACAAACACATTGTTGATTTTTTTATAATTCTGTCTTTTGATCTTATAACAACATATATGAAAAGAGAATTCCTTAATAACAGAATGGTGAGAATTTACTTTCATTGGGCCAAAAATAGATTTATTAAGAGGCCGAAGTTTCTAATTATTCTATAGTGTTTGTCTTAGTATATTTTGTTTTGTCTTTTATTTTAAATGAAATATTTTTTCTCTTCTCTTGGTAGTCTCGGCCACCTGTGACCACCTCGAATACCATCCCTCCTGCTGTGGTAGCAACTGTCTCAGCCACCAGAGCTCAGTCGCCAGTCATTACTACAACAGCAGCACATGCTACTGATTCAACGCTTAGGTATGTTTAGCAATCTGAAGGTCAAGCCTTAATCTCATCTTTCATCCCTTCTATTCCTCCTTCCCTTTTTTCTTTTCTTTCTTTGTTCGTTAATTTAACTTAGTGTTTATTGACGATTTTTTACATTTCTTAAAAATTATTGTTCTTGTTTTGTTTTGCCATGTGCTGTTCAAGATACTGGGGATAAAGCAGTGTACAAATTCCTGCCTTTGTAGTTTTTGGGGTACTGGAGACACACAGTAAGCAAATGAATATATTAGGAGAGGGCGCGTTGGAGAGAAATTAAGTAAGGTAAGGGAGATTTGTAGTGACAAGGTTGGCTATGTAGGAGACTGTTTCATAAAACATGGTTAGAGAAGGCTTTGTTATAAGAATGCATTTGAACAGAAAATGCAAAGATGTGATAAAGTAGGCTATCTGGGAATACCATAGAAAATCTTAGAACACTTTTCAGCAGAGGAGTGCTATCATCTGAAGTTTTAGTTGGATCAGCCAAGTGGTGTATAGAAAGTAGGCTATGAAGAGGCAAAGTTGGATTCAGATAATTTAAAGGACTATAGCAGTAATTTAAGGGAGATGATGTTGGAAGTGGAAACAAAAGGTTAAATTCTGGATAAAAAAGGGTAAGTTACAAAGTGTTGCTACTTAGGTTATTAACTCATACATGGTTTATTCCAAACAAAATATGTTTACACATGTCGTTGCAATCAGCAGATGGATGCAGGCAGGTTCTCTCAGTAATACACTTGTCTTAGTCAACTCATAGCAACCCTTTATAGGATTTCTGAGGAGTAACTCATGAGTTTGAACTGCCGACCTTGCAGTGCAGACCAACTTTATGGTCAAGCATTTGTCCTACAGTGTCACACCAAGACACAATGTTGTTGTTGTTGTTGATAGGTGCTGTCGAGTTGGTACCGAGCCATAGCGACATTATGCACAGCAGAACGAAACACTGGCTAGCCCTGGGCCAACCTCACTACTCTTGCCACGCTAGAGTCCATCGATGCTGCCACTTGGCCAATCCATCTCGTTTGGGGGGGGGGGGTCTTCCTCTTTTTCTCTGACCCTCCACCTACTCCAGAGACTGGTCCCTCCTGACAATATGTCCAAAGTATGAGAGTCAAAGGTTGTCCATCTTGGCCTCCAAGGAGCACTCTGGCTGCACTTCTTCCAAAACGGATCTATTGTTTTTTCTGGTAGCCCATTGCACTTTCAATATTCTCCTCCAACACCATAACTCAAAAGCATCAATTCTACAGTGTTCCTTATTCACTGTCTAGCTTTTGCATGCATATGAGGTTATTGAAAATACCATGGCTTGGGTCAGGTCACCTTAGTCCTCAAGCTGACATCTTTGCTCTTCAACACTTTAAAAAGGTCTTGTGCAGCAGATTTGCCTAATGCAGTATGTTGTTTGATTTCTTGATTGCTGCTTCCATGAGTGTTGATAGTTTATCCAAGAAGAATGAAGTCCTTGACAACTTCAGTCTTTTCTCCATTGTTAAGAATGTTGTTTATTGGTCTAGTGGTGAGGATTTTTGTTTTACTTACATTGAGATGTAATCCATACTGAAAGCTGTGCTCTTTGGTCTTCATCAGTAAATGTTTTAAGTCCTCTTCGCTTTCAGCAAGCAAGGTTGTATCATCTGCATATTGCAGGTTGTTTATCAGCCTTCCTCCAATCCTGATGCCACATTTTCTTCATATAACCCAGCTTCTCAGATTATTTGCTCAGCATACAGGTTGAATAGTATGGTGAAAGAATACAAGCTTGTTCCACAGCCTCTTATGAATCAGGCTGAAACCTCTGGAAGTTCTCTGTCGATATATGATTGTAGCCGTTTCTGTATTACCTTTAGCCAAACTTGACTCACATGGGATACCAAAGAGATTGTCTGATGATTTCCGCATTCCATCTAGTCACCTCTCTTTGGAATGGGCACAAATACAGATCTCTTCCAATCAGTCAGCCAGATAGTTGTCTTCCAAATTTCCTGGCAGAGATGAGTGAGTGCCTCTTGTGCCATCTCACTTTGCTGAAAGATTTTTATTTTCATTCCATCAATTCCTGGTGCCTTGTTCTTTGCCAATTCCTTCAATGCACCTTGGACTTCCTCCTTCAGTATCATGGACTCTTGAGCATATGCTACCTCTTGAAACAGTTTAACATATAACCATTTTCTTTTGATATAGTGACTCTGTATTCCTTTTATTTTCCGTGATGCTTTCTGCATCATTAAATAATTTGCCCAAAGAACCTTTAAATAACGAAAGTCTAGGGTTGAGTTTTTTCTTCGTTTCCCTCAGCTTGAGAAATGCTGAACGTGTTCTTCCTTTTTGGTTTTCTGATTCCAGATCTTTGCACATTTTGTTGTAATATTTGGCTTTATCTTCGCGAGCTGATCTTTGAAATTTTCTGTTCAGCTCTTGGACTGCCTCATTTCTTCCATTTGCTTTAGCAGCTCTACGCTGGAGAGGAAGTTTCAGTGTCTCTTCTGACATCTATTTTGACCTTTTCCTGCTTTCTTGTCTTCTCAGTGACTTTTTGCTTTTTTCCTAGATGATGTTCTTGATATCATCACACAACTCTTCTGGTCTTCGGCCTTTAGTGTTTAGTGTATCAAATCTGTTCTTCAGATGATCACTAAATTCAGGTGGTATACATTCAAGGTCATATTTTGGCTCTTGCGAACTTGTTTTTATTTTCTTCAGCTTCAGTTTGAATTTGCATATGAGTAATTGTGTTCCACAGTCTGCCCCTGGCCTTGTTTTGACTGATGATATGGAGTTTTCTATTGTCTCTTTCCACAAATATAGTCAGTTTGATTTCTATGTATTCCATCTGGTGAGGTCTATGTGTATGTCTTTTGTGCTGTCTAAAGAAAGTATTTGCAATGAACAAATCATTGGTTTTGCAGAATTCTATAATGCGTTCTCCAGTATAATTTCTATCACCAAGGCCTTATTTTCCAAACACTGATCCTTCCTCTTTGCTCCTAACGTTTGCATTCCAATCACCAGTAATGATCAATACATCTTTATTGCATGTTTGATCAATTTTAGATTGAAGAAGTTGATAGATTTCTTCTGTTTCATCCTCACTGGCTTTAGTGGTTGGTGCGTAAATTTGAATAATAGTGGTATTAACTGGGCTTCCCTGTAGGCGCATGGATATTATCCTATCACAGACAGCATTGTACCTCACGACAGATCTGGATATGTTCTTTTTGAAGACGAATGCAACACCATTCCTCTTCAATTTGTCATTCCCAGCATAGTAAACCATGTAGTTGTCAGATTCAGAATGGCCAAAACCAGTCCTTTTCAGCTCACTAATGCCTAAGATATCGATGTTTAAGCGTTCCATTTCATTTTTGACAACTTCCAACTTTCCCAGATTCATACTTCATCCATTCCATGTTCTGATTTTCAGTGAATGTTTACAGATGTTTCTCTTCATTTTGAGTTGTGCCCCATCAGCAAATGAAGGTTCCGTGGGCTTTTCTCCTACGGGCTTTACTCCATTTGCGTAATCATGGTCAACTCTACTTTGAGCAGTCAGCTCTTCCTCAGTAATATTTTGAGTGACTTACAACCTGAAGGGCTCATTTTTCGGCACTATACCTGACAGTGTTTCTCTTCTGTTCATAAGGTTTTCAGTGACTAAATATTCGGAAGTAATTCGTCACTCTTTTTTCCTAGTCTTTCTTTGTCTGGAAACTCATCTGAAACCTATCCACCATGGGTGGCCCTGCTTAGTATTTAAAATACCGGTGACATAGCTTCCAGAATCACAGCAATTCATAAGCCACCACAGGACAAGAAACTGACAGACAAGTGGTGACCGTTTGGTTTTAAGTGGAAACTGTCACTTTAAATTTCGAGGAGATCTGTGTACATGCATAGTAGAACCCGCCAGGGGAGGGGGTGGGATGTCCATCGGATCAGGCATTCCCCTCTAGTACCAGAATGGAGGTGCGTAGACAGTGAGAGACCAATGAACAGATACCAAAGAAAGAATGTCCACAGTTCTGTCAGCGTTAGTTAGTGGCTTTTCGGATCCTTCCCCGCTTGGTCTCTCCCAAGATGGTGGCTCTGGAAGCAGCTGAGCGTCTTGAATTAGAAAGCAATGGATTTCTTGATTCTGCTACAAATTCTCCTAGTTGTAAGCCTTCTGAGCTTCTAAATATAACTTAAAAAGAAGGTTCAATCAAAACAATGTCTTCTGAGGAGATCTGCTGAGCTAGTGATATTCAAAGCAGAGGGAGTCAGTTCACAAGGTTTTAGCAACTTTTTGGGTAGGATTTCAAAGGAGTAATCTTGGTAGAATTTCTCAGAGGGCAGAGGATGATCATGGGGGCTGACCAGGAAGAAGTTTAAGAAAATTGAAACCTTCACTGATGAGAAAAAAAATCATGAAAGTTGCTCCAAGGAATTTTTTCTATCACAACAGTGTACCTGCTCATTCTTTGCGGGAGCAAAGGCTGTCCTATGATAATTATGCTTGAAAACCTTATCCCATCTTCCATATAGTCTTTATTTATTTATTTATTTTTAATGTTTTATTGTGAATTATATGATAGTTTACATGGGAGAACATTAGCTTTACATTAATCCTGTTGTATATCGTTTCATTGCTACGGTTAACAATCCTCTCCATGCATCATCAGCCAACCAAAGGGTATACCCAGCATGCCTGCCCCACTAGTTGTCAGCACACAGCCCCTCTCCCTCTCTGGGTCTGCAGTCCCTAGCCGCTCATCTGTCCACGTCATCGCCTCTGCCTCCATCTCTGGCGTCACTGCTTCTCTGGGTAGGGTCCCACTGTCTGCTCTTCTCCCTTGATGGTCCCAGGGACCTCCGCTCCTAGACTGCAAAGCTCCATATAGTCTTGATCTTGCCTCTTTTGACATCTTTTTGTTACCAAAACTCAGTATTGAAAAGGAATACAGTTTGAGTCCATCAAGGATGTCCAAACTGTCATTTTGACCTAATGTGAATTGAAGAGTGAAGAATTCTTTGGGAAAAGCTGAGAGAGATGGAAACAGTGCCCTCACCAGTTTATAGATACACCTAGCTGGATGTTATGTCAAGAAATAATAGCTTCACATTTGGATATTTTTGTTTAATAAAGATTTCTATGATTTAATAGCAAAACTTTTGAATTATGCTCATATTTTAACGATACAATCAAGAGTATATGTGGGGATATTAGAAATTCCTACCAATGCATAATGCTGTATATATGTCCTGTGTATCTAAGAGGCTAGAGTTACCACTAACTTGAGATGTAGAACACTGGGAGTGGTAGACTAGACTTTAGTTTTGGACTGTATAATATTATGATGACTTTTGAGTATCCAAGTTGGAGATGCTGATATATGAGTTTGGAGTCCATGAACGACATTAGAATAGATGATATAGTAGGTAGGAAAGAGGTTTATAAGAAAAATGGCTCCAACTTGAGAGGGTTTTATCATGGAGGCAGTATTCCCAGGGGCAGCCAAGATTGATTATGTCAAGAAGGTAAGATAAAGGATGTTTTCAGAGGAGAGGTTGAAACTTATAAGGGATTTTGCTAATAAAACGATTCTAAGTCCATTGACTACAGTGGAAGGATTGAGAGTTTGGAAAGGAGAGATAGTGTAGTTACAGGATTTACAGACCCATTTAGGTATAAAGTCAGCTTGATGGCACACAGTCCTGGAGTGTTATGAGTGATACACATAATGAGGTTGTAAGGGTTGGGGAAAACAACAGATTTTACTAGCAGGACGCAGAGCTGTGATGATATTTCTTGATTCTTACTATCGGAGTACTTGGTTAATACTCTGTGGACTGTTTGAATCCCAAGCTCGGCAGTTTAAGCTCACCAGCTGCTCCCCATAAACCCTATATATACAGCGTTGCTGTGGGTAGGAACCAACTCGACAGCAATTAACAACAACAACCATCGGACATGTAGATGCAGCAAAGGAGTCTTTTGTGTAGTATCATAAGAAGTGATTCACTGAACCAAAAAAAGGGATAGTACAAAAATAGAGCTGTTAGAACCTAATGACCATTCCCAAGACTTGATTCCCTAATGGAAGAAAGAGTATTGGTGTGAGAGAGGGAAGAGTCTGAGATACCTCCTTTTTTTTCTTGGGTTGACCAAATAAATACAAAGGCTACATGGAAGGTACAGCAGATTTTAGAATAAAGCTTGAATTTGGGATAGTGATATTCCTCAGAATAATCAAATGATTCATGTCAACAGACAGTCAAAGCTCAGGAGAAATGTCTGCCTGGAGATAATAAATTTAGGAGTCCTAAACATGTGGGCCACCACTCGTCTGTCAGTTTGTTGTACTGCGGTGGCTTGTGAGTTACTGTGATTCTGGAAGCTATGCCTCCGGTATTTTAAATACCAGTAGGGTCACCCATGGTGGACAGGTTTCAGATGAGCTTCCAGAAAAAGACAGACTAGGAAGAAGGAGTGATGAACTACTACCAAACATTTAGTCACTGAAAACCTTATGAATAGCAGAGAAACACTGTCAGATATAGTGCCGGAAAATGAGCCCCTCAGGTTGGAAAGCACTCAAAATGCGACTGGGGGAAGAGCTGCCTCCTCAAAGTAGATCTGACTGTGATGACGAGAATGGAGTGAAGCCTGTGGGAATAAAACCCTTGGTACCTTCATTTGCTGATGGGGCACAACTCAAAATGAAGGGAAACAGCTGTAAACATCCATTGACAATCGGAACATGGAATGTATGAAGTATGAATCTGGGGAAGTTGGAAGTTGTTAAAAATGAAATGGTACACATAAACATCGATATCTTAGGCATTAGTGAGCTGAAAAGGACTGGTATTGGCCATTTTGAATCTGACAACCACATGGTTTACTATGCCGGGAATGACAAATTAAAGAGAAATGCTGTTGCATTCATCATCAAAAAGAACATATCCAGATCAGTCATGAGGTACAACACTGTCTGTGATAGGATAATATCCATGCACCTAAAGGGAAGCCCAGAGGAGCTCTGGTAGCATAGTGGTTATGAATCGGGCTGCGAACTGCAAGGTCAGCAGTTCGAAACTACCAGCAATTCCGCGGGAGAAAGGTGAGGGTTTCTGCTCCTGTAAAGATTTACAGCCTCGGAAACCCTGTACAGGGTTACTATGAGTCCGAACTGACTGCACAGCACATAACAACAACAAAGGGAAGCCCAGTTAATACCACTATTATTCAAAATTACGCACCAACCACTAAAGCCAGTGAGGGTGCAATTCTACCAACTTCTTCAATCTCAAATTGATCAGATATGCAATCATATATTGGAATGATTGGGAGCAAAGAGGAAGGCTCAGTAGTTGGATAAAAAGGCCATGGTTATAGAAATGATCCTGGAGAACGCATGATAGAATTCTGCAAAATCAATGATTTGTTCATTTCAAGTACCTTCTATAGACAGCGTAAGAGACAACATACATATGGACCTCACCAGATTGAATACATAGAAATCAAATTGACTATATCTGCGGAAAGAGATGATGGAAAAGCTCCGTATGAGTCAAAACAAGGCAAGGGGCAGACTGTGAAACAAACCATCAATTGCTTATATGCAAATTCAAACTGAAGCTTAAGAA